>NC_135329.1:148533350-148841325 GCF_023851605.1 Tamandua tetradactyla
AGTGCTTTGTATAATTTCAACATGTTAAAATTTATTGAGACTTGCTTTGTGACCCAGTATGTGGCCTGTTACATCAATTTCCATTTCCATGGAACTGTCATACAAAAAATAGTCATACAAAAAATCAGTTATAATTAGCATGAAATTTAATTGATATATAATTCGTTTGATATATGTAGTTGCTGGAATGCTAAATACATCTTTGTTCCCTAATTACTAACCTTTCTTTATAAAGTTCTAAAACAGTTTGATTTGCTTACATCCTATTTAAACACTAAAAATATATAGTATTCACTTATCTTTGCATACCTACTGATGACCATGTATTGGAGAAAAAAATATTATTGATTCTAATTTAAAAAACCGTTTTTCTCCCCCTGACTCCTACCTTCCCCCATTAGTAAGAGACAGTCAAAGATAATACATTTAAAAACAAACAAATCCTTTGCATTTACTCAGTAGTTTGAAAACTTTAACCAGACATACCAAAGTACTAAAACGTTAATTTAGGTGATAGATTAAGTTAATTTACACTGACTCTTGAGATCAGTGTTCTAAATTTAGTGGATTAGGTATTGTTCAGTATTTTTTTGCATTTTTCATGCACAGATATTTAATTTATACATTTTCACAAATTATTGAGTTGAAATGTGTTCTTGAGGGGATAGTATACTTAAAACTCTTTGCTCCTAAATAACAATGCTTTGCTAATGTTGAATGTGTAACTGTTTTATTTTTGTTTAATTATATTTTTAAAAGAAATACCATCCATAGTAGGCACAAAGTTGTTTCTGGGCGATTACCTTCTTATCGTTTTTCTCTTAGTTTTAAAACTAAACATAACCAAAGTTGTTTTAAAAATAATGTTTATAAGATATATGATATAGCTTAGACTAGAAATACTAATTTCTGATTTTTTCTTTAAATCAGAAATTTTGGCTTACTGAGTTTAATACAATCTACTTTCATTGGTGTAATGTTTCACTCATATAAAAGCAGAGAGAACTGAAAAAGTGTTAAGGATATTGCTATTTTCAGCTTTTTGTTGGTGTGCTAAGTGAAAGAATAAGTAACTTATATGGGACTGTATATATACATATCATTTATACACCTTTCATTTGACTTCCTGGTCCTTTTTATTATTACAATTATTTACTTTTTTCCTCCTGGTACAAGTTATTGATGTACTTAAGGCTATTACTGAGAACTCATACAGCAAATAGAGACACTGTAAGACAAGATAAAAATTGCACATGTGAGAAAAAAACATATGTGATACTCTTTATTGACCATACATGAAGACTCAAAGTGGAAAGGCAAAACTGATAATGAAATTAAGGCAATTAATAAAAATTTTAAATATCCAGACTTTTTTTTTTTTTGGCATTGGCAGGCTCCAGGAATCGAACCTGGGTCACTGGCATAGCAGGTAAGAATTCTGCCACTGAGTCACTGTTGCACTGCCCAAATGTCCAGGCTTTTAAATAGGAAAGATCACTCTGTCTAGCTGTTTACCACGATAAATAGTTGATGCTTTAAAGAGACATGGAATTTAGTCAATATATGATATATTTTTGAATATTCGGCCATCATTTTATAAATAATAACACTTTATTCATATTGTATAGATCCAGTGTATCATCTTTTGACAAGCATTTGACTATATGATGTTAAAAGTATCCCCTCCCCCAACTAAAATAAATAACAGATTAGGCTTCCATTATCAGTTTCTTTGGAGAATTTAGAAGTGCTGAATTTCTCACTGGATAACACAAGGAGCATTATTTCAACAAGTTCTTGAATTCCCACATAGCCTTTTTCTCTTGGTATCTTATTATTCTTTCATCACTACGCTGATACTCAAGAGTTAGGTCCCTATTAAATTTCACGTTTATGTCCCCCAATGCGCTTATTTTCATTTATTAAAAAACACATATGGTTTGCCATGGAATGTGCAAGGTAAGTTCTGTAGATGAAGAGTTACTGACTAACTCATTGCCCATTATGTCCAGGACTGTCACATATTGAGTATATGATGCTGCACAGCAAATAGTTATCAAGTGAATCAAGGCCATGGAAGATCCCTAAATATTTGGAAATTAAACAACATGTTTTTAAATATCTCAAGGTTAGAGATGTGTTAGGCTTGCCTCTTAATGGGTTAAAAGTGAGTTTTTCTCTGGAAATTCAACCAGGAATCTAAACTGGTTTGAGCTCTTTCTAGTCCGACCGAGGACAGTTACATCCAACCCCTTTGAAGGGAAAGGGAGTAAAGAATTCCCTCCTAAATGTGCCCACATGTGGGGCAAATGGACTGTCTTACAGTCTGGACTTTATTAGCATGAAGAATAGAAACAAGGTTAGAAGAATATATACAATCTGTGTTACAGAATCACTGAGTTATTGAGGGCAGAGGGGGCATTGAAGTTTTGTGATTCCAACAAGTACTCCTGCTGGCCTCTCTGAAGTCCTGGGAATGGTCATTCCACTCTAACTGGGAGATTGTCCTCAATCGCCTGATGAACCTCATCTGGATTTCTGTTACACCAACCTCTTTCAGGGTGGCCTGGACAATTTCTGTCTCTATAGCCATCTGGACCATCTCCAAGGCTCCCTGTAACACCCCACACAACAGATTGGAATAAATAAAGGATGTGTAGTTATGGGGAAATTCCATGAAGTTCATGAAGGGGTTATTTTCCAAAATGAGGGAGAAGTTGTCACCAGCTGGCTCCAATTGGTGATGCTTGGAGCGATGCCCAAGTACATCTTAAATGCCACCTTGACAATGACATCTGCAGTTTCCCAAAAGTCGTGACACCTCCCAATATTTGACTGGGCCAAGAAACTTTCAATCGGTTGACTCCAATGCTACAGACCATTTTGTCCAGCTGTTTATTCACATCTTTATCTGTTTAACTGGGTGACCAGAGCCCCATAGGCTAGGGTGAGGAGCTCAGAGCTCATTTTCTTGCTTTGGGTACCACAGTTCACCTGCCTCAACATGGTGCCAGTTGCCCGGGCCCGGCCCTGCCTCCTTTTCTTTACTTTTATTAAGAATTATGAGTTTGGTTAATGAGAGAAGATGATTTTTGTTGCATTCTGTTTCTTTCTCCACCTACTTCAAATTGTGGTTGAAACCATTAAGAGTTATCTTAAGATCCCCACCAGACTACACTCCCCTCTTCTGTGTTTCCATATTATTTATAGCATTGCACGATTTTTAAGTGATCTTGATAACATGCCAGGCTTTGTTTGTTTAGATAAGGGCAGAGGTAATATCTTTTTTGTTTAACTGAAGAACTTGATGCTTAGATACTTTGTGTTTCTTGTAAATCTGTGAACATACTTAGTGTATATCTCTATCCAAGTTATTTTATTAGTTTTCTTTTTCTTTTGTCCACTCTGTGTTGTTGTTCAGTACCTCTCCATTTACCTAGGAATCACAAACTCAATTCAGAAGCCAGGCATGTAATGAATAGAGTGAAACAGAGTGGGTACTAGATAATAGGAAATAATGGGGGCTGTGTCAAACTAGACAGTACACCCCTACCTAAATATACATTAAAATAAGATTAATTAAAACAACTTGCCTGCCAAAGAAATAGATCTGTAGGCCAAAATAAACTGGTTGACTATTTTGTGAATCCGTTGACTTGTGACTTAAATTATATAATACCATTTGAAGCAGTGTTTCTCTATTAGGAAGCAAGTAATATCCTGGGAAGCTTTTTCAAACAATTTTTATTGCCCTTAACACCTGCCTAGTTGAGGTGGACTAGAATACTACCTTGGTATATAAATACTAAATGTTAATAATCAAGTTGATGGCAGCATGTGACTTTATACTGACCATTGCTAACAGGTTTTTCTTTTTTTAGCACTAGAGAATGTTATATTTTGCTTTGATTTTAACAAAACTAATTTGTGCACAATTGCAATATTAGTGAAATGATAGGAGATAACCATATGTAGCTCTCAAGTGACCAATATTACAAAAATGAATACTTGGGCAAGAATTCTATTTTCTTATTTTTATTCATTCATTCATCCATTCAATAAATATTTAAATGTATGCAAAACGGGTTAGTGGTTTCATTTCTCAGAAGATACTTAAAACTTAGTGTTGGGAGGGAGAAAATCTAGCACTGGTATTCAAATGGTGAATGTTGCTGAGATGGGCTTAATGAAGCCTCTTAGGATCAGCTGGACTGCTAGCAAACGCTTCATTTCCTGTGTATTTCTTTCCTCACAAGCTGAGCAGAGTTTCAACAGTTCTCACAATTATCACCCACTTGTTCTGTAGGTCTCAAGTTTTTTTTGCATTAGTCAGGTTGAAGGATTCATGGTATTAATCATGACTGAAGTTGTTATTTATCACCTGCTGGGTGAAAATAATAATTTTGGCACGAGTGGGGCAGCAGGCCAGAGGTACCAAATTAAGTAAAACATCTAAACACTAGCAAGGATCATTTCTCTGATTAATGAATTGTTACAAAGAAAAAGTACTACTCATTATCTGGTCTTACCAATACAAAGTGGTACATGTAAGGGATAAAAAAAATAAACAACAACCCAGCTTGCAGTGACCAATTTTTCTGTTTATTTTGTTCTTTTCTTCTTTTTTTAAAGAATATTTTTATTGAGATGTCTTCATGTACCATACAGTCCACCCAAAGTACCCAATCAGTGGTTCACACTATCATCACATGGTTGTGTATTCATCACCGTGATCATTTTTAGAACAGTTGCATCACTGTAGAAAAAAAAAGAAAAAGAAAAAAGAAAAACCCCATACATCCCATACCCCTTATCCCTCCCTCTCATTGATATTTCCATCTACCCAATTTTTTTAACCGCTTATCCCCCCCTCCCATATTTATTTACTTTTTGTCCTTAATTTTTTACTCATCAATCCATACCCTGGGTAAAGGAAGCGTCAGCCACAAGATTTTCACAATCACACAGTCACAATGTAAAAACTATATAGTTATACAATGGTCTTCAAGAATCAAGGCTACTGGATTACAGTTCAACAGTTTCAGGTATTTCCTTCTAGCTATTCTAATACATTAAAACTAAAAAGGAATATCTATATAATGCATAAGAAGAACCTCCACGATAACCTCTCTATTCTATTTGAAATCTCTCAGCCACTAAAACTTCATTTTGTCTCATTTCTCTCTTCTCTTTTTTGGTCAAGAAGACTCGACCATGAACAAGTTTGTGTTTCAATTACACAATTTTTTGTTTGCTTTTTTTGCTACTAAATAATGAATGGAAAACACCTATATTAAAATATTACATTAGAAAATAATTCTTGCTGTTAAAACAATGCCCTTTAAGAAATTAAAGTGATTTTGAATGAGGATAGGTAAATTTTAGATTGCCGTTAAAATGCTGATTCCTTCTTTGAATGAGTATAAAGGTTTTACTCTAAAGTGTAGTAAGAGAGTCAATGTTGTTTTCTTTTTCTACATTGAACTAAATATCATTGCTGAAAGTCTTATTTTGTAAAGAGTAAGTTTTCATTTCTGTTGTTTTTATTCTTTAACAATTCCAAATAAGAAAAGCTCATTTTTGCTCTGACCCCTGGAGCAATTTTTTCCTTTCATAATTCTATCTTAGAACTTAAGCTTCCAGTCTTGATGAGAATAACAGGGACTGGGTTTATCCTCCTGTCTTAAACAGCTAAAAACCCAGACAAAATATATGAAAGAACAGTCAGGCCAGGACTGTGATCCCTGCAAGAAGGGAAACAAAGTGAGGCCTTCAATCGCTGAGCTTCTGCTTAGAGAGCATTTCCAGGCTGCAGCACAGGAAAGAGGGGAACTCGAACACAGCCCAGTTGTCTCCCTGAATTGAAGAAACAAGAATCTCAAGAAGGCCAAGATGGCTAGAATTCACAGAGCAGAGTTTTGGAGAAGACAGCACTGCACAAAGAGAGAATTCCGGAGATCTGCAGAGGGTTCTCCTTGTCTTCAGCTGAGTATTGATTGGTACATGCAAATGAAGGAACTGCCCAGTCTGGGGAAAGAATATTGGAAAAGCAGAACATCTTTGGAGCTCACAAAGTTTCCACCACTCAGAGTAGAAAGACTTCTGACACATGTGGCAATCAAACTGAGTCCTCAAAAAGTCATTGCCTCAGTAGTAAGGTCAATTTAAAGCTAGACCTAAAGGTATTCTGGACTTACTGAACAAAGCTGAAAACAAGCCTTAAAAGGATCAAATTGATTCTAAGTAACTTAGTTGTTTCTCAGGAGCACATCACCAGCATCCAATAATGTAAAATTAATAACATCTGGTACACAATAAAAAATTACCAGGCATGCACAGAAGCAGAAACATATCCATAATGAGGAGAAATGTTAATCAATAGAAATAAACTCAGAAATGACACAGATGGCAGGATTAGGAGACAAGGATATTAAAACAGCTACTATAAAGATACTCCAGTATAGAAGAATGCAATGGAGCGCATGCTATGTAAAGTACACATTTTCCTGTATGTACAATTGATATTAGAATTCTTAAAGTGTGTTAAGGACTGAACAAATGAGAATAAGTCAAGATTGATATGGTTTGCTTTCCAGAAGTTACATTTCAATAAGTACAGAAAGCCTTGAAAAAACTTGTCATTTATATTTTCAAACCAATAGAACAAGAAAAATTATCCTGAATGGCAAATCAAAATGCCGAACTTTATGATATTTATGCTTATGTTATAAATTATTTTAAAATGATGAAAGAACATTAAAAGAATAAACAAAGTGTAGGCCTATGTTCTTTCCATTTTCTATGTTGTCAAAGCGTCATTGTATTTAATAATTACTATTGATTAATGGTACATTTCTACAATATAAGATAAGCTTCAAGTGATTTTCTTATAGGAGCTAAGGAGTACCACCTCTATATGTGAACATTTCAAATCAGAAAAATGTCAAATGAAACTTGACTTATAAAATAGTCCCCAAAAAGGTTACTTTATTTTAAACTTCCTCTTTGTAGATGGTTAAGAATTTGATATTTAAAGTGAACCTTTAAGAATATTGAAATATTTAAATATATATATAATTAAATTGAAAACATCTAACGGAGGTAATCAGGATATCTGTATATGGTTTCCAACTATAACGTCAGAATAGAAATTCCAAATATAAAATCCATCTCCTAACAAAACTCAACCAAGATAACTTTGATTAAAGAAATATTTATTTTACATCTTTTATACTGCATTTATTTATTTATATTGCATTTTATATTGCATTCAAAGAATGTTAGACACAGCCCCTGCTCTCTAGAAAGCCCCTGCTCTCTAGAAGAAACAAAGATTTATGAAGAGTTAAATGAGAGTGCAAAAAAAGCTACAATTTAGGAAGCACGTAAGTCATATCGTTAAGAATGCAAAAAGAAGACTGAATTTAAACATGTGAAAAATTACTGACATTTAGTGAGATGGCTGTAAAAAGTTTCATGGAGAAACAAAATTGAATTGCATTTTAAAAGCTAAGTATGTAGACTTTGAATGGGGAAAGACTTTAAGAATAGAAGTGTGGTAGTTAGATTCAGTTGTCAACTTGGCCAGATGAAGACACCTAGTTCTGTTGCTGTGGACATGAACCAATGGTACATGAACCTCATCTGTTGCTAATTACATCTGGAGTGGCTAGGAGGTGTGCCTGCTGCAATGAATGGTGTTTGACTTAATTGGCTGGTGCTTAAATGAGAGAGTGCAATGTAGCACAGCCCAAGCAGCTCAGCATACCTCATCTCAGCACTTGCAGCTCAGCCCAGGCCTTTGGAGGTGCAGAAAGAAATCACCCTGGGGAAGTTGTTGGAACCCAGAGGCCCAGAGAGAAGGCCGGCAGAGACCACACTGTGCCTTCCCACGTAAGAAAGAACCTCAGTTGAAAGTTAGCTGCCTATCCTCTGAAGAACTATTATGCATAAATCCCCTTTTATACATAATGTATAAAGCCAATCCATCTCTGGTGTGTTGCATTCGGCAGCTAGCAAACTAGAACAAGAAGGTCACGGTATGAGTAAAAAGTGCTCAGCAAGTTCATGGACAGTAGGTAAATCAATGCAGCTGGATCAGGTTTCTCTAGGGTAGCAATGGAGGATGAAGTAATAACTGCAAGTTTGGACAAGATTGCAAAACGCCTTGACTGCACACTTGAGCAACTTTGACGTTTAAGCAATGTGCAGTCATCATAGACAGCATGGCATAATGGAAATAACTCTGGGTTTGGAGTCAAAAGACTTGAATTGGGCTCCTGGCTCTGATTTGTAGCTATCTGGTCTTAGGCAAGTCGCTACCTCCTCAAGTTTTAGCTTTCTCATCTACAAAATGGAAGTATTAATACCTGTTCTGCCCACCTCCTAGACTTGGTGTGAAGATCAAACAAATTAATTCATGTGAGAGTGCTTTGGGGATTATGAAGCACTCACAATTGTGGTATTTTTATTGGAGAGAAGAATATGTTATGATTAAATTGACTGTTGAGCTAGATGGATCAGGAAGTGATGTGTTGAATGCTTCAGAGCTAAGAGGCAAATGAAAGGCCATTTCATTAATTCAAGTGTGAGGAAATGAGTATCTTGATTAGGAAGGTTGCCAAAAAAGAGGAAATTAAAGGGTATATCTGAGAAAAAATTGGTAGGAAAAGCTAACACGGCAGATAGCTAATGGGATGTGGTGAATGAAAAATTTAGGGTCAAAGGATTTGAGCTTTAATGGTAGAAAAGGTATAATTGATATAAAAGCAAATTAATGAGAGTTTAAAAGATTGGAGGCCAGTTTTGGACTTGTCGAGTTTGATGTGCAAGTGGAAATATCCAGTAGCAGTTTAGAAGGCCTTATTTTTCACAATTCTAATTTAAAGAATTTCCCAAAGAAGCTTCTTTGACATGAGAGATCTTTAATATACATATCCCTGGTATTTTTACAGTATAAAATAACAAAATCCTGTCAGCAGGAAAGGGGTAAACTGGATGTAATTTAGCTCTGCCAGACTTGACGATGCTCATTTTAAAAATATGTAAATTAAATTTGTCAGAAGAAGCTCCTGTGGGGCTGTTGGCCACATCTTAAAAACTCCCCAAATATAAATTCACAAAAATCTATCATGTCTGTTTTCTGTAATTTTACTATGAACATATGTATGTTTCTAGCTTCTTCCTTCTTGTTGTTAATGGAAAGAATTACAGGTACTAAAAAATGGCAAATGTTGTAAATCCCAACCAACATCATTACTGTTAACTCTTAAGAACACCTAGGGCTCTAATTGAGACTCTGTAAAAGTTTCATACACTATTTTCTTCAGACGTATAACCTCCAGAGGGTTCCTAGGAAAGACAAATTCTGAAACCCAGAGGGACCAGCTCTCCAGGATTATCTACTAGTTATATTCCCTTATCCCTGATTTTTGACACCCCTTCTCAACATGTAAAAGTTAGAATGGACATTGCCCAAAGATCCTTATAGATTGAAAGGATCAAAGGAAAAGAAGTTATAACAGAGAAAATAGGACTTAACAACTGAATATGACTGCTGAATTACCATACTGATATTTCTTCTAGCCTCCAGTGTTTTGGAGCAGCTAGAAGGAGAAATTTGAAATAGTGGAATGCTTACCCATAACAAACCCTGAAATTTGTCCTGTAACTACTTGTTAAAGTGTACTTCGAAAATTGTTTTTTTCTTTTCTTTGTATATATATATATTTTATCACAGAATTAACAAATGTTTAAAAAGTGGCAAATATTGATGGAAATTCTATTACTGCCTGTTATTTTTTTATTGAGAGTGCTCAATTTCTGGAAATCATATCAGATTGTATCATAAGATAGCCTTGTTGGCTTTGATTTAGTTTACTACCTTAGGCACAATTAGTTCTAAGACGGATATGTTTTTGTTTTGGTAAGTGCCTTGAATTTTGTTCTGTAAATTTATTTTAAGAAATTATTCCCTTTTATTAAATTTATGTACTTTTGGTCGAATTTTCAAATTCCCACCCCCATCATTGTAAAAGGGAGGTGGAGAGATATCTTATGTCTGTGTGAATTTTTCCGGGAAAATAAACCCATATGTTTCTGATGAACTTACACTTAACTCATCAAGATGTATGGTTTTGTAAAAGCTATTTGATGTCTAACCAAATCCCTTTGGGACAGTCTTTAAACTTCTTAGTTATCTTCCTCTATTGCTCCTATAAAAACAGAGGCTCATATTAAGAGAAAAACATCGTATTCTGTCTTGAATTGAATGTCTGGATTCTGGAGCTCTGATTTTAGCAAAAAATTACTCTCTCAATAAATTCAGTAAGTTGCATTCTAGCATCTCACTTCATGTGTGTGTGCATGTACATGTGTGTATATATATGTGTGTGTGTGTGTAAGAAAAATTGGTTTAAGAAAATGTTTCTAAAACTTTATCTAAATCATTTGTCTAGAGAGCTTCCTTCTCATATCATTTTACAGTGATGAAATTCCCTTTACTTCCAGTTTGTAGTATTGGCAAATCCCGAACAGTAGGTGCTAGGTCGGGGGGGGGGGGGGGCGGAAACCAAGAAGTGCACCGCACCTTTAGCTGCGGAGGCTGTATTCCCTCTCCTAACATGACTTCCGGAACTAATGAACCGCCCCTTCCGGACATCACCTGACCTCCATCCTTAAAAGCTGCTTGCGCCAAAGCCCGCGGGCGGAGTCTTGGGTCTCCCTCCATCTTGGGTGTGGTGAGTTCTGCCCAGGTGCACAGAAATAATCCCGCCCACTTTAAATTTCCTCGTCTACCTTCCTTCTTTTTCACCCTTTCGCCTACTAAACCTTTCAATAGGTACACCTGCTAGTTGCGGGTTAACGTTTGCAGTTTTCAGGTGGAGATAATCAGTGTTGCTCACACTATATTCTCTCCCGAAGAAACAAAACCTGGGTTATTTCCAAGGCATTTGGCATTGCAGTCAACCAGGGGATAGCTGCGATGCCCTTTGCTTTCCTCTTTATCAAAATATATTCATTCCAGTTTTCAAATTGCTGCTTTTGAGTCCTAAATCTCTACCCACACCAATTTCTGTAGGTCAGACTTTGACCCTGATTGGAACAAAATCTCGAGTCAAATATTCACACCAGAACGCCTCCACCTCACAGCGTGTCAGAAGCCATCTCGCTGCAAATGCTTCACACACCTTGGAGAGCAGCTTGTGGAACTGATGAGGTGAGAGCGCGGCACAGCGGTGCGGGCCTGGTAATCACAGGACTGAGGAAACACATACATCATCTGCCACATAGGTTGGCATTTCAAGTAAAAAACCTTCATACTGTGTAAGATGTTGGACAAATGATGGCCATATGCATGTTTGTCTGGGTGCAGATGGCTCTGCCTTCTCAGAGAAGAGAACGCTGAGCTCGGCTCTTTTTTGCAGACAGTTTAATATTGGTGACACAGTTTATGTCCTCTGCAAAAACAATAATGGAAGGAAAGATGACATAAATTATTTGCAAATCGTTTGACATATGCAGGGCATTGTCCTTGCAATAATCACCATCAGTCTGTCAGTTTAAGATATGAACCGTGCCACTGCCATTTTCTATCACTATGTTAAGCTTTCACATGTTGTAATTTTACACATTTGTTCTTTGGAGAACACTACAACACAAATCAAATTGGATTATGTTTAGTCAGGTACTGTATCATGCACATTTCCTAGATAAAAATAAAAACGTGTTCTGTGGGATGGGGCTCTGGAGGCAGTCTTCCATCCCACGTCTTTCAGAGGTGGTAGTTAAATAGAACTTTAATTGATTTTTGAAGTTGGTGAGGTTATTGTGAGAATGTTAACTTTTGTTTCTTACTATAAAGATATAAAGAATGTACATAAGGTGAAAATGTTCCATCATAAGCATTTTTCTTAATATGTTTCAATAAGTTTAAGAAGCTAATAGGCAAATGTTTGATATACCCCATAACCCCCTTTACATTTTACATATGATGTTATTGGATTTCTTTCTCAAACCAAGAAAATGACTGTAAATAGTGATTCGATAACAGACATATTCTCCCTTTCCTAGTGAATGCACATGCTGCCTTATGGCATGTTTTACTTATGGAGTTCTTGATGCCAATTGATGTTGAAAACTGTGTTTTAAAGTTCAACGATACATAACATATGTAAACACTTCTGAGACATTGCTTTAATGCAAATGTTTGGGCCAGTTTATAAATGAACTTTAGAGACAGTTTCTCAATATTCCAGAGTTTAAAAAAAAAAACCCAAATCTATAAATTTTAAAACAGGGCTTTCAAAAATTAAGTATAAAAATTTCAAAAGAGAAATATGTTTCCAAATTTGTTTTCATTTGGAAAAGTTACTTCCATTCAGTTATATCATCAGAGCTGCCTCTACCTACTCTTACAGCATCATCCTTAGAACAAAGATTTATTACATTTGTGTCTTTGAAATAACGTTTTTTCATTGAAGGGAGTCATTATCACTCTGCTATTTTCTATCTATACTGATAAGTACAGTGAGGTAAGCATTTACAAGTAAGTTATTAATTTCTCTTAAATAATGCACTTAAATAGTGCATCAGGAAATTTGATGTTAGGTTCTGTTGATTTATGAAAGTCCAGTAGCATTAAATTGAAGTATTTTTAATATTCAGGAAAGATTTACAGTAATAACAATGTAAACTTGATGAAGATGCTATCTAATCAGATATTTCATTTGTTAAGACTAAAGCATAAAGGTGGCTTTTTTTTTTGCTATCTCCCAACAAACTTAAGTAATCTATTTATTTTGAGAACCATCACCTATATGCTGATACATGAGCATGTCTAACCTCCTATTTAACTGGATGTCACATAAACACCATGAATACTGTATGTCCTGTCTATACTGCTATTCCTACACTATTTTCCCCATCTCAGTTAATATACAGATGCTTGGTAAATATTTGTTGAACTGAATTGAGTCATCTTTGGCTCCCCTTCCTTCCTTATCTCAATATCATCAAGTATTGTCAATTGTTTTTGGAATTCGTCCCTTCATCTTCATTTCTGCTGCTTTTTCCTCTGTTTCTGATCCTCATCAGTTCTCTATTATTTTGTGCTAACTAATCCTTCCAGATTGATACAAACTGTTTTTCCCCTCTGCTCTAGTTTGGTACATGTTTCTTAGTGGTCGGTATACTTCCCTTTTCCCACTCCATGGGCCTCATGATTTTATTATATGTTTTTATTTATTTCTCACCTAACAGGACCAGTAAATATTATCTTATTATTAACTTCAGGAAGGCTTTCCTTTTTTTTTGCATAGTTTGATACTTAAAATATAATTCTTTATATTGCATTATGGCTTTCACCAAGTCTGATCTCTCTTGTAATGACATCTATTTCAACTCACATGTCCAGATTTAGACTTCTCTTCTCTAGGCCAAACACCTTTAGTCCTTTTAGCCATTTTACATAAGGTATTAAAAAAAAACAACTTTCTTATTATGAAAATTTGCAAAAATACGAAAATCTAAAGAGAATAGTATAATGAGCTCTCTGTACCAGTCACCCAGTTTCACTAAAATCAACTCATAGAAAATCTTGTTTCATCTGTATAAACACCCCCCTGTGCCCCATTGTTATAAATCAAATCCTATATGATATGCTCTATCTTTAAATATAGTATGTTAGTATGTACTTCTGAAAAATCAGGACTATTTTTAAACCTTATTAAATACCATTATCACACTTAACAAAAATGGTTTAAAAATTGCATATTATTTAATATGCAATCAATGTTCAGATTCCTCGGCTGTCTCATAAATGCATTTTTTAATTGTTTTGTTCAATTTAAGATCAAAATAAGGCCCATGCATTGCCATTGCGTTGATAGTTTTCTTAAGGCTCCTATAATCTATAGAGAACTCCTCCATCTCTTTCTTGGCTTTTAGTTATTGTAAAAAAACAGATTGCTTGCCCTACAGCATTTCCCACAGTCTATATTATGCTGATTGTATCTTTTGATCTCTATTTCCAGAAAACTGGTTTTTAGATCTGGAGCCTAGATCAGATTTATGTATATGTATGTATATAAAAGAATATGTCATAGGTGGTAGTAGGAGACATAATATCTGGTTACCTCTCTTTTTATGATGGCGTATTAGTTTGTAAGCTGCCAGAATGCAATATACCAGAATTAGAACACCTTTTCTAAAGATAATTTAATAATTCAAAAGTTTACAGTTCTAAGCCTGTGGAAATGTCCAAACTAAGGCCTCCAGGGACAGATACCTTAATTCAAGAAAGGCCAGTGGGTCTGGAACAGCTCTATCAGCTGGGAAGTCATGTGGCTGGCATTTGCTGATCCCTTTCTCCTGGGCTCCATTGCTTACAGCCTCTCTTCCTGTGGGGGTTCTTCACTTCACTTCACCAGGGCTGGCCTTCATCTCTTGGCTTCCCTTGGCTCTCTTCAGGTTCTAGCTTGCTTAACATTTCTTGGTGAGGTCTACTGGGCTCCAAGCAACTCCAAACATCTGTGTCACTGTACTCCATGTGTCGGCATCTGTGTCAGCTCTGCTCTGAAGCTTCTGTCAGCTATCAGAATGTTTCCCCTTTTAAAGGACTCCAGTAAATTAATCAAGACCCACCTTGAATGGGTGGAGGTCTTGATTAATTTACTGGAGTCCTTTAAAAGGGGACTCCATCTAATCAAAAGGCCATACCCACAACTGGGCCCACACCTCTGTGATGATAATCTAATCAAATGTTTCTGCCTTAAAGTATTTGATTAGGAATAAAAGAAAGGGCTGCCCCATGAGATTGAATCAGGATTAAAACATGGCTTTTCTGGGTGTCATAATACTTTTGAACTGGTACAGATGGCATTAGCCATTGATGATTATTGCCTTGATCCATTAGTTCCTTCCTTTATTGGCTGGAATACATCTACAAAGAGAAACTTCCCCTCATCTACTGGCAATTAAGTTCTTAGTTTTCTTATAATAAAAGACAGAATAAATGCTTGCTTCTTTCTCTCTACTTACCAGTTTTCAAATTAATGAATTGGCTCCCTAATACCCTCAAAGGTTACCGAATGTGTATTTTTTTCCTTATATCATTATGAACATATGGATGTAAAAATATTTTTTTGACCCATTGCATTTATTATCCTTACTGATGCTCAAATTTCCCCATCTTTGGCCCATGGGGACAACTTCAGTTTGGCTTGAGTCCTTTTTTCTGGGATTATATTTGATAGCTCCTTGCTTTTTACTATGACCAATCTTTAACATTTCCTTCCCCAGATCTAGAATCATCCATCTCTCTTAAGAGCTCTGGTTCTTTTTCATGGGAAATGGAGTTTAGGGACCACAATAGCGATGCTTATTGCTACTAGAATTACCATTGTCTCTAGGCCTTTTCACTGAGCAGAACAAGGAAATTCGTACATATAAATGAAACACAGGGCATATTCAGAGAAGTCTAGCTTTTATCCCTGTCCTAATGTTATATACCCTCCCTTCCCCTATAAGTAAATGTTTTTATTCCATTTTTAAAAATAAGGGCAGGGTGATGCAACAGTGGCTCAGTGGCAGAATTGTCGCCTGCCATACCGGAGACCCAGGTTGGATTCCTGGTACCTGCCTATGCAAGAAAAATAAATAAATAAGGGCAAAAGTTTGCATATTATGCATTTATGTATAAATGTATGAATATATATATATATATGTAAACATATTTGGTATATAAAATATTGTACCGGTTTTTCTAAAAATATATATCTGTATCCTCATATTTCTTATGTAAATGATAACACGCTATATACACTTTTATTCACCTCACTTTCTTTCTTTTGACAATATATCCTGGCGATCATGCCCTAATATATAGAGCTACACCTCATTCCTATTTTTCTGCTGCATCCACATTGTGCAAATGTACCTTACTTCATTCAACCAGAACCTTCTTCGTGGACAATCAGATGTTTTCCATTCTTTTTGCATTTTATTGTAGAGCAGATGGTGCTTCAATGAAAAATTGTATGTATATGCATTTCATAGTATACCTTTGGAATAGATTCCTAGAAGTGAGATATCGGGGTTAACGGGAAAATGCTTGTGTCATTTTGTTAGTGATTGGCAAATTCCCTTCCCAATGGTTAGTGCAATTTTGTATGGTCACTAGTAATGTGTAGGAGTTCTTGTTGTCCCACAGCCTTACCAACATAGTATGTTGTCAAATTCTTTGATTTTTACTAAATTGATAGGCAAGAAATAGTATCTCAGTCTGCTTTTTAAAATAAACTTTATAGAGATCTAATTTACATATAGTTAAGTGTAAACTTTAAATATATCATTTTCAGGTTTTGAAAAATGTAGACATGGGTGTGACTACCACCAAAATCAATATTTAGAATATTCTGTCACCACCAAATGTCTTCATGACCCTTCCAGTCAATACTCAACCCCC
Source organism: Tamandua tetradactyla (assembly GCF_023851605.1). Lineage (NCBI taxonomy): Eukaryota > Metazoa > Chordata > Mammalia > Pilosa > Myrmecophagidae > Tamandua > Tamandua tetradactyla. The sequence continues at coordinate 148,549,816 of NC_135329.1, forward strand.
GTCCTACTCCTGGCAACCACTGATTTGACCTCTATCCTCTGTAGAGATTAGTCTTACCTATCCTAGATTTTTTTTTTGAGTCAGGGTGGTGCATGGTCTGGGAACTGAACCTGTGTCTCTTGCCTATCCTAGAATTTTATATAAGTGGAATTATGTTGTATGCACTCCATATCTGACTTTTTTGATTAACATTGTTCTTTAGATTTATCCATGTTGTCACATGTATCAGTAATTCACTTCTTTTATTCATTTAGTCCATTTTATATGTTGTATGGATATACCAGTTATCTAATCACCTTTTGATAGGCACCTGAGTTGTTTCACATTTTTGACTATTTTGAATAAAGCTATTATGACCATTCATGTGTAAGTTTTTGTTTGGACATGTTTTCATTTGGGTAAGCACCTAGAAGTGGAATTGCTCAGTTATATGTTAAGTTTATGTTTGATTTTATAGGTAACTAAAAAATGTGTTCCCAAGTGATTGTACCGTATAGCATTCCTATCAGCAATTTTCCAGAGTTTTCTTTACCCCACATCTGTTATCATTTGGTATATTGTCAATCATTTTAATTTTAGCCATTTTGGAGCATGAGCAGTTGTATCTCATTGTGATAAACTCATACATACCATACCCCTCACCACTTCCTCTCATTGACCACTAGTATTTCCATCTACCCAATTTATCTTAACCTTTGTTCCCCCCATTATTGATTTGCTTTTTTAATCTATCTATATTTTTTACTTGTCTGTCCATACCCGGGATAAAAGGAGCATCATTGTGGTTTGCCTTTCATTTTATATCTTTAGAAGAGAGAGAGTTTTATGTTTTATTGAAGTCCAATTTATTACTTTGTTTCCTTTACGTTCTTGCTTTCTCTGTTTCATTAAAAAAATATTTCCCTACCACAAGACCACAAAGATTTTCTCCTAGAAGTTTTAGAGTTTTTTTTTTTATATATTTATTTTTGTATATGCTGTGAGGTAAAGTTTAGGTAGCCCCCATTCACCCTTTTTCATAGGGACATCTAGTTGTTGCAGCACCATTTGTTGAAAAGACTGTTCTTTCCAATTGAATTATCTTGGCACCTGTATAAGCAAGGGTTCTCTAGGGAAACAGAATTAGCAGGAAATATCCATAGATACAAAATTTATAAAAGTGTCTCATGTAACTGTGGAAACATAGAGTCCAAGGTTTATAGGTCAGGCTGCAAGCTGGTAACTCTGATGAAGTTCCACAGTGAACTCTCAGGAAAGGCTGGCTGGACAACCATGGGGATGGAAGAGTCCAAAATCTGTAGGGCAGGCTGTGAAGCTGATGACTCCGATGAAGGGTCTCAATGCACTCCACAGGAGAAACTCACTGGCTGAAGCAGGAAGAGATACTGTCTCTTCTGAATTCTCCTAAAAAGACTTCTAGTGATTAGATTAAGCATTACTCATTGCAGAAGACACTCCCCTTAGCTGATTACAAATGCAATCAGCTGTGGATGCAGCTGACATAATCATGATTTAAGTCGGTGAAATGTCCTCATAGCAACAGACAGGCCAACACTTGCTGAGCCAGACTACCAGGCACCACCATCTGGCCAAGTTGACACATGAACCTGACCATGACAGTACCTTTGTTGAAAATCAATTGACCACATATGTATTTGTCTGTTTCTGGACTCTCTTCTGTTTTTTTAATCTAGATGTCTATCCTTATGTCAATGCCGCACTGTCTTGATTACTGCAGCTTATAATAGATCTTGAAATCAGATCGAGTAAGTCCTCCTATGCTATTCTTCACAAAATACTTTTGGATAGTCTAGGTCCTTTGCATTTCTATATAAATTTTAAAATCACTTTTCAATTTAGGCCAAAAAAGCTGGGAGTTTTACTGGGATTTCTTCAAATTTGGGGAAAACTGACATCTAAACAATATTGTTTGCTCCATTCAATTACCATAGTGGTTCTCTCCATTTGTTTAAGACTTTAAAAATTTTTCTCAGCAATGTTTTATAGCTTTCAGTGTGTAGTTCTTGGCTCTATTATCTCTGTTCCAGTAAAGAACATTTTATTTAATACATTTTAATCTCTATTTTGTTTTATTTGGACTTAGAAGATTAGAAAGAAAAAGAATGTGCTTGTCTCTTTGAAAGGATGGTATTTGAAACAAAAGCTGAAAAGTGGAGAGACAGCAGTAGGTGAGCCCTTCCTCTCATGGGCTGAGTCTCCTAAAAGACTTGAGTGGATCTAGGAATGTCTGCTGTTCTCCTTTTACAGACACAGATAGAATCCATCCAGGTTGCAGAGAAAACCAGTACACAAGTTTACAGGTATTAGAACTGGAGCCTAAAGCCGAGCTAGGGCTTGACTTCAGTTATCTTGGATTCCAACTATATAGAATTTTTTTAAAACTTACTTTAAATCTGATCTGCTGAAACCCAGCTAAAAGACAATTGATACTTTTCAGTATTGTACATAATACCTGGATTATTTTCCAAGCAAATACTGTTGGAATCATTGATTCATCTGTTTAATATGGCTTAATGACCACTTATTGTAGGTCAGGCACTGCTAGGGTACAAGGACATATAAAACAATTAAGGTGAAGTTCTTGTGTTTAAATGATTTCTAGCTAAATAGGGAAAGGCTTATGTGTGTAATAAAGCAATTCTATCAGTTTTATTTTAGAATCAGTTTCTGATTTCCTGCTGCATAATGGAAAGTAATGGGACTCTATGTATACTAACAAACAAACATCAGATACCCAAGAAATATAGGAGATAACCAAATAATTTTCTTAGTGTTAAAGACATCCCATGCATTAGAAATGATATATGATAATCAGATCTTGAATCACCTAGGTATTTTTAAATTATAAATGCATTTCTTAATCTAAAGAAATGCTTAATCAAGGTGTTCTTTACAGTACCTATTTGTAAAACAAGATATCCATATTTTGCATTAGCCCCAAATGTTTATAATTTTGTTTTTTCTTACTGTTGACTTAAAAAAATAATTTGTTCAGATCAGGGTAATATTTAGTACCTTTCTGATATTTACCCTATTGTAAGGGGGGAAACTCTCAAACACACGCATGTACATGGACACCCCAAACCAGATACAACAAATAAGTCCATGCAAAATTTGCCCATCTCTAGCCATAAGGGCCTCATGGGGGAATCCCATCTACCCCTGTGTTAAATACAACTGAGGTATGTACTTAGCCCTCATCGCTGCAGTCTTGTTGATAAGGCACATAAACTCCAGTAGAGATGACATTCTTCCTGTTTCACACAACCACCACAAATGCAAAGCATTATGTTTTTAAAATTACATTAACCAGGAGAATGTAGCAAAACTTAAAACATTATCAGAACATTCGGTGTCCTTCTACAGTAGACAAGAACAAGAATATTACTGAGGCTTTCCCTCTGTACAAGATTGGCTCCTCTGCTTGGGCCCACATGGTCTTTAGGTGACATAGAACCAGATGAATTAGTTGATTCTGTTTCTTATCTATAGACTCAAGTGTGGTCTCTCCTTTGTGGTGGCAAGCTAGTAGGGTTACCAGAAAAATGTAAGATGTCCAGATAAAATTTGAATTTCAGATAAAGAATTAATGATTTTTCAGTGGAAGTATGTTCCAAGTACTGTAAGGGACGTATTATACTAAAAAAATTATTTATCATTTATCTGGAATTCAAATTTAACTGGTGTTCTGTACTTTTGTTTGTTAAATCTGGAAACCCTAGTAGTTGGGCTTCTTGGGAAGAGGACATTCTTATGATATCAATATTTACATATCTATGAAGTTTTAGCATAGCAAGGTGTCTAAAATAAGCCAAACCTGTGTGCTGTTTTTACAGACATCTGTCTGCAAACTCTTCCTAGAGGCCTTGGTACATCTGACGTGTTCAGCATTTAGAACTTTTAGAATGATGAAATTAGATAAGATAAAATATTCTAGGAATAAAAACTGCCAGCTCTTTGCCTCTCTCTCATGCCTAGTCCACAGGGAGTTAACAGTCTCTCTGAACTGGATCATGCAGCCATTTCTGTTGTCTGGCTCAATGTGAGACTGTTTGCCTTTCGCCTCCAACAGGTCACAGAAAGAACATTGTCTTCTTCCCCAAGACCAACTACAATATTTGGCTTTTGTTAAATATATCACAAAACTGATTTTTCATGCACAGAGTTTCCTTTTATAGAATTTTGATGTCTGATCCTGTCTCCTTAATAGAAAATGATTCCACTGGCGCAAAAATTCCGTTTGAAACTTGTAAGGAATTCTGCCCCTTACATCTGGATATCCAGGGCAACCAGCAATGATATTGTTCTCCTATGTTGTTCCCATTGTAATGAGCTTATAATCCTGAATCTTTATATCTACTGCGTACATTTAATTGAATGAAGCATTTTAGTATTAAGATCTATGATCCAGTGAATTGAAGAGGAAACTAGAAACTAACATTGATGTGTGTCTAGGTTCCATGTAGATTAACACATATATTGCACATTATTTTGTAAAGGTTTTTTGTCATACAAAATGTTGCATAATGAAAAGTGGTTGATAGGTAGTTATGAACAGGGCTGACATCTTTTCTAGAGAAACACCCTCTTTTTAAAGTAAGGGCCCATACTTACAAATGGCCAGCCCTGAATTATTTGGGCAAACAGAAATGACAAGTGAGCACATCCCATTTTTGGGCAAGCATTTAATAGGAGAATCACCATCACCAAAGGCCTTCAGATGCATCACAGGAGGGCAGGATGGTTTTAAAAAGGACAGGTTGTGCATGAGAGTGCCTCTGTATGGCCATGGCTTCCTTCCCTTATGTGAAGTTCACGTAATTCTCCTGAGAAGTTGCTTGACTTAGGTAGGCTGATCCCAACTGTTGGTAACCTTTATTAAGTTATAAATTTGAGCTTGTTTAACATGTGAAAAATTTTCACCCAGAAGAAATGTCTCTTGGTCTTCTATATCATCCAGAAAGAAGTACTTCCAGACATGTCAGACTGTGGGTGTCATCTGTCATTTGTTGATTTGTGATCTTCCTTCTGTCTGCCTTTTATTGAAAATTTTAGCAAGCAATGAATCACCAAAAAGTAAGGAAAGTACAATTTTTAAAAAAGGAAGAAAAGGCTCAGAATTTCCACAACTAAAAAATCTGTGTAATGGAGTGTGGGCTTAGATATTGTATGGCAGAATGTCCCATACAACAAAATTATTTAAGAAATTTAATCTTCCCTGCATCTTAGATACTAATATAGAATATTTGCATGATGAGGTCTCTTTCATCTGTGAAGTTGCATTCTTATCTGGATTAGAAGAGAGAAGAATTTCTAATATGCTAATGAAGCCGTTAGGTCAGGTGTGAGGATTCCTTTGGAACAGGAGAATTTGTTTTGAAGAATGGAACTTGGTGGTGACCCTCACATAACCAATGGTAGCAAGTGGTCAGCCATTCACCAAAGCAAAAGACAGTCCTGACCACCTTGGAGTGAAGAAAGAATGTCAACCTTTTCTAAATACAAGTATCACCATCAGGAATCAAATTTGACTCAGATTGATGAAGCTCTTTTCCTGGTCCTAGAACCTTGAAGTTTGGGACTTGGTTTGTGAAACAGTTATATTTATGATTCTAGTCAATTGAGCCCTTAGAACACATACACATATTGCAAACTATTGAAATGCAAGTGTGTTTTAGAAGCATCTATGCACATATCCATAAAGCTACATCTATCTTCCATATGCTGGTGCCTTATTACAAATTCCAGGAAAAGTATGTCCCGGGACTTGTAGTGGTTCCTAGGATTCCAAAGCCCAGAGCTTTATTGATTCTGACTTTCAGTATTTCAAATGCCATCAAACTGAACTTTGGTAAAATAATTACTACTCTAGATATGCTTTTTTAAAATTCTCTGTTTTATACCCTAGGAAATGCTATCTAAAATGATAGTCATGAAAATGAGAATCCATTCTTTACAAGCAGGTGGAAAGCATGCCTTTTCGGGGGTGTTGCCTTGTAGCAGCCTAGCTAGTTCAGGATGAGTTAAAACTAGGAATGGGGATGTGGTGCAAGCCCAGTCCCTTTCTCTGGCCATCTGCAGGAATGAGGGTTCAAGGAGGAAACATGTCTTAGAGAAGGGCATTTGGCTGAGAGAGGAAGAGGATAGAGGAAGGCACGGGGAGATGCAACCTCCATGGGTGACTCCCTTGAACAGCTGGGGGTGGTGGTGGGTGGGCTGCCAACTCCATGATGGTTCTCCAGAGGAAGACCTTGAATGGACTTGTTCCTGGGGACAGAACTTGGGGAAACAACAGGGGGCAATTTTGAAGGAGGTTGGGGTTTTGCATAGAGCCTTGGGATCCTAGGCTGGCCACAGTTAAATATTAATGCTACTTAGACCTCTGGTCTCCATAGGCTGGTGAGGTCTGGAATCAGTTGAATTATATCCCCTTTCATTGAACATTGCCTATGCTTTTCATCATTACCACCCTTGAAGGGAATCCAGCAATCTGGTCTACTTTAATTGATAAATGCAAGAAGAACCATTGGCCAGGTGAGAGCCTTTTAGCAATTAGTAATATTGACCCTAGGCATTTCCAGTCCATACTTTCAGAAATATTTGCCTGATCATAAGAATCATCTGAGATACTTGTTAAAATACAAATCCTTGGGCCCATCTTTTGGAGATTCTGATTCAGGAGGTTGGTGGAAGGGTGAGGTGAAGTAGAAGTGGTAGGTGGGATGAAAGCTAGGGATCTGATCTGTATTTTTAACCATCATTTCAAGTGATTCTCACAATCGGGCAAGTTTAGGAGGCCTTTACTTTAGATAACGTTAACACAAGAAATGTCCTCGTTGGCTGCATTTTGTCTAGAGTTCGAGCTCTGGGATTTGGTGAACAAATACATCAGGTGCTGGGGAAACCAGGAACCGCCCTAGCACCTGGTGGCCATCTTCCAGCCATGCCCTCTCTGCTTCCTTTTGTTTGTGTGCAGATGTTGCATTATGCTTCCATTCCGCAGGTACCCAGGAGAGACATTAGGTCTAATGGAACAGCCTGAATGTGGTTCAAACCTGGAAGCCAGGAGCAAGCAGTTCCAGCTGCTAATAGGGTGTGTACTCTCAGAGGCAGGGCCCCTTCCCCCTGGGTTGTATAAATACCTCAGGTATTTATACAACCTCAGGCAGCACAGATTTGTTTCTCCTCTCAGGAGCAAAGTGGGGCCTACGGAGCTGCCATCTACCAACTCTGACCAGAGCAGTTGGCCTCCTTGGGAGACCAGCCCCGATGGGATCTCAACCCCTGCTCTTTTGTACCCTCTGGGCTAAGTAAGTAATAAAACAGTTATTTGCTTAAAGTTTCTGTTGTGCCTGAGCCTATGCTCCTACCAAACAGCAGCTTGCTCCACATCAGATTAATTTATTTATTACTTATTTTAAATTCATACTTTCGTACATTTTCCTGTTGAGTATTTGGTAGGGAGTTCTAATCTTATTTAGTCTTTCTTTTTATAAAAACTGCTTCACTCAGGTGATCATTTTAGTTGCTATTATCTAAGCTTCCTGCCATGTATGAGGACCAGAATAGCATGTTGTGTTCCAGATATGGATATACCATCACGCACAGGATGGTAACAGGTCTTCCCTTCTCACCTCTCATTACTTCCTGACTCCATCCTTTATTCCAACCACACATGATTGCTTCTCCAGCATCCTGGGGCTCCCCATGGGCCTTTGCTCTCATAGTACCCCTCACCCCCCCACACACTTTGGGTACCCTCAATCCTTTCAGTACATTTATATCCAGCTAACTCCCATCACTTTTTTTCAGCTTACTTGGTCCCTATCATCTAGGGTATGTGCCCCTTTCCCATATGTTGTTACATCTAGGAGAGAATTCATCACTTTCCATCAACTTATTCATCCCTCTGGTTGGACTAAAAGCTTTGCATTACTGACAGAAAGCACCAACCAAGCCCATTGGTGTCCAATAAATATTTACTGAAAGAAAGAATGTTTATTTCTGTAATATTTTTTGAAGCCATCCAGTATTTATTCACTTCTTTGGTTGCAGGAACATGGAAGGAGTCAGTGCCTGTAGGGAAAGCAGTTTCTTTGGTAAAACTGAAAGCCCAGATGCCAGAGTTTCACAGGTACACTCTGCATGACTTCTAATACTGACACTCATCACCAACTTTGAGCAAAACACCCAGTTTTGAGAAGTCCTTCTACTATTTTGCCCTATTACTTCAGCAGTCTACATTTTAGATATCTCAGTTTTGTCTACAATCTGGGAACTTTCTCTCGTGCTCTCTTGCAGGACATTTATGAAACATCAGATAGTCCCAATTCTGATCTCTTGTAAACCCCATTTTGTATGCAGGAAAATGTTTTAGCCTTTATACTTGTTCCCCCTTGACAAAACCACAAGGCTTTTAAGGATAGAGCTCTTAAACTCAGTGATGGCCATTTGGTTAAGAATTAATAGCCATTTGGGGGATTGGAATGGGAAGAAATTCTATGAATTTACACAAACTGGGGCTCATACCAAATAACATTATTTTGGGAACTGTACCTTAAAAAGCAATGGATACTTTCAGGGTGTGTGTGAAAACATCTATAAAGCACTCCTGCCTACAACTCAACCCAACTTCTTACAAAGACCTGTTAGGTTTCCATGATCTGGCCCCTGCTACTTCTCCTCCTGTGTGCCCCTCACCCACTCTGTGACAGCCAGTTGGGCCGCGTTGTTGTTCCCCTTCTGTTCCCTCAGCCTGGACCACTTTCTACCTCTTTTCCTTCAATCATTACATATCACCTTCTCAGTGAGTTATTCATTGGCCATCCTATAAAAAATAACAGCCCCCTTCCTGTCTTAAACTTTGTTTTTCTCTAAAGCATTCTTCACCTTCTGATGCACTTTCCATCTTTTTGCCCATTTGTTTTGTCTCTTTTGCCTGCTAGAATATAAATTCCATGAAGGCAGAAGCTTGTCTGTCTTGTTCACTGCTATAGCCTCAGCACCTAGCAATTGTCTGGCAATATACGAGGAGGCTAATCAGTATTCACTGTCCAATATTGTTTTTAGTGTCTTATAGAATGGTATTTGTAAAATTTGTATTAGTGTAAGAAACTTGAATAGAACTTAACCAAGAAAGAATAAAAAGTTTTAAAATAATTACCTGCTAATTTGTTATTAAGACATTTAATGTTTCATGGAATATTCAATCCAGTGCTGTTAAGCTCTTTCAGAAGATAGGAAAACATGTTAATCACAACTTATTGTAATGAAAAATGGACACAGTGTAAGTGTTCAACAATAAGGCATGGCTTATTAAGTTAATGTGTATCGACATGATGTACTCTTATTGTTATTAAAAATATTTACATGGCAAATGCTTCTGATACATGTATTATTTATTTATTTATTTATGTATGCTGCAGGAAGGGTTCACATTTCATTCTTTTTTCCATATAAGTATCCTGTTATTGCAGCACCATTTGTTGAATTTTCTTTTTTTGTTTGTTTGGAAGTGCGTGGGCCAGGAATCAAGCCTGGGCTCCTGCATGGCAGGCGAGAATTCTACCACTGAACTGCCCTTGCATCCCGATAAATACATATTTTTAAAAATGTTTTTAGCAGCTTTATTGAGATATAGTTCATATACTATACAATTAACCCATTTACATTGTAGAATTCAGTGGGTTTTAGTATATTTACATTATATGTGAACATTACCACAGTCAATTTTAGAATGTTTTTATTACCCCCAAAAGAATCCCCATGCCCTTTAGCTGTCATCCATCCCCTGCCCCCTGCTGGTACTAAGCAACCACTAATCTGTTTGCTGTCTCTGCAGACTTCCTTGTTCTGGACATTTCATATGAATGGAACCATATGATACGCAGTCCTTTGTGACTGGCTTCTTTCACTTAGCATGTTTTCAAGGTTCATCCATGGTGTAGATAAATATATCAGTACTTCATTCCTTTTTATGGCCAAATAATATTCCTCTGATGTATTAAGTGAATAAAATAAGACTTAAATGTGTAGCAACTATGATTTCAATTTTCTGTATGTAAAATGTATGCATAGACACACAGGTCTGAAAAGAAATGCATCAAAGTAGTCATGAAACAGTGATACAGATGGTTTAAGTGAACTACCAAGGTCACATACCCACTGAGTGGAGTGGCTGAGAGTCAACTGAAGCCCATGAGGTCCGGCCTTGGCATCTTCCATACTGTGCCCAGCCGGATCTATGTGGGCCATGCTGTTTTCCCCAGTCTTACCAGACCACCGGCTCCCTCCAGCTTGTGAGCTTCTCCAGCACAGGGGCTGGGTACCTGTCACCCAAGCACCTAGTACCATGCCTGGAACATGCACAGTTGTAGATTTGGATTGCAGTCCAATATAACCTTGGGTTATATGTCTTTTCCCTAAGCTAATAGGTTTGGAGCTCAGTAGGCATAACCCAGTCCTTTAGTTTTCCCAGGAAAATAATATTGAATAGTAATACTCTACAGGCTAATATGTGGTGCTTTCTACAATGACAGTGAAGTAAGGCTACCCATACTGAGTTGATTTTTTTTTTTTTTTTATCTCTTTCAGCACTGGGAATAGCAGTTGACCAATGTGGGAAGGATTTAGCTAACGGGCAGAGCTAATAAAATTTTCCAAATTGCTAAGTTACTTGTAAGTATATTAGTGAACACCTTGGGCAACTCTAGATTATTACATCAGTGTGTTTGAGGGCAAGCTCAAATGAAAGCAACTTCCAAAGAATCATTATTGTTATAGTTTATTTGGATATTTAACCTAAATAAAGTGTCAGTCAATAAAGCCCTAGACTAGGGTTTATAATTTCAGGGAATTAGTTTACAGGATGGTCACCATTTGTTCTTTTCTTTTCTTATACCACTATTTTGCTAATCTGAGCTGTTCTGTTTATAAACAGTCATCCAAGAAGCCAGGAAGCAAAGCAAGCCCGGTGATGGATCATCCTCAGCAGGCTCACTCAGCCTGTCATTCTCACAGGCTCTAATTAAAAGATGACTAAGTCAGGGGTCTAAGGCAGGATGACAATAGGCAGCAGTCCCCAAAATAGCAGCAAGGAAAATGGATGCCTTTGAATGATTGCATGATGTCTGAATTAATGGTCAGGAAATGAGCGATTATAGCATACTTACAGCTAGGCTGTTTTAAATAGCTTCTGGTGTGCCTAAAGCCTTATACTTGAACTTGGAGGAGATTTAAGAGAAGAATTTGTTCAGTTATTGCTAGGCTGGATATAATGCATATCCAAGTAGTGCTTAAACTAAGGGGAAAAATGCTTTCTGTTACTGCTGTTTCAGTGCTGATGTTTCTAAAATAAGCATAATCTTATGAAACTCATTTTGTAGACAGATTTAATCCCTCGCTGGTTGTTGATTCAGAGAAACAGCTTTTATCACTACAGTCTCTGCTCCTCACTTATAACAATGTTAGTTGGTATTTAAATAACTGTTTTACTGTGGAAGCTTCTGACATCTCTTGCTTCCTTTTTTTTTTTATTTTTTAAATAATTTGCACAGCACTTCTATTTGGCAAGTCGGTGACAAGCATCTTTATTTCGTCTGTGGCTGATTATTTGAGTAGGCTAAACCATCACACAAAAGAGGCCAAGGTCCTGTGTTTGATTCCCCAAGGGGGTGAGCTCCCCTCGGCCGCTCCCCTAACTCCCTGTTGCCATCTTGTAACGGGGTCCATTCATCATGGGCAGAAACAGGAGAAAGGGCGAGGGTGGATCAGAGCAAATCCATCACCACTGCTGGAAATCCACCTGACCAGGCTGACCTCTCAGACGGGGAGGTGGGAGGGAAGAGGGCAGTCACTATTGTATACAAAGAACAACATGGCATGCAAATGAGGAAACTGAGAAATCATTATACTGCTGGATTTTCTTTTTATTGGTCATCTTAATAAACTTCAAATATACATTATTTTTTCCTACTTTTCAGTCAGTTAACATTTTTCAGACATAATCCCTAAAACACTGACTGCTATCTAGCCTGCATCACATACGGGCTCCTAATTATCTCTTAAACTATTTTCTGTTCTAAAATTAATCACCTCAAATTTAATAGTGAGAAAACAGATGTCAAATGAAACCTTGTGCACATATATTTTCTCACAGAGAATGGCCTACCTTAAAGGAACCTATAGGGAATAAAGGAGAAAAAAACTACCAGAACACAACACTGACTTCAAAAGGCAGATGATTTTGGCTGAGGTAGGAGACATTATATTTGGCCTGGTTTTGTTTTTGCAGGACAGTTATTCTTAGAGCAGCTGACCTTCCTAGTGCAGATTTCTTTTATCTTGACTAACATTGGCTCCTCTGTTTCTCCCTGTTTATATATTTATTTTTGCTCTAAGTTGTGGTGCTTCTGAGAACTCTGCTGCTCCCAGTTCTGCAGACTGTGCTGCCAGACCCACAAAGGTCCTTGGTGGCCAAGGTCCTCACTGAACATCTCACGAGCACTAAGCCACGATCGAGTTAAATGTATGCTCCACCGAGATGAGAAAAATCTGCCCTGTATCCTTGGTTCATTCTGATGGGTAAATGCTAATGCCGTCCTCATAGTAGGCCTTTTATGAACATTAATTGAGTTGAATGGGGAAAGAATGATAGTCTGCAAATGCTATTTATATGCCTCTGTGATGAGAGTGATTTGGCTTTATGGTCCAGTGTGCTGTTTCCACAGATAGCCAGAGTGTCCTCTTGTCGGTACAGGCAGCCTTCAGCCTGCATCTCTGGTTTATTTCCTGTTCATGCGCGTCCTCCAGATCTGCAATCTCTCACACACACACCCTTGGCCACCAGCATCACCCATTTCCATGCATGTCCTCAGCAGGGAGTACCTGATTCTCTGTCCCTATAGATGCTGTTCCTGGGGACCTTTCTTTCCTACCTAACTCCTCTGTTCTAGTGTCTCCTTCTCTGCTTGGTTGGAAAGGTAGCTTCCAGGCTTAACCCAAGCATTTTTCTCCAGCCTCCAATCTTTATTCCTCCTGATAGATAAAGCAGCCCATTACTTATTCCAGGAATTAGAAGGGAAGACAGTAAGCTCCTATCTCAGTCTCAAGAAGGTAATACAGAATTATAATTAATCCTTCTACTGCACTTTTTCTTTGTGCTATTATAATTCTCTCTTTCTTCTTTCTTGCTGATTGTTCTCTTTTTCTAGGTCCCTCTTTTTTTCTTGGATGCTGTATTTTCTCTTATCCCTCTGAAGATATTAGTAGTAGTTTTTTTTTTTTTTTTTTAATGTTTTCTTCTGCTCACTACATTTTCCCTTTTGCCTCTAGGGTTTTCTCTTCTACCTTCCACCAACTTTGCTGACTTAGGCTTCTGTTTTTGATGTTAGAGATTTACTTAAATGACTTTTACTTCTTGGATGTAAGTTTGTCGTTAAGAATGAGGGCTGTATAAAAATTATTCAATTTTTTGTTTTCTAAACTGGAATTATCTTGGTTTTCTGGTATAAGTTTGATAAAATATTCAGACAATAGAAAGAAATGAAAATTCCCTCACAATTCTACCAACTATAAGATAGATAAAACTATCATTATTTAAAAATCCTTGTTATTTTTATGTACATTTTACACATTTACATATTTTATATACATTTAAAGCATATATTATTTATATATATAATATAAATGGAATCGTAACATACAGTGTTTGAAACCTATTCTTTTTCCCTCCCTCTAGACTTTTAGTATCTTTCCATCTCAATACATACACTGCAACATTTTTAATAGCTACAAAATTTATTAACCAATCATCTTTTGTTGGAAACATTTAGGTTGTTTCCGTTTGTTACTATTATAAATAATGTTACAGTAAGCATCATTGTATACACATCTTTTTCCATTTGTCTGATTGTTTCCTTAGAAAAAAATTCTTAAAAGGAAAATTGCTGAGAAAAATCCCAACCTAAAAGAGCATATTTAAGGGCCACGGTGGCTCAGTGGCAGAGTTCTCGCCTGCCATACCGGAGACCCGGGTTCAGTTTCCAGTGCCTGCCCATGCAAAAATAAAACAACAAAAAAACCATATTTAAGATTGGAGACTCTGTAAAAGGAAGTTGCCTATTGGTGAAGGTCACTATGGAATAATCAGGCTGATGGCTGCTTTCTCATGTGCAAACTCCAGATGTAAGTATCCCTGGGCTTATTTCCTCGGGATGGCTATTTAGGGGCTACAATCTCTTGTAAAGGCTGTTTCAGCCTGGCTTTTGTGTTCTGGAGGGAGGGCAGGAGAAGGGGCTAGAGTCTCACTTTTTAATGGGACGATGAGTAGTCAATCCTTCATGTCCCTGAGTCTCTTTCTGTTTCTCTAGAGAATATACTTTCCATCCTCCGGCCTTATGGGGCAGAGGTGAAGAACCAGGACAGGGTAGGGGGTGAGCAACTGCTCCATATGTAGATTCCAGCCGTACAACCTGGGTTCACCTGGTGCTGAACCCCCACCCCTGCAGCACCTGGTGCTTCCTGTTCCCCAAGCTTTCCTGGCTTCAGGGTTCACTTGCCTTCCTGCTCCGTCTCTGCAGGTACTTAGCGTTGACCTTGCCCACTCAGTTAAGTCAGTTACCGCCTTCTACATACTTCCCATTGTGTCTGCTGTGCCTGGGGATTGCAGATAAGTCCTCCTTTCATCAAAGGTGGAGTGTATGTGTGCCTGTGTTTTGCGTTTCTCTTCTTGTTTCAGGGGTGATATTCTGACGTGAAATGGACAGAAATGTCAACACTAGAACATCTTAAAAATCAGATGTGTACAGTTATATCAATACAATCGTGATAATCACCTTGAAGAGACATGCTTTGAGAGTTTATAATGAGGGACCTGCCAGGGCTTGGCCACCTGGGTGGGGAAGAGAGACTAGACTCCCATGACTCCTACTGAGGAAAGGGTGCAGGTGTGGCCTATGGAGAAAATTGGTCATATGGACTTTTATTCTTCCTTGAGACTTGGAGACATCTTCCTTGAGACTCTTTAAAGATGAAATGCAAAGCAGTTTATCTTTTAAAAAAGATACATTAAACCTTATGAGAATGTAAATTTTTAAAAGCAAAAATCATTAAATACAATGTCTGTTGGCAAAGATAATTGGAATCCCTTAATGTAAAGGTACAGATTTTTATTTTTTGGGGGGGGATTGTGGGGGTTGGGTTCTTCCTTGCTTTGAAATGTTAAGTTAGATCTTTAAAAATAATTTTGTCAAATCCTTGAACAGTAGCTTTTATGGCTCTTTCTTCCTTTGAACTTTCTAAAGCTTAGACGCAGAATATACATTTCTCAGAGAGTACCCCATCATACTTTTGCATTAAAGAACTTTCAGGCAATGTACACTCCAAGAGGAAACAGTGACACTTCATCAACCAAGGAAAGTTGCCCTTGATATCCTGTTTGGATGGAGTCAAAAATAGCTCTTTGAAAATAGCAGAATTGAAGTGGATATTAAAAATGTCCACTTTTGATAGCATTTCTCTACCTCTATAACAGATCATCCGTGCTACCATACCAGGGTGCTGGGTGCAACACCACATGTCAGAGTGACTCTGTTTTGCACTAATACAAATACATATATTTTATAATAGCAGTTGATGATAAAGATTCTCACAGGACCTGGCTGTTTGTATTTCTTGTTACAGTCCCATTGTTACTGATGCAGAGTAGAACCTTTTTTTTTTTTGGTTACAGAATTAAAAAAAAGAGTAGGATGCAGTAACAGAAAAAATCCAGCCTGGCAGAGCTATTACTGATCAGGTTTTTTATGTTGTGGGATGTTCAAGGGAGTCTTTTATGGACTAAGACTCAAAGCAACTTCAAGTCTCTACCATACCTCAGCTCACAGGGCAGCCAAGGCTATGCCTCAGGTATAGCGACTAGAGGAGTGATCTCCAGATTTACTTGATTGTACCCCAACACAGGCACATTTATTCGTTTAGGGTATGTGTATATACTGTTGTATTATACATTACATATATCAACAGAAAATTAGAGAAGATGATCTAAATGGTATACATAAATACATTTTTAATATTTTCTACTTCATTTCTGTAAATTATTTCCTACACCCTACTTTGGAGCCCACTGGTCTGGAAACAAGGGCAGCACTTCATCTATAAAATGAAAGGCCCTAGAATTTGACTCCACAGTAAGTGACTCACTTGATGAGAATAAGCCATTTGAAGACGCTTACACAGGTTATCTTTTTCCTTTTAAACTCCTATCTATTCTTTTATATATTTTAGATCATCCTTCACTAACGAAAAATTCCTTTAGTTGGACATTCATATAGAAACATAGCTTCCAGAAATGTATTTCTCCCCTATAGGATTTGAAAGGATCATGCTGGCTGTTTTTAGGTCCTCAAAATCCAGGAACAGAAATTGAATTTTCATATTGGTTGCAGATGACCCTCTCCCCACTTTCATCACTGGATGTCCTTTAATTCAAAGGGAAACTTTTCAGGCCATTAGGCTTCAATACAGGGTAATGCCTTTGCGCTGCAGGGCTTGGAAGAGTAGAGAAGCCTGAACAAATGTTTAAAAATAAATTCTGGAACCCAAAGTAAGTTCTTTTTCCCTTCAGCAAATTTGTTTTCAGTTTTGTGGTTTTCTGCCTTGTTTAAGCAGAAAATCCTGGGACATCCAGACTAAAGAATCCCCAGGGGAGGGCTCAACCGATTCAGGAGTGGGCAGGCCAAGTCTGTTGGTTTGGTTAGTATTAGAGGGAGGAGGGCAACGACCCCTGCCTCTTCCTGCTTGTAGTTTTAAAATAGTTCCAAATGACCAGTTTGCATTCGAGGCCATAGCAGCTCTTAGGCAGAGTGAATAATATTTCCTTAAGCCCTTTTGAGTTCTCATTCACAGCCTATTTTTAAAATGATTTAACGTATAAAAATACACTGTTTGTAAGTCCCTAAGTGCATGTATTATTTCGAATGGCTGAAGAGCAGCTTTGTTTACATGCATTTCCTACAGTGGCCAAGTGGGATGTCACTATGGTCACAACTCCCTCAGAATGATTTATGGAGAAAACTGCTATCTGCCTGGTCATCTACTTTTCTAGGTTCAAATTCAATTTTAACACTTGATTCACTTGAACTTGCACAGACTCTCAGCCTCACTTTTCGAGTGGGGAAACTAAGGCTGGCAGATAAACAGATGACTTGCTTTAGCTTAAGCCAAAGGCTACTAGTAGGGTAGTTAGGAACACAAGCCAGGTTATTTGAAAATCTAGCCGATGTGCTTCCTATACGCTAGTGATTAGAGCTTTGATTAACAGAACAAGAACTGGACTCTTACCCTCTGATAAGCAGAACGAGAACTGGGCTCTCACCGCCAGTCTGCAGAAAGGATTTGCCAAGCACATTAATAATCTACAAAGGAGGAAATTTTAATACACATGCTATTTTTTTTGCATGGGCAGGCACCGAGAATTGAACCTGGGTCTCCGGCATGGCAGGCAAGAACTCTGTCACTGAGCCACCCTCGCACCGCCCTCCATATGTTATTTTAAGTGAGGATGCAGCCAGTCATGTACAAATGGCATGCTGATTATAAATTATATCTCCATTTGTTGACCAGATCCCTAAATACTCTCTGGTTACCAGTGCCTTGCTAGCAGTATGAGTTACTGTGTGGTTTAAAGAAATAAAATGACATTGATCTAAAATATTCTCTAACAGATTAGAACACATTAGAAAGTGATGCACGACTATACATCATCCTTTATGTAAAAAAGTACTAGTTTTAAATTGTCCTAATTTTAAAAATTAGTTTTATTCATAAGTTTTCTACCATCTAATCTATATGGGGTTTTTCTGAGTATTTTTATTATTTAAAATTAATGAACTTTCTCCCTTTAAGCAAGAGATTGCTTTATTATTATATATATTTTTTCATCATTTTCCACCAATAAGAAAATTTAACTTTTTAAATCAGCATCTGTGTGAGCCCCTCCATGAGGAACAGCACAGGCTAAGATGAAATTTAACAGAAAAAATATAACATCTTGTAAGAATGTGTCATATCAAACTTTTAAGACAATAGTATTAGCATTTCATTTCCTTTTTTAGTTGGACTTCCTAGGAATAATCCATAGTTTAAATAAACTTAAAAAAAAGTGTCCATTGTTTTTGCCAATGTGGTGCTTGAGAAGTTTCAGAAAGTCTATAATTCTGGCAAAATGAATGAGACCACCTTATTATTTCTCAGCAAAAGGAGGACTCACTGACATTGTACTTTATTATGAAACTCTCAGAGAAGTACGGAAAAATGACTATGGATTGTGTATCTATATGTCTCTGAAAATGCAAAGCCAATATTTGACTTGAGTTGTTTTAACAAATCTTCAGGCCCAGGATTCTTTTGAAGAGTGAAAGTTCTTAAAATGATTAAACTCACCTTTTTTTCTTTCTATACCTGGAAACTGAGATCAAGTTATGGTGTCACCCTGCATCTTTTAGCAGAGAATAACATTGAATTGATCTGAGGGTGGGAATTCTTGATTCGTTTTTAAATAAGAATGCCATCCCTTGAATTCTGCATTAAACCACTTACATCTTCACCTTGAGTAGAAGGTGTTGTCATATAGCAAAAAGCATTCCCTGCACAGTGGTAATAGCACAACGAAATTTTATCAGGTGCTTCAGTAATGTATAGTCATCAATGAATTTAACAAGGATACATTTTATAAGAAAATCAATAGAAGAAAATGATTATATTGTTGACTGGAGTCAGCATCCAGAAATGAAAAATAGAAAGGAAAATATCACTTTGCATAGGACTGGGTTTCAGTGTGGATAATGCACTGAGATCTTCTCTTCAAAGTTATTAACTATATAGCAAAACAACAGGCAGCAAAGGGATAAAAATACTTCAGGCATTTTTAAATGTCAAAAACAACCTTAAAACCACTATTTCATCCCTAATCTATTGTTGGAATAAAGTGCAGTTTTCTGTCCCACCGAAATGTTTATATGTTTAAGTTGAAATGTGTTGTGAGCGTTGTTTAGAGATACATCTACGAATGGGAAAAGCTATTCAAATAGTGAATTGAAAAAAAAATCAAGAAAGGATTTTCTCCTAACCAGACACCCAGAAAACATGAGAAATGAATTTTTTAAACCTCTGAAAATTGGAGATCTTATATGTCATCTGCCCAGTGGTGTTCCTAGATACAAGAATGAATACATACCTGGGAAAAAGCAACTGACAAAATTTATGAGAAGAATGGAAAGACTTAGGATCTTAAAGTGTACTTAATATAATTGAAACTATTTTAAAAGACACTTTTTAAAACAGCATGGCTATATGATTTCATCACAATCCTTTCATTTTCCTTCTTAAAAAGTACAACTTGAAATTGTGAAACTTGAAAGTGTAACAGATTTTGTCATTAAGTTTGAAATATTCATTCACTCTCATGAACATATCTGATTTTAAACTGTGGGTTTATTTTGATTTCTTGATTCTATTTCCTTTTGTCCCTTTATTTCTTTAACTTTTATGAATTTATACATAGATGCGGTTTTAAAAGGGAAATTATTCTACAAGGCTTAAAGTAATTCTACAGCCAGCCTTGACTCAATCCCTGCCCCCTCCCCAGGTCCCTTTCTTCAGGGACAGCCACTTTCAATTCTCCTAACTTGTTCTTGCATTCTTTGTTATGATGTTTTTTTAATAAAACCTTAACACTTAAACTTTTTTTTTTTTTAGGTATTATCTATTAAAATCCTATCTCCTAAAATGAGGGTTAGCTCTCTTTTATTCCACTCCTCCCTCCAGACACATGCCCTCTTTTTGGTTAGATCATTATTTAAAAGTTTATGTTATGACTATGAAAATCTTTTCACAGCTGAGCTATAGAGTGCATTATTATAGCATTTCCTTTTTTGTGTATGCCATTTTCCTCAGGAACTAATAACTCTCATTTTCATTTGCTTGGTTTTTGCTGTAATTGCTCTAGATTATCTGCCAAATCTTAGACAGAAGGGTAACTTTTCTCAGACTACAATCAAACAAATCAGTCAATCTTTTTCTTCTTTGAGAGAATAGTACAAGTCAGTGTAAAATGAAATGTGAAATGGACCACTGGTACTAGAGGAATTGAAAGGAGGAAATTTAATGGAAGAGAATAGTTATGAAAAAGACGAATAATGACTCAACGATCCATGAAGGATTATGACTTGAACTGAACTTGAAAGAGACAAGACAGCATTCAAGGTAGAGTCAGATGATGGAGGGCTTGGAAAGGACAGCAGGCCTTTTTAATTTGAGTAGGAGATGGTCACTAAAGATTTTTAGGAAAGAAGCAGTGAAAAAAACAGGCAAGGAATTTTGGAGCAGAACAACTTTTTGTTTGAGGCTTCCAGAAGCAATTGGAACAAATATTTAAAAGGAAGAGGTAAAGATATATTTTAAAGGAAAAATAGATAAAACTTTAAGTCAGAATATCAGGAGCTGGTAAAAGAGAATGACTGCTACAGAGAGATTGGTAGCGCTATTGATAGCGGCTGGAAGTATAGATGGGGAGAGAGAAGGATTGTGAATAGCAAGATGATGAACTTGGCTTTGCACATAAAGTGGAAGTGACAATGAGATAGCCAAAATAGAAACACATACCAGGCAACAGGGCTGGGGTTAAGTTGGGGAGAGTAGGGTGCAAATGTGATGATGCTGAGAGTGAATGACTCCTTAATTCTCTGCACCTTAGGTACCTCATTTGCTTCACTTGAGTCCCAGCTGCTAGGCAGACAGAAATTCGGAACCTGGGTTGAGATGAGAGAGTAAGATTACAGGTAGAGGCACCGCAGTAAGCAGTATAAGAGCAATTGTTGTATCCATTGGATCTTCAAAGTAGATACCAAAGAGAAGGAAGGACATAGTTGTGAGACTTCAGGAATTCTCTTTTTGGAAACCAGAGAAGAAGAATAGCAAGCCTAGCCTAGGAAGGACAGTTGAAGAGTTAGGAAAATTAGAAGTTTCTTTTTAAATGTGGTAGATTCGACACAGCTTTACTTTCTTAGAAATCACCAGTGAGACGACAGTTAAAATGATTTTTTTATAAATCATCCACTCACAAGGTTTAAGAGAACAGGTGAGATGACAGTAATAAAATTTTGGCAGCTGGAAAGGAGGCAGACAAATCATACCTGTAACTAGGGCAGACTCAGGAAAACAAAAACAGAAGCCCGTAAGTGAGGAAAGGTGGCGGCAAGTACATTTGCAGCACAGAACCCTGAAAGGCTCAGAATCGGAGGCACTTGATCCCTCTGGAGGTGGGGTGTGGGTGGACCGAAAATGTGAAGATTGCTTAAAATTTTGTGTAAGAAAATTTGATGCTGCAACAAATTCTCTTTAAGAAGCAGTTATATGCAACAGATCTCCTTCCCCAATCAGGGTGGTGAGGCGATACCCTACCCCTAACCTGGCAGACCTCTTGAGATTTATTCCCTAGAGAAGCTGAATCTGAGTGACTCTGGACACAGGAATGCAAGACCTAGGCAGGCATAATTTTTCCATACTGAACACAAAAGGATTAAGTGAATTCATTTGAATATTCCTAAATTCTTACTATTCAAAGTGTGCTTCTTGGAACATGAGGATCACCTGGGAGCTTACACAGTCTGAACCTAGGACCTACCCCCTATACCTATGGAGTTGGAATCTGCATGCTAACAGGATCCCAGGCAATATGTCTGCAAAGGTCTGTTCTTCCTGTCACAGTGGGGGAGCTGCTGGGAAAGGCGGGAGGCAGGATCTCATGATCAACAGGTTCCCTGCCACAAACGCTATAAGACCCTAGAGAGTTAAACTTAAGAAAAACGCTTTGAATAGTAAGGATTAGAGAGTTAAACTTAAGAAAAATGCTTTGAATAGTAAGGATTTAGGAATATTCAGAAGGTGAATTCATTCATGTTCCAAAGGGTTATTTTTAAGAGTTGAAGTGCTGCAGATATGCCAAGCTTCCTTATTTTGGATCATCTTGATCTTTTATTGGTAATTTCAGGCCCATGATATTGCACTTTATTTCCATCTCTGAACATCCAGTGAGCACCTTGTGCTCACTTGGAGAAGGTGAAATTACAGGCAGGAATTTTTCCTTGAACTCACTGGTTAGCAGAGAATCGGGGCTCTCAGGAAACCAAGGGAACTCTTCACAGCCCCTCAGTGGCCTGCTTTTTCAGGGGTTTTGGGGTGTGTTCATGCCATCCAGCTCTGAGTAATTGGATCTTTATTTTAAAGAGCAGTGCTTGGGAGTACTCAGCTTTGAAGAATATTCAAGGGTCCCACTACTGGCTAGGAAGATAGCATGTGAGCTGCATGACTGATTTATGGGGTTCTCCCCTGCTTGTTGATCAGGGAGTTACTTGCCAGATACTCAAACAGAAATATGATTCTTGGTGTGATAAACATTCAGGGAGGAGGACATGAAATGTGGCTGAAAAGGGAGCTGAAAAGAAAAGAACATTTTATTCACTGTTATACCCAGTCTCTCCCTCCCTGAGATGGTGGGTACCCTTCCTTTGGGTGGTAGATAAAAGTAGGAAGCTGTCGCTCTCCAACCTTATGCTGAGCAGATTTTCACAAAGGCTGCTTTTGTCTGGCATTTCAGATGGGTTAGTCCATTTTAAGAAGCAGATTAGGGATAGTTCCCTTTTGCAAACTGATTTTATTTATTTTTTTCCATGACCAGGTCGTGTAGCTATGAGTTGTTTTAATTAAAAGACATTTCATCTGAACTTATGTTTGTCTATGTCTGTCTGTTTTTTGAGAAGCAACTTCTGTGAAATTTGAACTGATAGCTCAGGTTAGTTTGTGCAACTAACCACCAGATGCAGGAGCAATTTTAGATCAGATCAAATAAGCAGAGACCAAATTGATTGCCTACTTCCTTTAATCAGTGGTTCTCTAAGAGTGGGTCCCAGATCAGCAGTATTAGTGCATGGGATCAGTGAGAAACGCAAATTTTGGGGAACCTACTCTAGACCTACTGATATAGAAATTCTAGGGATGGCACCCGGCAATCTGCAATTTCATTATATATTCACCTCAACTAATTATAAAAATGAATAAAGTAAAAGACCCCACCCAACCCACCAGTCCCACTCTCCTGAGTGTTTCCTCCTTTTTTAATAGTTAGGCTTATTGTTAGTTTTTAACTTTTTATTTTGAAATAATTATAGATTCACAGAAAGTTGCAAATATAAATGTACAGAAAGGTCCTATGTGTTCTTGACCTAGTTTCTTCCAATGCAAATGCCTTGTATAACTACAGTACAATGTCGGACTAGAAAATTGGCATTGGTACAATCCATAGGGCTTCTTCAGATTTCACCGGTTTTCCCTACACTCATTTCTCTGTGTGTGCCTCTATGCAATATTTTTTTCTGGGGGTGGTGGGGGGGTGGTGGCGGTCCGGAAATCGAACCCAGATCTCCTGCATGAAAGGCAGGCATTCTAACCACTGAACCACCCAAGCACCCTTTGCTCTATGCAGTCTTATCCCATGTGTATATTAGTGTAACCACCACTATGCTCAAGATACAGAATAATTCCATTACCATAAAACTCTCTTGTTTTATCCTTTTGTACCCATCCCTTCCCAATCCCCAACCTCTTGCTCCTGGAAACCACTAATCTGTTCTTTAACTCTATAATTTTATTATTTATAATTTGATATTTGGTATATAAATAAAATTGTACAGTATGAAATTTGGGGGATTGGCTTTCTCCCCTACTCCCCCTTAGAGATTATCCAGGTTGTTGTGTGCCAGTAGTTCATTTCTTCTTATTGCTGAGTTGTATTCCATAGTACAGATGTACCAGTTTGTTTAACCGTTCGCTCACTGAGGGACATCCAAGTTAGTTCTAGTTTTTGGCTATTATGAATAAAACTGGCACAAACATTCATGCACAGGTTTTTATGCAAATGCAGGTTTTCATTTTCTGGGATACAGGCCTAAGAGCACAACTGCTGGGTCTCATGGTAACTGCATGTTTAGTTTCTAAAGAAACTAGCGGCCACACCACTCTACAGTCACCATCTGATGCATGAGTGATCCAACTCCTCTGCACCTCGCCAGCATTTGCCAGCATCTGACATTGTCACTTTTTTTATTTTAGCCATTCTGATAAGTTGTGTAGTGTTATCTCATTGTGTTTTTAACTTGCATTTCCCTAATGGCTCGTGATTGTGAACCTCTTCTCATATTTCCCATCTGCATATCCTCTTCAGCGAAATATTGGTTCATGTCTTTTGCCTATTTTCTAATTGGAATGTTCAATTTTCCTGTTGAGTTTGGAGAATATTTCAGATATGTGATTTTCTAATATTTTCTCCTACTCTGTACTTATCTTTTCACCCTCTTATCAGGGTCTTTTGATGATGTCTAATTTATAACTTTTCCTTTTATGGATAGTGCTTTGCGTATCAAATCTAAGAACTCTTCTCTTAACTCCAGTTTTGAAGATTACTTCCTATGACTTTTTTTTTTTTTTTTTTAATGTTGGGCAGGCTCTGGGAATCGAACCTGGGTCTCTGGCATGGCAGGCGAGAATTCTGCCACTAAGCCACCATTGCCCTGTTCTCTTCCTATGATTTTTACTAAAAGTTTTAAATTTTTCCAGTTACCATTTAAATCCCTGGTCCATTTTAAATTAACTATGCTGAATGAGTGTGGTAAGAGCAGACAACTTTGGCTTGTTTCATCCTTGCCTTGTTGCACAATTGAGTATGATGTTAGCTGTAGATTTTTTGTAGATGCTATCAAGTTGAGAAAGTTCTACTCTATTTCTAGTTTACTGAGAGTTTTTATTATGAATGATGTCGAATTTTGTCAAATGCTTTTTCTGCATCAGTTAATATCATCATATGACCTTTTCTTCTTTTGCTTATTGCTTTGGTATATTACATGGACTGATGTTTGAGTTTTGAACCAGTCCTTGCATACCTGGAGTAGACTCACTTGATTGTGGCATATAATTATTCTTTTTTTTATATTACTGGATTCTATTTGGTAAAATTTCATTAAAGAGTTTTTGTGAATATGTTCAGGACAGGTTTTTATCCTTAGGTTCCTTTTTCGCATGAGTTTTGGTATCAGGGTAATACTAGACTTATAAAATGAGTTATTCCTTCCTTTTCTACTTCATAGAAAAGATTATGCAAAATTAGTATTAGTTTTTCTTTAGCTGTTTGGTAGAATTCATCTTGGCCCAGGGATTTCTTTACTGGGAATTTTTAAAGTATGCATTAAATTTCTTTAATTGTTTCAGGACTATACAGATTATCTCTTTGGTCTTAATTGGTTTGGTAGTTTGTGATGATTTAGGAATTGGTATGTTTCTTCTTTGTTGAAATTTGTAAACATGAAGTTGTATGTAGTATCCCTTAATGCTCTTTTAATGACGTCAGGATCTGTATTGACATTGCCTACCTTATTCCTGATATTGTGATTCATGTCTTCTCTCCTTTTATCTTTATCAGTCTTGTTAGAAATTTATCTTTTTTTTAAAGAAACAGCTCTTTCTTTCATTGACTTCTATTGTTTTCATTTTTATCGATTTCTTTGTTATGCTTGGTTTGGGTTTATTTTATTCTTTTTCTAGTTTCTTGGGGTAGGAACTTACATAATTGGTTTGACACCTTTCTCTTTTCTAATGTAAGCATTTAGTGCTATACATTTCCCCCTCAACACTGCTGTAGCTGAAACCCCCAAATTTCGATATGTTGCATTTTAATTTTCTTCTAGTTCCTTGTATTTTTGAAATTTCTTTGAAGACTCCCTCTTTATTCATGTATTATTTAGGAGCATACTGTCTAATTTCCAAGTGTTTGGAGATTTACCTGGTGTTTTCCTGTTATTAATGTCTAATTTGATGTCATTATGGCCAGAGAACACACGCTATATGATTTCTATTTTTTAAGTTTGTTAAAGTTTATTTTATGCTGTCCCTTGGCAGTTGGCACCACTGTGGACACTTGGAAAGAATCTATATTCAGTTCTTGTTGGCTGCGGTTCCATATTTGACAAATAGATCCTGCTGGCTGATGGTTTGTTTAATTCTTCTATATTTTTGTTTTCTGTATAATAGTTTTTTTCCCCTGTATAATAGTTTTATTAATTGCTGAGATTATGACATTTAAGGCCCCAATTATAATTTTGGCAATCTGGGTGCTTTTTTTTAAAATGGTGAAATACATACAAAAAGCAATACATTTCTAAGCACATTCCAACAAGTAGCCACAGAACAGATTTTAAATTTTGTCATGGGTCACAGTTCCATGATCTTCTGTCCTTTCTTCCAGCTGCTCCAAGACACCAGAGACCAACAGAAACACCATCACAATGCCTCAGCAGTCAACTCATCTACCAAACCCTTTCCCCTCTGTTATACTCCGCCTTCTCTTTAAATAACATATATACATAAAAGCAAGAAATTCGATAGTACATCGCAACAGTTAATGGTAGAACAGATTTCAAAGTTGGGTATGGGTTACAGTTCCACAATTTTAGGTTTTTATTTCTAGCTGCTCTAAGGTACTGGAGGTTAAAAGAAACATCAGTATAATGATTCAGCAATCATACTCATTCGTTAAATGCAATCCGTGTTTTAACAAGCCCACTAGGTGATTCTGTTCATTGAAACTTGAAAACAAAGTGCCTTTAATTATTTGGGAATTTCAACTTCAAGAAAAAAATCACCTTGAATACGGAGAAAACATGATTTCTTTTGTGAAGCTGAAATTCCCTGGTTCCGGTCCTTTCTCCTTCTAGTCCACCCTCCTGATCATTGCTAGATACATTTCCCCCAAAAAATACCCTGGTCATATCACTCCCAGGGAGATCTTTGCCTGTCCTTGAGTTAAACCTGACTATCCTCACTTATAACACTAAGTGATCATCAATCACTGTTACCAGATGGGCTCTAGTCCTCACGTTACCCTTCTGTAGGGTTAGTTGGGATTATATCTTCTCTTTCCTGCTAGATTGAAAGATTTTTCTTTCTGTTATGCTGTATGGTAGAAGTCATATTTCATTCTTTTTTTTTCATGTGACTACCCTAGTATTTCAGCACCATTTGTTGATTCGGGGGGAGTGCATAGGCTGGGAATCTAGGGGAGTGCATAGGCTGGGAATCTAGGGGAGTGCATAGGCTGGGAATCAAACCCAGATCTCCTGCATGGCGGGTGAGAATTCTACCACTAAACCACCCTTGCATCCCCCAGATTGAAAGATTTTTGATGGCAAGGGCTCTACTCTAGTATTTCCTGCAGCATTTGCCATCTGTTCCTTAAAAACATTTAAAAAGTTGTTGAATTGAGTTTTCCAAGCAACTAGTAATACCTAATGTGCCTCTGCTTTGTTTCTCTGTAAATAGAAAACATTTCTAAAATGAATGAAAAGACTTCTCTTTTAAGGATCCTGAAAAAAGATTTTTATTTTTTAATTAAGGAGAGTTCATTAGGAATTTATGTGCTTCTGAAGTGGCTTTCAAATATATTTTAAGCCCTTTTAAGAGTAAAGGAATCATAGTAAAATACATAAACATATAAATATTATAGCCAATGACCATCATGACTCTAACTTCTAGGTGTATCTCTACCCCATCGTTTCCATTCCTACTACTGCTCTCTAGGTCTGGTTCCAATGATCTTTTTCCTGCATATTTGCGGAGTTTCCCAAACCTGCCTGGTCTTAAGGATAACCTGAGGAACCCACCGGAATAGATTCCTTGGCCCTACCTGAGAGCTCAAAAAAAAGGTGTGGGACTCTGTATCTTTAAACAAGCATCACATGTGATTCTAATAGTTCCAATTTCCATCTCTCCAATCCATAGTTCTTCTGTTATGTTATTTAATTTTCAATTGTTTGACAACTGATTCCATAAAGGACCTGTGACTGAGGTGGTAGTGTCTCCAAATTCTTGATTTTCTAAATAAAGACACCTTATTAATCATAAATGCTTTCATATCCTCAATATAATCATGGAAAATGCTATTTACTTTTTCCTGCCCAGAATATCATATCGGGTATTTTGATAGCAAAAGGAAAAATTCTTTATAGTATAATATAGAAATACAGCAGAAAGCAATATGGCATCACCTTTCCTGTGTTTTGGGGCAAACTCTGAATCTAAGCCAGGGACATCTATATTGAAGAAGCAGATGCAAAAATAATTTCAGGAACTTCTGAGAATGTGATGGATAGAATGGCTCAACACATTTGGTGTGCTATAATATCAAAAAGTTAGCTAAATGCAAACAGTAAGAAGTAAATTTACTCCTAACATACTAATAAGGTCTGCCTATGTTGCCATGCATTTGACAAGTAGCAATCATGAGAATCATAAAACACAATATTAACATTTGCTACCACAGCATTAGTGTCAAAAGGGACTTCAGACGGTATCATTTAATCCTCTCATTTTATAGTCAGTTAAAATGTTGACTATTTATTGAGTTCTGTCATAACAGACATTGCCATAAGTGCTTTAAGTATGCAATATCATTTGATGTCACTGCCTTTGAGGTAGGGTATCATTATTATCTGCATCTTTACTATTGTTGTACACAGATAAGGAAACAGAGCAACAGAAAGGTTAAGTAGCTCTGCCCAAGTCACACAGCTAATGGGTGGTAGATCTGAGTCTTGGCAGCCTGACTCTGAGTCTATTCTTCACACTAAGCCATACTAAGGAAACAAGTCACAAGTGTACTTAGACAAGTCACTATCCTTAATCAAGGTAAAGCCTAGCTCTATTCCCTCTGCAGTACTCTCTCCATCTCACTAGGCTAACATGACATGAAAACATGTCAGACAAAGTACTATTTCTCCTGGAATGCTAACCGTTACCAGTCAGAGTATGTTCCATCTTTTATAGGAAAGTAAATATTTTTATAGTATCAGCAAAATCTTTGGAAGTTTACGTGAATTTCAAACCTTTCAGTGCCGAATAGGCAAATCAACAACTTGTGCAAACATAAGAACATTATGAATAACAAAATAGATCTCACAATTTAACAATCACTTTATGTTTTATAAATATAATTGTCAATCCCATGGAGTCCTGGGACTACTGATACTCAAAATAACCCTTTTCATAATTAAGGGGATTTTTGTTTCCTTAATATTTGCTTTGCACAGAGCCATCATCAAAAAGAGCTGTCTACAGCAAGTGAACCCACTGCCCTCCCCGCCTCCGTGGGACATGACTCCCAGGGGTGTGAATCTCCCTGGCAACATGGGACAGAAATCTTGGTATGAGCTGGGGCCCGGTCCTTCTCGACCGAAAGGGGTAAGAGCAAAATGAGACAAAATAAAATGTCAATGGCTGAGAGATTCCAGAGTCGAGAGGTTATCCTGGAGGTTATTCTTATGCATTATATAGATATCACCTTTTTAGTTTTTAATGTATTAGAATAGCTCAAAGGAAATACCTGAAACTGTTGAACTATAATCCAGTAGCCTTGTTTCTTGAAGATGATTGTATGAAGATAAAGAGTTTACAATGTGACCGTGTGACTGTGAAAACCTTGTGTCTGATGCTCCCTTTATCTAGGGTATGGACAGATTAGTGAAAAAAATATGGATAGAAAAAAATAAACTAATAATAAGGGAAAAAAGGTTAAAATATATTGGGTAGATGGAAATACTAGTAGCCAGTGAGAGGGAGGGGTAAGGGGTATGGTATGTATGAGTTTTTTCTTTTTATTTCTTTTTTCTGGAGTGACGCAAACATTCTAAAACAAAAAGAACTGTCTATTTTAAGATACAGTGCTGACTTTTTGATGCTATTTGCTTTCCTTCATAGTGAATTCAATTTCAATTACTGGGTGAAGGACCTGAAGCATTTCCTCATTTTTGGTCCTGCTTTCAATTGCTAACTTCCTTAAATCCAGGGCAAATATGGTAACCGAAATAACGTTGCCCATTCTCCCGGCTTTCGGGGCCTTAGGCTGGGTTCTGGATGGAGGCAGTACAGGGTAGTAAAAAGACAAGGCTCATTTTCTCCAGGCTCCTGCAACGAGAGACCCTGACAAGTGCTCCTTTCTTAGGAGAAAGATTCTATAGAAGGTTATTTTTCTGTTTGGAAGGTTTAAATTTAGGATACGATTAGGATGTGCCAGTTTCTTTTATAATTATTCATTGCAAGTCCTTATACCTCTTCAGCAAAACTCAAAGGATATTAAGATGTTTTATGTAACATCTCCCTTTTTTAGGTCTTTAGTAAAACAGCCTGAGCAAGAGCATCACTTTTCCTTCGGAATGATGTGTGTGTGTGTGTGTGTGTGTGTGTGTGTGTGTGTGTGTGTGTGAAGAGATGGTAACTGATACGCTGAGCATTTCTCAGACTTGTCATAAATATCAGCACATAAGATAAAAACAGTGCCGCCAAACACTCACCACTGGGGAATTCCTCAAATAGAGTTATACTTGGGCAAGAAGCACGTTGTCAATTTTGATAAAGTGTAAAAGATTTTAACGTCTTTAGAGTCACAGGGCGCCAGGAAGTGCAAGGCTGACAATTGTAATTAAAGAAGAAAAAGGAAAAGAAAAAACACAATTCTGACTTGCTCCAGGATTTCAAATTGTATCAGATTTTAGGCACATTTCAGTGTCTTTAAATCCATAAATTACTAGGAAGTGGTGAAACCAACGAGAGTAGTTTTTAAAAAACCAACAATTCTGAAGTGTTCCAGGAGTTCTAATTTTGTCAAGATTTTATATAATTCTTGGTCTTCTTTAGTAGGTAATCTATACTTAATAAACATACATATGATTCACTAAACTTCTATGTTAATTGGAAGGAGAATTAAGAAGAAAATGCTTATTTAAAGCACATTACTACAGTTATCAACTTTCTGGAGCATTTTCTGAAGTGCAACATTACTCATAAAGAAAATCAAATTGACCTTTTTCTTTTTATTTTCCTTTCTTTCCCCCTTTCCTCCCTCCCTCTTTTCCTCCTCCCTCCCTCCCTCCCTCCCTCCTTCCTATCTTTCTTGCCAGCTAGTTCTGCATTAAATAAATGCTCCTGGCAGCAGTGATGATGTTAAGGACATAAAACTTTATTTGTCTAACATTCCTGACAAATGCTTGATTGTCCAGGAGGCGCCATCTGTATGTATCTGAAATCTTGTAGGATGCTGTGGGACTATTTTTCACCAAGAAATGTGTGTTCTGCATTGGAGTGTAGCTGTTCTCTAATGCATTTCATCAAGTGTTGATTGCTCCGTAGATAATCAGCAGACAGATCCTCAAATGAAGCAAACCAGCCTTGAATCCTTAAACAGTGACATGTCTTCTCACTGTGGGCTGTGAGCTGCGAAACAGAAGGCCGAGGACAAACGTGGCCAAAAGAACACTCTCAGGCTCTGCTTTCTCCCTCAGACTCAATAATGCTTTTGAAGTACTGGCTTAACATGTTGAAAATGACACGAAACTTTAAGAGCACCAAAGTCAAATAGACGGCAAGGCTCAGGGAATTTGTAAAGGGATATGGAGCCTTTCTAGTGCAGACTACCAGGGCAGCAGTTCAAATGCAGCTGTGCTCAGCCATTACTAAAAATTATTGCACGTGATGGCTTCCCAGGCCTGCTGTGAAATGGGGCAGGTGCACTTGGAGCTGAAAAACACAGCTAAGAGGACCACCGTTTCAGCTGGTACTCATGGAAACTGGAACTCACCAGCGCCTTGTTCAGGTCTGCTGAGTCCTTCTTACAGCATCCCCAGGCTCCCAGGCCCATGACGGTGATGGGACAAAGCTTGTCCTGTGGTTGTGGGAACTGCATCAATTCCAGCAGCCCAGAGGAAGCCTTTATGTGCGAATCTAGTGTGTACAGGATTTGGCTTCCTTGTTGGACTGACTCCATGACTCTAAAAAAAAGTCACATAGATCTGAGCTGCCTCTGGGCCCCTGTCCTACTCCAAAGCACCTCGAGGTCCCCCAGGTAGTTACCTCTGGGAGAGTCATGGTGCAGCCCTTCAGTGTGACTCACTTGCAGTATAATTTGCAGAAATACACATACCATGTTTGGTAGATTGGATCAAATCCCCACAATGATGTGCTCAAGTCTTAATCCATGTTCTTGTGGGTGTGAGCCCTTTGGTAAACGGGACCTTTGAAGATGTTATCAATAGTTAAGGTGAGGCCCAAACTGAATGAGGGTGGGCCTTATTCCACTATGGCTGAAGTTGGACGCAGCAGTAGAAGCCAGAAATCAGCAGAAATTGGTGGAGCAAACATGTGAGAGAGATACTACCCTGTGATAGAGCATTGCCGGCATGCTACAGATTCTGGGAGGCCGAGAGCACATCGAGGTAGGACTTCCAGCCTTGAAAACCACGAGACAAATTCCTGTTGTTTAAGCCAACCCATTGTGTGGTGTTTGTCGCAACAGCCCTGGCGAACTAAGACACTGTGTGCACAGAGCCTCCAACTCCATGAGACGATATCCAGGAGCAACAGCTTTTGTGTTGGAACCTGGTACCCAGGACTCAGCTTCTCATGAGATAAAGAACAATTTTCCAAAGATAAAAGAGTAATCCCATCCTGGCTGACAGGGTAAGATTATATTATTCAAACAAGCCTTGGACAGAAGCGGTGGCAGCTGCTTGGCGCGCTTGGGTAGGAAAAACTGATAGCAGGACGCGTCTTTCTGTGACTTCAACCCCCAACTCCAACATCCCCAGTGGACCGGACAGAGATGCTGGGTGCTGACAGGAGGCAGCTGTGGTTGGGAAGAAACCATCTGGGGTTCTGGAAACTTGGGTTCCAGTTCTGGATCTGCCAAGAATAATCCTGGCAGTCGCATCACTGTTTTAGAACCTCAGTCTTCCCATCTATAAAAACGAACATTGCTCTAGGAGGGCTTTTGAGTTATAATGTGCTCTTCAAGGTGCTACTTTTAAGAGTGAATTCTTCAGAAGATGGAATGATCAAATAGAAAATATTGTGACTTAAAGCCTTAATAGTGATTAAATAGGCGCACAGCAAATGAAAAACTGAAAAATTAGAAAACGGGGGGAGTGATTATAAGTTTAGAAAGTAAAAGGCACAATGGCATTTAAATTATGACTGCTGTGTAAGATGCACACACATGACAAAGACAATGGAAAGTCATAAAAATAGCTGTGTGGATAGTAGAAACAGGGGCGTGGTTTTTGCATATCTATGTTTTCCAACATTTTATTTACTTGTCCATTATTTTTTTCACAAACTGAAAACAGTCTTCTAAACAGCTTTTATCTTTACATTTACTTTATGGAGGTAGTCGCACTGCCTTTACGAAAACTTTATTAGGCTGCACTTACTACATTATCTAGAAAACAACACATTTATAAACTAGTAGATCCAGCTATCCCCTAAAACCACATAAAACAAAAAAATAGAGATGTCTCGTTTTGTCACTCTTATAAATAAAAGGAAGCAGAGACAGCAACTATGGGAAAGTGGCATGTTACATTATGGCAACATCCTAAGAGCTCAAGGTGAGGATAAAAGTGCTATTTATCAACCGCTGAGAGCTACGATTCTGCGGATTTTCATGTCTTCAGTGTTACTGGAGTTTAGATAATTCCAGAATTTGATTCTTTATCTTAGGACTTCATCTTTGGAAAGCTTTTTAGTAAAACGAAGAGGTAGAGAATAGAAGGTACGAGTCTGATGGGGAACGAAGATAAATGAGTGAAACATATGGAGTATCCATACTCCAAACAGCAGCGGAAGGGAGGGGACATTTTCAGATTCAACGGGAATCTTAAGTGTCAAGATACTCATCATTTCCATATCCACGCTCTTGTCTGCAACCCTTAGCTCTGGCAACATCTTGCAATTTCTGCTAAGCAACTTTCCAAAAATGCCATTCTAGATCAGAAATTCATTATTCTGATTTCAAAATAGAAATCTGGTAAAAACAAAGCAAAACAAATAAACAAAACAACCAGAAGTCTGGATTACTTTATTTGCATTAATTTTAGTTCTTTTCATTTTCAATGAGCACATTTCTCTTTCTCCCCACCTCTGTGTTTCTGTCTTTCTTTTTCTCATCTATGTATTAAACATTAGGTATCTATCTTTGAAGAAAACATAATCATGGCTTCTTAGCATTAGAGTAAACCAGAATCTTATTGCATGTGAAGATTAAAATATTTTCTTTCTTTTTTTCTTTTTTTTAATTCAAAAGTTTTCAGGAAACAGTCTGGCCTCTTAATACAGGGTTAAGGGGAGGACAGTGAATTACGACTAACATTTACTGACACTTGCTAGATTCCAGGGGTTGTGCTAGGTGTTCCAAATGTTTTACCTCCTTACGGCGCTTACTTCATGTCTGGGATAGATATTGTTCTCCCCAGTATAGAAAGGAGGTGACTTGCTTGAGGTCACATAGCTGGGAGTCACGCTACCCTTGAAATAGGTAGCAAGGTCGGGATTTTACACCTAACAATTTATGAGAAAAAAAAGTAGCTTTTTTTTATTTTCAAAAACTAATCTTATCTTGCCCTCAAGACACCACTCAGCTGCTGATGGAAAAAAAAACTGTATTTGTCAATTAAGGAGAGTTTGAAAGAGAATAAGCTAGACCAGAAAAGACTGCTTAACATCAGGAACAAAATTACTTTAGCACATCACAGTTTTGCATAGTAAAGAAAGTCACAATTTTGAACATTTGAGTTGCAGTGTATGAATTCTGGCTTAGGCATGTTTGTCTTAGTTTGTCAGCCCTGGCAAACAAGACACCATGTGCACAGAGCCTCCAACTCTATGATACAACATCCAGGAGCAACGGCATTTGTGTTGGAAAATAGTACCTGGGACTCAGCTTCCCAGGAGATAAAGAACAATTTTTCAAAGACAAAAGAGTAATTCCATCCCGGTAGACAGGGTAGGATTATGCGATTCAAACAGCCCTGAATAGAAGCAGTAGCAGCTGCTTGGCCCGCTTGGGTTGGAAAAACTGGTAAGTCAGATGCGTCTTCCTGTGACCTTCACCCTGACTCCAACATCCACTGTGGACCTGACAGACATGCTGGGCACTGATGAAAAATCAGGCATGGGGTGTTCTCAGAGAAGGTGCCCTATTCCCCCCCCCCCAAGCTTGAATTCTCCCAACTTGCACCCCCATCAGAGTCTTGCACAGCACAGCACTCTGTGCTTCTGGTTTGCAGAACCCATCACTCGTGCTTCTAATGACTTCTTCATCTGCCTACCCCGCTGGGCTGGAGGACCCAGGAGTGCTGGGGCCATCTCTCTTGTTCACCACTGTACATGTGTGCAGAAGCTGCCACAAGGCTGCAAATAGAGACCCTGCCTTGGGTACCACCCCCTTCTCTTCCCATTCTGGACTCCCCATATCCCTTAAGTGTGTGGCAACCCCGCCTTCATCTTCATCCATCTCCCCCCACCTCCCACCATAGCTTTTCTTTGCCAACTCCCCAGGGCCATTTCTGGGGTCTTGGGCACCTGGAATATGGCCTAGAGAAAGGGCATGGGTTGAGCACAGCTTTAGTGGAGTTAGAACAAGGTCTCAGGCTTGTGGGGTTGCCTAAGTCTAAGGGTAAGGTTGCTAGTACTTAAGAAGCACTGATCAACGAATGAGTGACAATTTGCTGAAGCACTGCCAGAGAGAGAGCAGGAGAGCGAGCGAGCGAGAGCACACACACTAAAGCAGACTCCTGGGGACCCTCACCAGGAGGAGGCAGTGCAGTGGGTTTCTCTGGAAGAGTGGGCAGGTCTGAGGGGGAGAAATAGTAGTCCCTGGAGGAAACAGTATAGTTTATCTTATTCTTGCTACTGTTTTCCATTATGCTAAGGTTTAAAGTCATTCTTTGCAGAGAATTCCATCTATCTGGGTCTAGTAAGGAGATAATCCTGGGTCTCCCAGTAACGGGTCAAACCAATGCAAGTTGGAGTCCCCGAGAAATAACCTGGACCTTTAGGTTCTTTCGCTCTCTGTTGCCAGTGAGTTTTAGATTCACTCTGCATTTATAGAGTTCAGATTACAAGTGAAACTGCAAGGTAAGGTAAATTCCTGCCTGCATCAATGATGTTTATCTAGTAAGGTTTATATTGTAAAGGTCAATTAAACAGGACCATCCTAATAAAACAAATATAAAGCCCAAACAGATTTTTTTTGTTTGCCATAGGAAAACAAAAATCATCTCTCTCAGAACTAGCCCAGTACTACACGCAGGTGTGAAAGTAATGAAAGCCGAGAAAATCTTCATGAAGCAATAGGGAAATTTCTTGGAGGTGTATCAGAACTCCATCCATTTTCCTCAAGTCCTTCATCTTAAGAATACAAGAATGATTCTGAGAGATTCAGAATGTACCTCATTATAGAAGGAGAAAAACCAAAAAAGGAATGTATATTCGGTAGACAGGAACTCCATTAAAAATAGAATCGACAATTACTTAGAAGTCAGGAAGCCAATTTTAAAATCAATATATTGCTCCAGAAGGATAATATGATGTAGTGTCAAAGGAGGAAGCACTATCAAAGCTACATTTACTTTGCATCAGTCCTTAAGTAGTCCTGGTCAATGCTGAAACATCTGAGAAAGGAAGGTCAAGAAGCAAAGAGTTACAATCTGACCTAAATCTTTACCCTTTGCTAGCCAAACTTCACAAGGCAGAAGGAAGCTGACTATAAAGTCTGAGTAGCTTTTGGACTCACATTTGCTTAGTTCCAACCTAATTGCCAAAGGACTTCTCTATCTATGCCGCATTCCCACACCTAGAAGTAAACAGCATAACCTCATACAGAAACAACCACAGAAACAGGTCTCCTGTGTCCCACTCCAACTCTGCGCAGCACTGAAAAACACAGTCTGAAGGTTATTAAAGGTGAGTGGAAAACAAAGGGGAGACTTCTTGGTAAATTACCTGAAACATATTTTCATCATCTCTGCTTGAAAGTGTGTGAGATTCAATGTCATCCACATATGTACATCACTGCAGAATAATTTCATTTTAATCAGCTGATAGGGCAGAAATATATTCAATTTGTGGAAGAACTGACCACAATTTGCAGTCTCGTCATCATAAGGAGGGGGTGCTGGGCAGTGTACTCCAGGAGGAAGTGGAAACATAACCTGCTGGAATGGAATCATGGAGAAGGAACCAAAAATTTTTTTTCAATATTTGGCGCAAAGGCTTTTCTCATCCGTTTTAAATTACTAAGAAAAGTAAACATTTTGGCAAATGCTTCAGATAGATGACCCTAAATGCAACCTACTTGGTGACTGACTCAATTTTAATGCCTTTGGTTCTTGGCTGCAGAAAGGGCAACTTTGTTACCACTTGCCTGGTCAAAGGTTACACTTCCTGCCCTCCATCAATGGGGCTGGGACATGTGAGTGTTTTTAGTTACTAGTCAGGTCACCTTCCAAGGAGAATCACTCAGGCTATTCATGTGACTAAGGGACTTCTGTAATTAATACTGCTACCAGGTATGCAATTAGCCAGGCTCTAACTTTTGAAATGCATGTTAGGTTCACATTCGTGCAAGAGCCAAGTAAAGGAACTGTGAGCTAGAAAGCTAAATAGTTGTCCTTTTAATTTTATTTAACTCCACTTTAGTTACTTTTTTTTTTTTTTCCTATTTTTGGTACAATACAAAGTTTCTGTGCTTCTGTCCCAGGGAATTTGGAAACTCCGAGTTATTGTTTCTCTTAAGAAATTTCCACATGTACAGCTTTAATCATCTACTAGAAGTTGGACATCCATGCCCAGGCAGGGTTATGGATACACTTTCCCTTTCAGTTTCTAGTGAGAGTGGACCCTTACTCAAGCCTTAAAAGAGCCAAGCACTACTTTACGCCCTTTACTTGTTCCTTTTTCACAGATGAGGAAACTGAAGCACAAAGTTTAATAACGTGCCAAGGAGTGGCAGGGTGAAGATTTGAACCCAGACAGCCTAGAACCTGTGTGCTTAACCATACCCAGATCAACAAGACTGGGCCGGAGCAAACAGTGACCTCATTCTGAGGTCTGCAAAAATCCTCTTTTTGCTGCTTCTCTCAGCAGCACCTGTCTCCTGGCTCACAGACATGCTGGACGTTAACAACCACCCCAACTTAAAGATGGCCATTTTAATTTGCCATCTCCTAAAGTTTGGATGCGCATGCACACGGTACCTCTCGCGGGTGTTAACGTGTTAGTCTGGCCAGTCAAGCTCTGCAACACCAAACTGCAATGATAGGTCACAGATGGACATGTGACCCCCAGCTAGTCCAATCAGAGTCAGGCTAGGTTTTGTTGCGTTTTGTTTTCTGAGACTAGAGAAAGGCTTGATTTTTTTCGCCAGCTGTTCTCGAACCAGGGAGGTGGAGCTACTGTGGCCTCCTGCGGCCTGAGTAGGGCGTCCACCCCTAAAGGGGCGCACGGTCCCGCCAAGACCTGGGGGGTGAGCTGGGTTCTGGATAGCGTTTCCAGTCCAGCTGGATCCGAGGCTGGCCTATACCTGTATTTCTCAGCCCTGTGAGCTAATCGTTCTCTCTCTCTCTCTCTTTTGAAAACGTGGGCAGGCACTGGGAATCGAACCTGGGTCTCCGGCATGGCAGGCGAGAATTAGGCTACTGAGCCACCGTGGCCCGCCCTAATCGGTCTCTTTTTGCTAAAGCAATTTAGATTGGGTTTTCTCGCACTTGCCTCAGAAAAGTCACTTATTAGAAAATGGAAATGCCCTGATTTGCAAGGCAGAGCAGACTACCATGAACCTTCAAAGAAGTTGAGGGATGGGGTGAAAGTTGTGGCAGAGGATGTGAAAAGGGAAGGAAGTTAATGCTGTTGGGGAGCTACGATGGTGAAATTTGTCTCACTGAATGCCTCTTGCAAAGGTGGCATTATCCCCAGTTCACAGATGAAGAAACTGGGGCACAGAGAGGCTAAGCAATGCCATCAATTTCACAGTATTTGGAAGTGTCTTGATCTTCAGACCTTGACTTATCTGCTGCCAAAGGCTGAAGGTGACTTTCTGCCCCTGGTGGCTGCGGTGGAAGGACACAGGGAGTGAAATGGTCCTTGGAGATCCATATTTGACGAATCCTGGCCGTCTTGAAAGCACTCAACTCATCCTCTCACTTGCTGAGCCTGGTGTGTGTGTGTGTGTGTGTGTGTGGCTGAGGTCGGTGGCTGTTCTCTCCAGTTGTTGGAGATGGCCACCTGTCAGTGGGTAGTCAGAATTTGGGCTTAACAGTTTGGTTGTGGAGATTGAGAGTCAGAAAATGAATGTGAAAAATGTGATGTGTCCTAAGTAGTAGTGGTTAGCTACGGTATAAGAGATGAACAGAAGGCAGTGTGGGCTCAACGTGACTCTTGGACTTTTTTTGTTTGTTTGTTTGACCTGGGAGGAATCATGCTGTTGCCATGGTAACAAGTAGGTCTCAGAGCACTGAGGTGAGCTTGGAAAGGAAAAGGAAATTATGTTCGTTTTCCACATTTAATTAATGACGAGGCAGTTATTTGTTTAATAGTATTTTAAATTTTGTACTGTGAGTGGGAGGTGCTTTGAGAGCATCAAATCAAAGTCAGGGAATGTTGCTGGGGAAGCCAAAAATACATAGAACCATGGAACTATCAAATAGGAACACATGGACAAGAGAAGATGAAAATGCATTTATGCAATAGTTGAGGCTACATCGCGGGTAAGGGGAGTGATTATGGGTTCAGTGGGTTTAGCTAAAGGGAACTTTTTAGATGTCTTAAGTTTTGAACTGAGGTCTTAGAAATTAACTGGATCAGCAGAAGAGGGTGGGGAAGTTTTTTTTTTTTTTTTAGTAACTATCTTTGTTTGCTGGGGGCACCATAATGAAGTATCACAAACTGGGTGATTTGAAACAATAGGAATAGATCTGGAGACTAGAAGTCCAAATCAGGATGTTAGCAGAGCCACGGTTCCTCTGGAGTCTGTAGGGTTTCATTTCCTGGGATGGGAAGGGCCATGCCTGGAAGGTGACTAGGAACAGCATGGAAAGATCAATCCAGAGAACCAGGAATGATCTTTCCAGCTCAGTGGCCCAAGGGGAGTGTACATCATTGGGACATGAATAAAGCTGGATATTATTCATCTTCCCTTGGGGTTTGACATTCTGGGGATACTGTAACCTAACTATTGAGTGAATGAATGAGTGAATGAATGGATGAATAAAACTGACTAAATCAGGGAAATGCTTCCGAAGCAGGGGCAAAATAATAGCTGTTGAGCATGGCTGGAAGCTAATAAGAGTTCAAGATTCAGAATGGAGTAGAGGGATTTTTTTTTACAAGTGAAGAAGATAATAACTAGATGGGAATTGTGGCTTCTTTTTGTGGTGGAGCAGGTGGAAGTTAAGCTAAGGAAGATGAATCTTTTTGACCTGTTTCCACCAGATCTTTTGCTTGCCCACCAATCAATATTCATATCCTTTGATGATCCCTGGCTTCTCTCAGAAATGAAATTCATCAGGCGCTGACTTCCAGGAGCCCTGCTCCGGGTGAACATATTTGCTTTGGTTTAAGTTGTTTTGCATGGAATGCCTACATATTCTTTAACTCTGCTAAGCAGCCTCTGTTGCCCACCCACCCTTACTCCCTTTACTAATAGTCTCTTGTATTCTTGCCTTTTCTCTTAAAGGAACATTTCCCTTTTTCTCCAAACATTTCCTAATGTACACCGACAAATCAATTAAAAGTAAAAGTCACCTTGTGGTGTCGGACGGATTTTGTGATTTCACAGAAGATTGCATCTCCTCCTGTATACATCTAAAATTAATAAGCTCTTCCCTTAATCTTTTCTTGTTCTTCTCAATGCAGGAAATTGTTCTGCTAAGTGGAGTCCCTCCCCAGATGAATGAATGTCCAGAATAGTGAAAATAACAGGGGCCGGTGGATCCTTGCCTGGGCTGCTGGTTCTGTGCAATGATGCCTCACTGCTCCAGTGATCCCAGGAAATGAAATTCCTTTCCCAAGCTGGAGGCCCCAGATTTAACTCTTTCTTCTTGCGTTACTTCCTAGATAGATAATCTGAATTAATTCCTTTAGGACTCTTACATTTAGCTCTTGCCTCTCACGTCTCCTGTTCTCCATTTAAATACCCAGAGCAAATTCCCTAAGCTCATTCCATCGCTGATCTTTATTTTCCTGCATTGACTAACCAAGATAGAGTTTCTTTAAGTGAGGTTCTCAAGCTTGTAGATATTTTCCCCATTTTAAATAGTTGACGGCTGCTCTCTTATAATGTGAAATCCTTTCTAACCTAGCTTTTCAAACGGTACTTTTGGTTTCTATTTCTCTTAGCTCACATTGGGGAAAGAACTCTCCTGGGGTTTAGGGAAATGGATGTTTAGACCAGGGAAAGGGAGACGTGAGCGAATATACAGGTTTTCCAACTCCCCCGTCTTTAGGGGACAAAAGAACTTGGCAGCGGAACATTTTGTGGTGCTGCCAAGAAAGAGTTACTTTTATAAATCAGTCCACCAGTACCTTAATTTCTGTGTCATTTGTCTTCTCAACTTAATTGTAGCCTTTTTAAAAGTGGGGCGTTGTTCTTCCTTTCTTTTCATTCTTTTCCTTGCTCTGAAGACTTTCAGGATGGGGGGATCTCCACATTGCAAGGGAGCTCTGTGTAGCTGGCTTCTGGGTTGAGTAGCCCCTGTTTCTTGTGCTGCTAGCTTTGTGTTTGTTGACATTAATGACTTGAAGTTAAAGCATTTCAAGAATGAAATTTTGTTGATATATAGACTGGTTCACTGAAACTGGTTGGGATTTTTTGGTGAAAAACCAGTTCAAAATGACATAAACAATAAGAGGGGTGGGCATATGTCCTGTTGACCCTGGGATTGCTCCAATTTACCCTTACTTTTTCTGCCAAACTTATTAATTACGCTGCTCTCTCAACATGCCTGGAGTTGGATGATAAAATTTTTGCCATCTGTTTTAGTTTTTGATGGTTGCCATCCCATATTACCACAAACTTGGTGTACAGATTTATTACCTTACAGTTTGATGGGCTAGAAGTTCAACATGGGTCTGATTGGGCTAAAATCTAAGCCTCCTTCTGGAAGCTGTAGGGGACCATCTGATTCCTTGCTTTTTCCAGCTTCTAAGAGTGGCCATCCACCTTCCTTGGCTTGTGCCCCCTCCTTTAGCCAAGTCAGGTCGAGTCCTCCACATGCTGCCATCTCTCTGGTCTTCTGTTTCAATTCCCCTCTACTTTTTTTTTTTTTAAAGTACCTTGGTATCTTTTATTTTTTTTTAATTTATTTATTTATTTTACATGGGCAGGCACCGGGAAGCGAACCTGGGTCCTCTGGCATGGCAGGTGAGCATTCTTGCCTACTGAGCCACTGTGGCCCGCCCTCCCCTCTACTTTTAAGGACCCTTATGATTACACTGAGTCCACATTGATAATCCAGGATAATCTCTCTAGTTTAAGATGGTCAGTTGATTAGCGATCTTAATTCCTGCTGCCACCTGATTATTACCCTTTGCCCTGTGACACAGCATATTCACAGCTTCCAGGGATTAGGACGTGGACATTTTTTGGAGGCCATTATTCTGCCCACCGCATTGTCCTATCCACAAAATCTTGAAGTAGAGGGACTCCAGGCGCGTAAATTCACAACTACCTGACATCCCTATGGACCCAGGCTCTTTCCATCTTTTTGCTCAGCCACATTTAGTATATCTTCTTATCCTTTTGGGGGTGAGATGGCTGCCACGTTCTCAGGCACTGTGTACAGACACAGCCTCATCCGGCTGAAGCATTCAAGGTGTGGGGAAAGGGCTGTTTCTTCCCATGTATCTCTTCACTGGTGAGGCTCATCTTCTCAGAAGCCCCACAGGAGGATTCTTGAAGTTCACTGGCCAGAACTGTGGCACACAATAATTCCCCCTCTGAAACATGAGGCTGAGGGGAGGGATGGAAGCCAGAGTGACGTGGGAGCTCTCCAAGGGAGGGACAAAGGGGCAGTGGCTCTTATCAGGCAGTCTACAGTGACTGGTGCATGCTGGGGTAGCCAGGAGTAGCACTTGTCATTAGCAATTCCTATTGCCACATTTCGGGCCAGGGACCTGGAATCTTTGGGCCACTTGTCTGTTATTTTCTCATGTCTACTTATGAAATTCTTTGGGATTATGAAGTGTATTATAATTTTATTTAGCAAGGCTGCTCCAGGAATCTTGAGGCACGGCATGCTTGTTCTCTGCTTTTCACAGATGGAATTGACACTGACAAACAAATGACAACCACAGCCCCTCCGGTCTGTCATTTGCTTGTGCCTGAGCCACAGCTGCCATGTAATCCTAGTCCTGTGTTCTGACCCTGCCTGTGATGTGACTGCATGTACAAAAGCAGAATTTGTCAGCATATTTTCATATCTTATAAAAGTCTTGCAATGTTTCCGTATTATCTGTGCTTGAAGCCAAAATAACTATGGTAGCTAATAATCTTGTATTCCTCTGTGAATTTGTACAACAATCTTGTTAACTTCAGCTGCATAACACAGAGGACTACATTTCTGTAAACGAACGTGTTTAATGATATTATTATTAGTGTCAGCAGGACTATACAGTAAAACACAGGAAGTCACAAGTAGTCAAAAGCATATTGCTTCCCTGACAATTTGGGAAGTGACTCCCCAGGTGAGTCGGGCTGTGGTACCATGGGATCCACAATGCCTTCTGGACCAAATGAGGGAAAAGATATGTAATTAAATAAGGCATCAGTGGCTAAGGGAGATCAAGTAGAGTCAGGAAGCTATTCTGGAGGCTACTTTTCTGCAAGCTTTAGTTAGATAGTGCTAGTTGTCACGGTTTGCTAAACCCTAACCAACGTCACTCCTATCGACTCTTAAGAACACCTAGGGCTCTAACTGAGACTCTGTAAAGGTTTCATGCACTTTATTTGCTTTCCTGGAATATATAATTCCTGGAGGACTCCTAGGTTAGATAAATCCTGAAATTCAGAGGGACCAGCCTCTCCAAGATTATCAATTAATTTAATCTCCCTATCCTTTTATGTGGACACCCCTTCTCAACATGAAAAAGTCAGAATGGGCATTGCCAAAGATCCCTGTAGATTGGGGAAAGGATTAAGGGAGAAGGAGGAGGTATAACAAAGAAAATGGGATTTAACAAAAATGAGTATGGCTGCTGAATCACTATATTGATATTCCTTCTACCCTCCAGTGTTTTGGAGCAGCTAGAAGGAAAAATCTGAGGTGGTGGAATGGTAGCCTAAGACAAATCAGATTGTGTCTCTCCTTGATACTGTCACTTACACTCAAAGCCTCTCAGAGTCTTCCCATAGCTCCTGTAGGAAATTCTGAACCCTTTCACAGGCCATCATGTAAGGTAGTTTCTTTTTCCTCTCAAACTTAGCTCCATCCGCTCTGTCCTACTCTTCCATTGCTCCAACCTCACTGGTCAACCTTCTGTACCTTGGAGACTCTACTCTTCTTGCTGCTTGGGCTCTTTTTTCCCTGGAACTTTATCATGGCTGGCTTCTTGACCTCGTCTCACCTTTCAGACTGATCTTATATGCCAGCACTTCAGAGAAGCCTTCTGTTCTAGTTTGTTAGCTGCCGGAATGCAACACACCAGAGACGGATTGGCTTTTAATAAAAAGGGATTTATTTTTGTTGATTCTTCAGAGGAAAGGCAGCTAAATTCCCACTGAGGTTCTTTCTTACGTAGAAGGCACAAGATGGTCTCTGCTGGTCTTCTCTCCAGGCCCCTGGGTTCCAACAACTTTCCCTGGGGTGACTTCTTTCTGCATCTCCAAAGGCCTGGGCTGAGCTGCAAGTGCTGAGCTGCTTAGGCTGTGCTACCTTGCGCTCTC
This sequence comes from Tamandua tetradactyla, assembly GCF_023851605.1. Taxonomy (NCBI): domain Eukaryota; kingdom Metazoa; phylum Chordata; class Mammalia; order Pilosa; family Myrmecophagidae; genus Tamandua; species Tamandua tetradactyla. The sequence goes on from NC_135329.1 coordinate 148,594,703, forward strand.
TCATTTAAGCACCAGCTTATTAAGTCAAATGTCACTCATTGCAGCAGACACGCCTCCTAGCTGACTGCAGATGTAATTAGCAACAGATGAGATTCATGTACCGTTGGCTTATGTCCACAGCAACAAGACTAGGTATGCTCACCTGGCCAAGTTGACAAACTGAATCTAACTAACACACCTTCCCATGTGCCCTGTCTGAATTGGCCAGCCCCAGCTACTCCGTCATATCACTTCACCGGCTTTCTCATAGCACATTGCACAATCTAACACTTCCTTGTTTACATGCTTTGTTTCTCTTGTTTCCTTAATTTGTGTATCCTCCCCCATTAGAATGTTAGAGCCTTGAAAGCAGGGACCTTATCCACCTTATTTCTCATTTTATCTCTGAAATTTAGTATAGTCAGCATACAATAAGTATTTGTGAAATAACAAATGCATGCTTGGGTGTGTGAGCTTCTGAAGGTCTGCTGGTTTGCAGTAATTTATAGCTTAGAGAACACTCACTGTATCAGCCTTTCCCCCCACAAATAAAGCTTTTGTGATGGTACACGGGGAACAACTGTGGATGGGGGAAGAATTAACCTGCACCAGTCTGTTCTCTTTCCAAGAGACCCATCATTAGACAGACTTGGAGCAGATAGTAAGTTTATAGATTTAATATAGCTCAATGCTGGCACATACTGCAAGTGTCTGGCAGGGGATCTGTTTTGAAGCAGATTAAGTTAGAAAGTGAGATGATTGTTTATTGCTATTTCAAAGGATATGTTTGTATGTATATGTGTATGTATGTAATCTATCCATTTTAGGTGAAGATTCTGGACTTGAATCTTGTGAAAGCCTGAACTTTTCCCAACAAATTTAGAATAACTGGGTAGCCTTTTATAGGGCTTATACTACAGATGGTACCACCTGCTTAATTTCCTTTGTTTTCAAAATAGCTGTTCTTGATAATGTGCTTTACTCTACTGAAATGAAGTGGTGGGAGAAACAAAGAAAAGCAAAAGGTGGGGTCATTCAAAACCAAGTGAAACAAGACTAGTCTACAGAAGGCATTCTATTGGGAGATAGTAGTGGGTTAAAGGATATGAATGTTAGTAAGTCTCAATACCTTTTGTCAGAATGTTTTCCGTAAGTGTTGTTGAAGATCACATGGATGGGTAGATGAGTAAATGAAATAAATATGGCAGATTCACTTCTTTTTGGAGGGAACTGTTGTAATAGAAAGTTCATGGGCTTAGGATCACTTTTTGATATGTCTTAAAACTGGAATAATTCAGAGGATTATTAAAACCACTGAAGAAGAATATTGTATATTTTTTAAATATGTGAAAAAGAAACTTCCTCTATAAGTTCAAACAAGAATGGTGTGCCTAATTTTTCACCAACCATTTAGCAAGGATTAGAAAGTAATAAACTCAGTTACAGTAAGGGTGTTTGTTGTAAAACAAACCCTAGCAATCACTGCTGGTGTGAATTGATATAACCTGCCTGGAGAGAAAGTTGTTAAAATGTTTCAAGAGTCTTAAAAATGCCCATACCCTTACTTCTGATTATTTGCCTTCTAGATGATTTGCTTCCTGTTATTTGTGTTACAGAGGTTTATTGCAGTGCTTTTCATAATACGTGCTAATTGTGTGAGAGTTGGTAAATTATTCAGTTTCCCTGAGCTGTAATTTATCCTCTGGAAAATGGGGATGATAACAGATAACTTACAGAGTTGCTGTGATACTTAAACAAGATAATGTATTTAAGGAGCAGCAGAATTGTTGCAATCAATGAATAGAACTTATAATTACTACTCTAGGGTTGGAAGTTGACAAGAGTATTTTCAAAAGAAGTTTTTAAATACTGGGAAGATGTTTACCATTAGAAATGTCTCTTTATATAGAAAATTAAAAAATTGTTTCCAAGATCCTGAAGTGATAATTTTAAATGGAAGAAGACCAGTTTGAATATGCTAGAAAAGCTACTGTTTCAATCAGAACTTTCTCAGAGATAGCAAGTATTGCATGCAATCTGTTGCATACAGTTTGCATGCGATCTATTTGTATGTAGTTAGTTTTAGAAAATACAGGTATTGGATTACATATTATTTTCAGATAACCACGTGGACATTTTAGTGAAAGAGTTTGCAATATTCGTATAAGCAAGTTTTGATAGCTCCCCATTTCTTCTAAGATAAAGTGTAAATTCCTTAGCATGGCTTTACCATCGAATTCCAGCTTGCCCGTCACCTCCTCTCACATCTCTGCCCCAGCCCCACATTCATTGCTTCTGCTGCATGCCCTTGTGTATGTCCACTACTCGTCCCTCCCTACCCCCCTCCCCTTTCCCTCTGCGTCTTGTCCATAAGTTCCTTCCGGACCTGGATTCCTTTGCTAGTTGGGACATTGGTTTGGCTGCTTTCACAGAGACCATTTAGTAGTTTCTCTCCATTTCCCATAAAAGTCTAAGTAGGTAGACAGTCCGGGGGTAGACTCTCTATCATAGGGTCATCTGTTTTGTGGCTTTGCCATCCCTGGGGATTTGTCCTTGGCTGGATGGATGAAATAGGCTGCCAACATTTGCATCTTAGCCCACGGGAAGGGCTCATAGAGGAAGTGGAGAACAAGAGGCTTCTTTTTTTAGAGATATGATTCAGAAGTTGCCAGTATCACATTTGCCCCCTTCAGAAAACACAGGCATAATTAGCAGGAAGTGGGGTGGGGGGTGGGGAGTGGCAAGGAGGGGCTGGGAAATAGAATCTAGTGCCCATGTGCTCACTTAAATCCAAGGTGGAAATGGGGTGCCAGGAGTGGGTTCTGTTGTGGAAGGAAGGAGAGAATGGGTAACGGGGTTTTTCCTTCTCTGCTCCACTTTCTTTTGAAGTCTTCCCTGAGGTTCTGAGGCAGAATTAGCTCCTTTCTCTTCTGGGTCCCACATTTATGATAAATAATTTTTGCACAGCGCTCTCTCCTTTGAGTCTGTGTTCCCCTTGAAGGCAAGCACAGTGTTTCCTTGTTCATGGAATTTACCTTATTTCATACTTATGATATGTTAACTACTTTGATTTTCCAACATCAGGCATTATCTGTTAACACTGACTTTGCACTTGGAAGATGAAGTTTTAACTCTCTGCTCTAGTTTGCTAGCTGCCGGAATGTAATATACCAGAAACGGAATGGCTTTTAAAAAGGGGAAATTTGATAAGTTGCAAGTTAACAGTTGTTAGGCCATGGAAATGTCCCAATTAAAGCAAGTCTATAGAAATGTCCAATCTAAGGCATCCAGAGTCAAATACCTTATTCAAGAGGGCCAATGAAGTTCAGAGTTTCTCTCTCAAGTGGAAAGGCACACAATGAACTTGGTGGTCAGCGTTTCTCTCTGGGCTGGAAGGGCACGTGGCGAACACAGTCAGCTGCTAGCTTCCTCTCCAGCTCCCCAGGAGGCGTTTTCCTTCTTCATCTCCAAAAGGCTCTGGCTGGTGGGCTCTCTGCTTCGTGGTTTCTGCGGTGTCCTGCTTTCTCAGAATCTCGTGGTTCTCTTTTGTCGTTCTCTAGCTTTTTCCAAAGTGCTTCTTCTTTTACAGGATTCTCGTAAAACCAATCAAGACCCACCTGGAATGGTTGGAGTCACATCTCCACCTAATTGGGTTTAATACCCACCCTGATTTGAATCACATATCCATGGAGATAATCTAATTAAAGTTTCCAACATACAGTGCTGAATAGCAATTAGAAGAAATAGCTGCCTTTACAAAATGGGATTAGGATTAAAACATGGCTTTTCTAGGGTACATACATCCTTTTAAACCGGCACACTCTCTTTCACTTTTCTCCGATATAGGAAGATATATTCATCCTATATCTTCATCCATCTATTATATTATGCAGTAATTTTATTTGTGCCACATTTACTGTCAATATTAGTATTACCACTATGTGAATGCTGTTTGTATATTGATCCATGTAATATACAAATAAATATATGCAAGATATATATATGTTTGTATATATATAATATACAAATTCTAATATAATTTCCTGACCTGTACAATATTTTGTTTTCTCTGGAATTTATAATTATCCTTGTTTAAAAAATAATTATTGTTTAATATCTATTTGCTTATCGCTGAATTAAACCTAAACTTTCCCAGAATTGCATACATCTCTTTTCAATATGTATCAAATACATTTAGCATAAATTATATCTTGTAGGAAACTCTTCTAGAGCCTTTTTCTTTTTTAAAAATTATTTTTATTGAGAAATCTACACATACATATAGTCCATACATAGTATATAATCAGTGGCTCACAGTATCATCACATAGTTGTATATTCATCACTGTGATCATTTTTAGAACATTTGCATCACTCCTGGAGCCTTCTAATGTGCTCCAGTCAGGACTGTTTGCTTTCTAGGATTGCCACTCAGCTGTTTTCTTTGATGTCTCCTCACCATCGTTCAATTTTTTGGTATTGATTCCTTTATGTTCTGGATCCCATGTCTCTCCTCTTTCTTGGTTTATTCCTTTATTTTGGTAGAACTGACCCTTCATCAGTTTCTTGTGAAACAGCTCATGAGAAGCAATTTTTTTTTTTTTTGAGACCTTGCTTGTCTGATAAATGTCTTCATTCTGCCCTCATATTTAAATGAGAGTTTGGCTAGGTATAGAATTCTAAGTAGGAAGTACTTTTTCCTTCAGAATTTTGAAGGCATTGCTTTACTGCCATCTCAATCTTGGTGAACTCACATGCTATGCTGATTATTTTGTAAATGTCTTGCTTTTTCTCTCTGAAATAATTTTAGGATCTTTTCTATGTCTACAGTATTCTGAAATTTCATGGTCATGTGCCTGGATATGAATCCGTTTTCTTCCAGGGAACTGATGGGGATTTTTGTTCTGCAAATTCATGTTTTTCAGTTATTGAAATTGTTCTTGAATTATTACTTTGATTTATTCTCCTCAGTTTTCCCTTTTTCTTTGTTTCTTTCTCTAACTCTTATTATTTGGATTTTGGACTTCCTAGCCCAGTCCTCTAATTTTCTAACCTTTTATGTTATCGTTTTTATCTAATTTTTAATTGCCAAGTGTTTTATTGGGTTTTTCCACTTCTGCTCTCAAATTTATAATTTACTTAGAAATGAAAAGCTCATTTTTAAATGTTTATTAAAAAAAAATAGTTTAATAAAAGTCTTTTCCACCTTGCAGGGTGTTTATCTTCAGCAACTTTCTTTTTTTCTGCTTGTTTGTTTTGACCTCCTTTATCATATTATAGACTTCTATCACATTTCTAGTGGTTTGGGGGCATTTGCTAATATTAAGGTTGGGTCAGTAAAAGCTCTGTGCATGTTATGTGGGGCTTGCGGACTGAATCCTGAAATGAACATGCTATATGAGCAGAAATGAGCAGAGCCATAGCTGTTCTGTAGCCACTGAGATTTGAATGTTGTTTGTAATTACAACATAACATAGCTGGGGTACATAGGAGAGCTAGAGCCTTTATCACAGCAAATATGGTCTCTAAAATCAAAATGTTGAGGTAAAATGTATATGTAATAAATGGCATCCATCTAGAATGCACTCCTCAGTGAGTTTTGACAGTATGTGCACCCTGTCAGAACACCTCCTCAGCATTCCCATTACACTAAAGTATTCCCCATGGCTCTTTGCAATCCATTCCTCCACTGAACTGCTTTGTGTCGCTGAATTATTTTGCGTTTCCTCTAATTTTACATAAATGGAATCACACACTGTATGTACTCTTTTTGTGCCACACATAATGCTCAGCATAATGACTTTAAGATTCATCCATATTGTGGTGCCCATTAGTAATCCCTTGTTCTTTATTTCTGAGTACTATAGAAATTTCTCTATATGTTTTTGATTACTCATTCATATCACTAGAATTTTTTGAGCATTTGCCCCTTTATACGTACATTCAATATATTAGTACTACAGCACTGTTTTAGTTTCCTAGCCTATTCCAAGCAAATACCCTGTGATGGGTTGGCTTAAACGATGGGAATTTATTAGCTTACAGTTTTGAGGCCAGGAAAGTCAAACCATCATCAAAGCAATGCTTTCTTCCCAAAGACTGGCTGCCAGTGATCCTTGGCTCTTCTGCCACGTGGCAAGGTGTGTGGCAGCATCACCTGGTCTCTCCTTTCTGTTCTGGGTTCCATCTCAGCTTTTCACTTCCTGTGGCTTTCTCTTTCTCTCTGCCTGAATCTCATTCTCTGTTAAGGACTGCAGTAATAGGATTAAGGCCTATACTGAATGAGGTGGGTCATACCTTAACTGAAGTAGCCTCATCAAAAGGTCCACTTAGAATGGGTCCACACCCACAGGAATGGATTAACTTTTTTTTTTGCATGGGCAGCACTGGGAATCGAACCTGGGTCTCCAGCATGGCAGGCTAGAACTATGCCTGATAAGCCACCATGGCCTGCCCTGGACTAACTTTTAAGAATATGTTTTTCTGGGGTAAATACAGTTCCAAATCACCACAAGTATTAATATATTTACTAATATCTTTTGCACAATATGAAATAACACAAAGATCTAAAAGTTAAGAAAGGATGAGATGTAAATGAATAGAACCTTTATTTTTCTTGCATACCAGTGCATTGTCCTGCTAACTTACACACTTGGTTTCTGTTATACTATGCCACTTACATGTACATCTCCTCTTGGATGTACCTTACAAGGTCTCCAAATCGATTCATTAAATTTCCCCTAAGTTCACCTCCTGCTCCTGATTTCCTTGTGCATGAAATCATAGTCTTTTCCTTCAGTTAGACCAGATGAGTAAGAGTTACCTTCCCCTATCTCTTTTTTAACCCTCACAACCGATCTCCAACCTAAAACGTCTCTTGTATTCATCTAATTGCTGAGCCATCATTACCTCTTACCCATTCACATGTACGACTTCTTCTTGAATCAACTATAAAAATTGTATTTTTCCAGGAGAAAATAAATTTCCTTTAGGTTTTCAAATGCATCACCGTAAGTTTATGTAATATTCCACTATAATACTTCTAGCCCCTTTAGAATTTGTGATTATGCCCTTTTCACACTTCTAATTTTACTGTTTTGTTCTTTCTCTCTTTTTAAAATTAAGTTTAGTAGGGATTTACCTATTCTATTGGTCTTTTCAAAGGGCAGTGTTAAAATTCATTTGGTTTTGTTTTCTACTTTATTAATTTCAGCTTGAATCCTCCTAAGGTATAGTTTAGGTTATGTCATTCCTTTTTTTGTAAGCCCCCAGTAGATCCCATGATCTTTTGAATTAAGGACACACTCTTCAGACAGGTACTCTTGGCTTTCAGGAGATGTGTACTGAATGGAGTTCTTTCTCCATTGTCAGCGAAGGTGAGCTATATTGTGTAGAGAAGAAAACCATGCCTGAAAACCAGCCTATAATCTTCTTAGCGACGTTGTGGAACACCTTTTATGTTTAACATCAAGGGCAGATCCCTGACCTTTGACAAGGTTGTGAAAAAGATCTTGCTTTCCTGAAAGTTGGGGATATAAATAATATTTATATATAAGGTCTGCAAAACCATAGGATCAGTTTCATGAGCTGTAATTAAATAGGACTCTTGCCATAAATTCTTTAGTTCTTGATGGCATGCAACAGCTGGTGACCTTAGTTTTTTAATAGTGTTTTCAGCAGAGGAGGAAAGAAAAAGAGAGAGTCATTAATATGGTTTAGCCTCTGAGACTTTCACGAATATTTTGGTCTAGTATATACCTCTCCCCCTAAGTGAAAGACATCTGTTCATTCTGTCTGCAGCCATTGGTGTGGACACTGAAGGCGGCCTAAAGGAACAGATGATCCCAGTAATGGTCTACCCGGTTAGTATCTATCATTTTTCTTGGTTTTAGCCAACTGTGCTAATTTTTCTTTTTTTCTTCTGGGAGTATCATTCTCAAAACCTGAGGTTACTGATTGATCTGAGATCTATTTTTAATTTTTATGAGAAGAAAATAACACCAGCTGCCAGAAATGTACCATATTCAAACAGGTGTGACCAGAGTCCTTTGAGGGCGTCCTTGAAGGGGTTGCACACGAAGGCTGTGGCTGCACTCCCATCCCTGGGGATTTCCCACGCTGGCTGTGTTTCCCACGATCCTTACGGATTCTGGACATGGAGGTAAGCAGCGGTTTGAGATACTGAGGAGATTTATTGACGTGAATGTGATAAAAAAAAGCTAGTAAGAACTCATGTATAATTTGTACCCGAGGGTTTTATTTGTGATAGATTGCTGTGTGGTGCTTTTGGAAGATGAGTAGATGGGGTAAGTTCTTAACTAGTGAAGAATATGGAAATAACATTTAAGCATTTGTTTCAAACTTTAAAAATGAAATATTTTTATTTGATTTGTTTATGGTTATAAAGTTAATCATGAGGCAATATAAAACATTTCAGATAAAAAAAGATGAAACTAGAACTCCTCCAAATTCCAGAGAAAATCAGTCTTAATATATTATTCATGTCTTTATATCTTTTTGTTTCTAGCCAAAGGTCTATTTTCCAAAAATATAACTCTTCTAGATATAACTCTTTAGTAACCTGCTGTGACAGTTGGCAAAAAATGGTCAGAAACTTTTTTTACAGTCCTCTTATTTTTCCGTTGCCTTGGATCTAGTCAGGGTTGTGACTCACTTGTAACCAACAGAATGTGGCCCAAATGACTGCTTGACTTCCAAGGCTAGTTGGAAAAGGTGATTCAGCATCCATCTTGTTCTCTGCAAATTTGTGCTAAAGCCTTGAGCCACCATATAAGAGGTTCAACTGCCTGAAGCACCCATGATGTGAGGGAGCCCAAGCCATATGAGAAGAAAAATAAAAAGGTGGTTGTAAGTTACTGACTTTTACGGTAATTTGTTTTGCAACAATGTTAACCAGAACACAGGCTTAAAAAGCAAACCAACCAACCAGCAAATTTAGAATATATTGGAAACTCTTCTTTCAGGTTATTGCATTTCCTTCTATGGCATTTTTAATGGATACTTAGCATTTTATTGTTTCAAAAAACTATAATATTTAAAGACTAATCCCCACAGTAACATTGGATTATTTTACCTTCTAGCCAAATCTTTCAATGAATACCATTTTGTAGATAAAATCTCCATGCATATCTATGATTTATTTCTTAAGATAACTTCCTAAAATTCCCAAAGTAGAAGTGCCAGGGTTATTAGGTTTAGTACATTTGAAAAATACTTTCAAATTAGAATTATCCTTTACTGCTAGTGCCTGCTGAAATCTGTGCCCCTGCACACACACATGCACACACACACACAGAAAAGAGAGGAGCGCATGGACTTTCTAGTCAGTAGGCTGAGTTCCGAATCACAGCCCCATAAATTGCAATACCTTGGGCACATTACTCAAACTCTTTGACTCTCATTTCTGCAATCTGTAAACTGGAGATAATAATACTTACTTCAAAGGATTGCTATTAGAATTAAATGATATAATATTAAAGTGTTAAGCACAGAATGGCCATTAAAAATGTTAACTTGTTCTTATGATTACTTGGTGAGAGTGAAGTTTGCATTTGATGCTAAAACAAAAACCCTACAGTGGGTTGGCTTAACAACATGAATTTATTGGTGCTTGGTTTCAGGGAGTAGAAAGCTTGCTCCCTTCTGGGGGCAGTAACTTTTGGATAACTGGCAATCTTTGGGGCTCCTTGGCTTTTTTGTCACATAGCAATACACATAGTGATGTTTTTTTTCCCTCCGGGTCCAATGCTTCCTGGTCTCTTGCTCATCCCATGGCTTCTCTGTTCTCCAATTTCCTTTGCTTATAAGAACTTAATCCATATTGGATTAAGACCTGCCCGCATGCAGTTTGGGACACGTTAACTAATAAGATCTTCAGAGGTTCTCTTTACAGATGGGCTCACACCCACAGCGGCAGGGGTTGGGACCTGAGCATGCCTTTTGTGGGGGACATGATTCAATCCCCAACATTTAACCTTCTCTCCCTTCCTTCCTCAGATTTCTTTTCCTACTCTTCACCTCATTTCTTTACGGTGCTTAGCATGGCTCCTGTCCTCTTGGGGCTTGAGTGTCGCTGGTTGGTCAATCCTGAGTGAGGTCAATACTGGGTGAGGTGGTAGCTGACAAAGGTTGTAGTTACACATGAGTAGATTCATTTTAAGAGGCGATTCTTGCAGGCAGGGGCAGCTTTAGGACCAATGGAATGAAACTCTGGTGCTGGGATTCCTTGCACCTGACATCCAGAAGAAGCAGAAGTTCCTGGGGAGGGAGGCTGCCCAGACATGCAGCCCTTCAGACCTCATGCCACCAGGTTTACAAGTCATGAGGCTGCCCCTGTTCTCAGTTTCTGTGGATGGCATGGCTTATTTTCCTTCTATGTAAGGGAGGAGGTGGAAAACAGAAAACCCGCAAAGAGTTCTTTCTCATTAACTGTGTAAGACACCATGTGAGCTCTGAAAAGAGTGTGAAGGGAAAAGTGGACCCAGATGTAGGGCTGGACCTGGATGGCTCTTTAGAGCACGTTAAGTTCTGGATAGCTGAGAAAGACTGATGCTCACTAATGATATCTGCAGATTGCCAGCAGATGAATAGGAATGAATGATGCTGTGGAGATTTTTTGTGCCATTTATATTTCTTTATCCCTTCTTATTCTCAGTCATTCCAGAAATCGGGATGAATTAAGGACCAAAAAAAGACATTTTTCTGTATCTTTAATTTTATTGAAGCCTTTTCATGGAAACCAGGCCTTTGCAGGAAAGATGTTTTCTTCCTATGAATTCGGACAGTCTTATTGTAAATATGCTTTTATGCAGCAGCTACAGTTCTTTTTCTTTAGAGACAGAGATTAGGCAAGATGTCTTTTCTTTTTTAAAAACAAATGAAAAATAGAAAGAAAATTTCATTTTGAAATATTTCCTCTTAATATTTTTTTCTCCATTCCTATGTAGCGGGATCACACATTTTCTCAAAATGTACTCAGATGTGCAAAAAATATATGGGTTTTTGTTTATATAAAACCAATACAGTCCTCTTCATGAATCCCCACCTGTATCTACTAGCAGGAGAAATAATTTTTAAAAACTAGATTTCTGCTGACTGGTAAAACTTAATTTGATACGATATCAGACACTGTAGATAAAATGGGCAGTGGCTGGGTTCTGTCCCTCCCCTCCTGCTCCTCTCAGAAGGATCTGGGTATATGGGAGTGTGTGGTGAAAAGAGCTGGCGTCCTTGAATTTTTGGAGGTTTCTTCAGGGTCCCTTTTGATCCTTGCTGTAAAGTTGTCGGTGTGGTAGCTTCTGGGGTGGGCAGCCAAAGGCGTGCCTCTATTCCTTAGGTAGGCACCTGAGGCTGAGACCCTCAGCTGGTGTAATCTGTGTTCTGCTTGGGCCGGGTTGGGGTTCTCCTGGTAACTGGTGTCCTTTCTCTTGACTTTCACTTGTGCCGGTGGTCCCCTGTGTCTGGCCACATGCTCCATCTGGCCCCTGGCCTGCTCCTTCCACTTTGCCCTTTACCCTAGTGGACCCCTAGCCTGACTGTCAGCTTGGTTACCATCTGTGATGGCTCTCAGGCATGTGCAGGAACTTCTGGCTTCTATTCAGGTCACACAGGATCCACGCTAGCACAGGAAAGTCCTTCTTTTTCTAGCCATCCTGTGATATAGAACTTACTTTGATGTAGTAGCCTCCAGTTTAGTTGAGAGAATCTTTTCAAGTCCAGAGCCCACCTCCTTTCAGTGTTCCTCCTACCAGTGCAACATGCTTCCACCTTCAAGCCAGAGCTGGCTTTGCCCCTCCTCTCCTTGTTGGACAGGAACCTTCCTCAGACAAAACTGATTTGCTTGGTGAGGCCCTCCTCTTGATATTTGAGCAAGGGTGCCTTAGTATTTGCACACTTTCCTGCCTCTCAGTCAAGCTTGGCTTTCAAGACCAATGTCTCACTAAAGAAAAATAAAAATTGGCTCAAAGCCAATCGATAGCCTCTTTCTTCTGGATACAACCCCTGATCCATGCCTCCTAGCTACGTACCTCCCCCCGGGACAGTAACCCTGTTGGTTTCACCCTGGAATTGATACTTTAAAGAAACAGATTAGGGATGGTTCAGAGCTTGGAATCAGTTCACTTATAAATAATAGGATCAGAAGGATATGGATGTTGTCCAGTAGAGAATAAGACCTAATGGATTAAACCAATGTTTTAAGAACTGGATAGTTTAAAAGTTAAGCCTCTCTTAAACTCTTTTTCTAAAGAGTTGTTTTGAGACTCATGTTGTTGTGCCATATGCGGTAAAGCTTTTCCAGATATTTTTCCTTGAGGAATAATTGGTTGTCCTGTTTTCAAGATGTTGTTGAAGTTTTAACATTGCAAAGGCTTCCAAGAGGAAGACATTTTTTGTTTTATAAAGATTTATAGGGAAAATAAGATCTTTTTAATTTTAGGGGTCCCTAAATCTCTAACCCCTTCCCACCCCTGACAAACTCTTCTAGAGGTCATTTTCCAAGCTTCTGACACAAGGGTTGAATCTTACAGACATATACATTTCTGCCCTGTGGGATCAGGGCAGAAATGTATATACCTGCAAGATTCATAGCTATTTGGTCATCTTCTCTTGGTTTAAGCTTTGTCTGTAGTCATAATTCAGGCAGACTCTCTGTTCTCTGGAAACACCTGAGCTTTCCTGGCAAAGCTTGGTCATAAATTCTCCAAAATGAGTCAGTTTTCCCACCACTGAGTCTTGAAGATCTATACTACAACACTACTATATTCCCATTGGCAAACTCTACTCCTTTGTTTTGGAGTTTTGGTACCTATGATCAGTGGGAAGGAGATAACATTAATTTGCTCTTACTGCAGGCCAGGCATTGCATCATGGTTTTCACAGGATGCTTATTTAATACAACCTTGAAAATAGGTATTGCTATTCCTGTTTACAATTGAGAAAATGCGACTCAGTTACATTAAAAATATTGTCCAAATTTTCCCTATGAGAGTGGTATAACCAGGGTTCAAACCTAAATCTGTCAGGTGCTCAAACCATGTGCTATTTCTGTTACACCACATTCCCTCCAAGCCTGGGCCTGGAACTGATGTCGATAGAATATAGTTCAGCCTCCTGGTTTCTTTTCTCTCTGATATACTGACTTTTAAAAATTCAGGCCAGTAAAGTTATGAAGAGTGATTAGGGAAATGCAAATCAACATAACAATGAAGTACCATATTACATGCATTCAGTTAGCTAAAATTAAATAATCTTAAAGGATGTGGGTCTCTTACACATGCTAGTGGGTGTGTAAATTGGGGCAATTACTTTGAAAAAGACTTTGGCTTTATCTCCTAAAATTAGACCTCATTTTAAGCTAAATATTCTAAAGTTCACATGACTCATGACTTAGCAAGTTCATTTCTAGGTAAATACCCTGAAGAAAATCTTGTAAATGCACCATGAAATAAATGGACAAAAGTGTTCAAAGCAGTATGCTATGTTCAAATAATAGCAAAAACTTGGATAAACCAATATCCTTACATGGGAGAGTGGATAAATAAATAGTGATTTATTCACCAAAAGAATGTTGTACCACAGTCAAAATCAACTGCAGTAGATATATAAAATGTTACGGATGAATCTTAGCAATATGATGCTTAGTGAAAAATTCCCCAAAAGTTTTTCTACATGTATGAAACACTTTCTTTTCTTTTTTTTGGCATGAGCAGGCTCTGGGAATTGAACCCGGATCTCCAACTCGGCAGGCAAGAATTCTTGCCACTGAGCCACCATCACCCCGCCCTGAAACACTTTTTATTATTTTGAAAACATAGACCTCTAGCAATACATAGAGCTGCAATGAATGATATAAAAAGTCAAGCGAGGACCTGGTGACCACAGGATTCAAGATGATGGTTATCTTGGGTGGGAGGAGGCAGGAGGGTGGGATGAGGGAATCCTATATTGGCAAGTGGGATACTGTCACTCTTTTTGGCTTTTGTTTGGGGTTGTGGGTTCCTGGGTATTTTTCACATTATTATGATGTAAATAGCTAAAATAAATAAATAAATAAATAAATAAGGATGGGCCATGCATGGACAAATGGGCCTTCAATACTGTGAATCAGGGGTTAAATTAAACCTAGATAAAAGAATTTGGATTCCTGAGTGCCCAGTGGGCTTCCAAGGGTGTGAAGTCTTAGTTTCACAGACCTAAGACTATGTCATGCTGTAGCCAAGTCTGTTGTAGTCAGAGCTGTCTTAAAGCCAGGGCTGGGAACTGTGCTGCCAGAGGAGGGAAGAGAGGGCGGGGAATCACTCGGCAAATCGGGATAACTTTAGAGCTGTGGTCCTCAGCTGGGCGTGGTTCCCCCCTAGGTTGTGTGCATCTAGTGGGTTAGAGACGGGGAAGCTGTTAAGCACCTGCGCTGCACAGGACAGCCTCCCACAGCAAAGAATCAGCCGGTCCCAAGTGCCAGTAGTGCTGAGGTTGAGAAGCCCGAGTCTAGAGGTCCAATTTCTGACATCTCTTCTTGGCTTTTCCAGAACATTGTGAAGTAAGGTGAGCCATTCGACTCCTCTCTGCCTCAGTGTCCTCACTTGTAAAGTGTGCTTGCAGAGCGACATGCACTCTAGGATTCTGGGGTTCATTAAAAAAAGATAATTAAAGATGTCCATGCCTGAAAAACAAACAAACAACAAAAACAGGGTCATGATGCTCCTCACCAGATCTGGAGCAAGGATTAATGTATATTATGTTGGAGTTAAAGTTCTATTTATATATTATTAAATGAACAAATAGTAAAAAGCTTACCTGTTTTTTGCCCAAATTGTTAGGATGGTAGCATTTCTCTCTTCTCAGCTAGTTGCTTCAATTCATCCTTCTATTATTGGGCTGCTAGTTGTGGCCAAGAACTCCATGTATGTATTACAATGTTGTAAGAATAATTTCAATCTATCAGTCTATGTTAGCTTTCTGTTGTGTTATTTGAAGGATCTTGACTCTTCTCTTAGTGCTAAGAATATTTTAATGAGTTAGTTTCCAGTAGAAGTGTGACTATTACAATATGTCATTTCAAACATTTAATGCAAAGTTGGATGTTTTTAGGACTGAGGATAAGAGTTTAGAAATAGCACCAGAAGATTAGAGCCCCTGGGTTTTTGTGTTTGATGCAGAATCCTAAATCAGCTTAGTGTCCTTGTGCTGGTCTAATATTAGTGGGAAAACAGTATCTGCCATGTTAGTTATTGTCAAGTGATTTTTTTTTTAATTCACAGTAATCTATATATGATTATTTCCGTAATAGCCATATGTAACTTGGTGGCTGGACTATTAACACTAAATAACACACACATCTAGTTTATTTTCCTTAGAATGGAAGAAAGATGATGTTTTTCCAAGAGCACTAAGTAGGAAACAGGGTAATGTTTTCCCGTGCCCCAGTGATAAATATAATGGGATTTGGTAACGAGAAAATTTCCTTTTGGTATGACCGTGACTAGACAAATGAAATCACGTAACTGTCAGTCAACACAGAAATCTCGTAACTGTCAGTCAACATGTGTGTGTGTGGGAGGAAACACATCCAATAATCATGGCCTTGCTTCTTTTCTTAAGAACCAAAAAAAGTACAGGGCATAGGTTTACCAGCAGCCATGGTGACCTAGCATTCTGGAATGTTTACTTGCCAGAAGTCTTTTTTAAAAGTGGCAAGGGTCAAAGTTGTTACAAATTGATCATCATTTAATGACATTTGCTTAAGTAGTTAGTGGTCTATGTCTAATCCTAAATTACCGATGTCTCTATTAGGAGGAACCAGACTGGGGTAGGTTTTTTTTGTCATTCATCTAAACAAGACCCAAGAATAAATGCTTGGTGAGATGGATATTTTGGCATTAACTGGATAAAGGGGGTCACAGTCACAAGGTCTTTATAATTACATGGACACAAGATAAAAGCTATATAGTTATGCAGTCATTTTCAAAGATCAAGGATACTGGATTGCAGTTCCATACTTTCAGTATTTCCTTCTGGCTATTCCAATATACTAGAAACTAAGAAAATATGTATCTATATAATGCATCAGTAGTTGTAAGCATGTGTTCTAGTTTGCTAGCTGCCGGAATGCAACACATCAGAGACGGATTGGCTTTTAATAAAAGGGGATTTATTTTGTTAATTCTTCAGAGGAAAGGCAGCTAACTTTCTACTGAGGTTCTTTCTTACATGGGAAGGCACAGGATGGTCTCTGCTGGTCTTCTCTCCAGGCCCCTGGGTTCCAACAACTTTCCCTGGGGTGACTTCTTTCTGCATCTCCAAAGGCCTGGGCTGAGCTGCAGGCACTGAGATGAGGAATGCTGAGCTGCTTAGGCTGTGCTACATTGTGAGCTCTCATTTAAGCACCAGCCAATTAAGTCAAACGTCACTCATTGCAGCAGACACGCCTCCTAGCTGACTGCAGATGTAATTAGCAACAGATGAGGTTCAAGTACCATTGGGTTATGTCTGCAGCAACAAGACTAGGTATGCTCACCTGGCCAAGTTGACAACTGAATCTAACTAACACAGCATGTTAAACCCAAAACCCAAACTTTTCAGTTATACCTCCTTTCTCATTTGATTAGTCTCTCAGTCTTCAGGGATATCTGGGCAATGACCATTTTAACTTTTTCATGCTGGAAAGTCATGTAGACATTATGGGGGAGAGGAATGAAACTGGTTGATGTTTTGGGAGAAATTGGTAGAGAAATTGGTACCTGTGGGTTTCAGGGCTTATTTGCCACAGGAAAAATCTAGAGGGTTTAAGTTTCTGAAAAAATAAATTTAATTTAATAAGTAAAACTTTTATTGAGTCTTAGATAGAGCCCAGGGTATTCTTTAGGGTTGGGGCTTGGCATACTGTGGCAATTTGCAATATCCAGCTGAAGCTCACATAAGAGTAACCTCCAGAATGACCTCTTGACTCTATGATATCTCTTAGTCACTGACACTTTATTTTGTTTCATTTCTTTTCCCCCTTTTGGGCAAAAAGGCATTGTCAGTTCCACTATGCCAGGGCCAGGTTCACCCGTGGGAGTCATATCCATGTTGCCAGGGAGACTTACAACCCTGGAAATCATGTCCCACATAGGAGGCAGGGTAGTGAGTTTATTTGTAGAATTTGGTTTAGAGAGAGGCCATACCTGAGCAACAAAAGAGGGTCTCTGGGGATGATTTTTAGACATAACTATAAGTAGAGTTAGCTTTGCAATTACAGAAATAAGTTTCATAATAGCAAGCCTCAAGATTGAGAACTTATTAAATTGGGAGTCCCTAATATTTAAGAGAATATCAGGACTTCCCCAGATGGAGAAGTTTAATAGGTTCATATTTTTTCTCCTGTCCCTTAAGGGACTTTGTAAATACTTTTTGATTTTCTGGCTAAAATACTCTGGAATGTATCAGGGTATTGCATTAATCTGTATAGAATAACAAGGTCTCATTCCCATTGTTTTAGTTTCTTAAGGCTGCTAGATTGCAATACACCAGAAACAGAATGGCTTTTAAAAAGGGAATTTATTAAGTTTACATTCTAAGGCTATAGAAATGTCCAAACTAAGACATCCAGAGAAAGATACCTCAACTCCAAAGAAAGGGCTGATGACATTCAGTGTTGCTGTCTAGAGGGCACATATCTATGTCTGCTAGCTTTCTCTCCTCATTTCATAAGGTTCCGGGGGCCTTTTTCTTCTGCATCTCCAAAAAATTTCTGACTGTGTGGGAATAGTTGCCTCTCAAAGGACTCCAGTAAGCAACTCCACCTTGAATGGGTGGAGACACATTTCTTCTGCAAAGAAGAAGTAAAAAAATTGAAAGAAAAAAAAGATGAAAAAAATTCTATATTCTTCCCTTACTGACACTTGTAACTTTGGTATATTGTTTTTGTTGCAATTAATGAAAAAAATATTACTGTTTACTATAGACACTAGTTTGCATTAATTATATATTTTTCCATATACCATTTCATTTTTAACACCTTGCAAATGACATATATTTGTTCTCACTCATGTAAAAACTTACTTAAATTTGTACTATAAATCACCATCATTGTCTACTCTAGGCTTCTCTAAATTTTACAGTCCCAGTTTTTATCCTCTGTCTTTCCTTCTGGTGCCATATAGGTCCCTAGCCTTCTGCTTTCAACCATACTCTCACTCATCTTTGTTCGTTAAACTTCCAGCATTGTGCTACCGTCACATTGTATTGTGCTATTCATTTCTAAATCTTTACAATCAGTCTTGCTAAATATTTTGCACTCCTTAAGCATCTAATGCCCAGTATTTCCCCTCTTTCTATCTCCTGATAACTTCTTTCGCAACTTCAACTCTTGGTGTTTGCTCATTATTGTTAGTTCATATTAGTGAGACCATACGGTATTTGTCCTTTTGTTTCTGACTAATTTCACTGAGTATAACGTCCTCAAGGTTCATCCATGTTGTTGCCTGCATCATGACTTTATTCTGTCTTACAGCTGCGTAATATTCCATCATATGTGTATACCACCATTTGCTTATCCACTCGTTAGTTGATGGACATCTGGCCTGTTTCCATCTGTTTTAGTTTGCTAAAACTGCCAGAATGCAACACACCAGAGACAGATAGGCTTTTAATAAGGGGATTTATTTAATTAAAAATTTATAGTTTTTTAGAGGAAAGGCAGCCAACTTTCATCTGAGGTCCTCTGTTACATGGGAAGGCACATGGTGACATCTGTTGGCCTTTGCTCCTGGCTCTGGGTTCCAACGGCTTTCCCCTGGGGCAATTCCTTTCTGCATCTCCAAATGTCTGGACTGAGCTGCGAGTCCTAAGATGAGGTATGCTTAGCTGCTGAGCTCTCTTCTGACCTCTCTCTTTTAAGCCTCCAGCTATTAAATTAAACCTCACTCATTGTGGAAGGCATGCCCTTTAGCGGACAGCAAATGTAATCAGCCATAGATGAATTTTACATACTGACGATTTAAGTTCATTGAAACAGAACAACGGGGCATCATCACCTGGCCAAGCTGCCACCTGAACCTAACTACCACACCATCTATTGGCAATTGTGAATAGTCCCGCTGTAAATATCAGTGTGCAAACGTCTGCTTGTTTCCCTGCCTTTTGTTCTTCCAAGTATATACTTAGTAATGGGATTGCTGGATCATATGGCAATTCTATATTTAGCTTCCTGAGGAATCGCCAAACTGCCCTTGGCAGTTTGTTGTTGCACCATTCTACATTCCCACTAGTAGTGACTAAGTGTACCTGTTTCTTCACATCCTTTCCAGAACTTGTAGTTTTCTGTTTTTTTTAATAATGGCCATCCTAGAAGGTGTGATATGACATCTCATTACGGTTTTTATTTGCATTTCCCTGATAACTAGTGAGGTTGAACATCTTTTCATAAGCTTTTGAGCCATTTGTATTACCTCTTTGGAAAAGTTTCTGTCCATGTCTTTTACCCACTCTTTGTTGTTTATCTTTTTGTTTTTGAGTGGTAGGATGTCTTCATATATTCTAAATATTAGACCCTTATCAGATATATGGTTTCTGAATATTGTCTTCCATTGAGCAGGTTGCCTTTTTACTTTCTTGACAGAGTCCTTTGAGGCACAAAACTATTCAATTTTGAGGAGAGCCCTTTATCTGTTTCTTCTTTCATTGCTTGCGCTTTGGATGTAAGGTCTAGGAAACCACTCCTATCACAAGATCTTTAAGATATGTCCTTACATTCTCTTCTAAGAGTTTTATGGTCTCACTGATTTTAAAAAATATATGATTTAAGTGAAACAGAATATATAAATGGCCTGACTAAATAGGCAGGCAATTAATAAATATTAATGTTCTGTCCCCAATCAAAGCCACCCATACTCCCTCTTACCATCTTCTACAGCTTTTAGTACAGGGAGAGGAAAGGCTAAAGCAAAGATTACTATGCAGGTGAATGGGGTTGGTATCATATGAGATAGAGACACAGAACTCAGAAGAGGGAAAGGTCGCTTCAGCCTCGTGAACCAGGGGCAGAAATCAGCTTCCTGGTGACTCATGGCCAACATTTTCCCTTGATGTGGTGCCTCGTCCCCCTTCCAAGTTAGGGTAATGCCACCCTCCTCTGTGATTCCATGGCTCTCTGGCATAGCCCTTCTCACCCTCCTCACACGTGTGCGTGTGTGTGTGTGTGCACGCACATGTGCACAGGTGCTTGAGACTGGTGTCCTTCTCTTATCCATTTCAGCATCCCTGGGCCTAACCTGGGGCCTGAATTGAGCAAGTAGAAAATAAGTGTTCCTGAAGGAATGAGGGAGCATCTGAGCTGTCCTGAGGAGAACTATTAACGTCAGGAAATATCTAATGGAGAAGTGTGCCTCTCAGGGGGAGTGAGCCCCTACAAGAGGATTTCTTTCATCCCTTCAGGGTATACTTGTAGTAAAATTGTGCCTGCCATAATTTGTTATTTGCTCTAGCAGATGATTAGGCCTACTTGAAAGATAGGCTCCTTTTGGGCTCAGACCCGTGAGGTGAAGCAGGTCAAGAGCACATCTCACTAAGATTCCACCAGAATCTTCCCTCCATCTGAGAGGCTTGAAGAGGGTCCTGCTCTCGTCTAAACGGACTTGGGAACCAAGGCTGGCAGAAGGTGCCCGCGTCACCCTGCCTTAGCCTCCGCGTTGGTCGGGACAGTCAGGGATGGAATCCAGCTCCTACAGTTCAGCTTAAACAAACATCGGTCATGGCAAACATTACCATTTGCTCCTTAGGAGAGATTCTTCGGGGCCGTGTTGATTTGTGGCTGAGCAGAGACAAAGTGGTCAGGAGAGCTCGCTGCTGGCATCTCAGCCATCAGGCGGGCAGCCAAGCGGCCAGCCTGGCTGAACTGCCACCGTACAAACTGTACTGACTGTTTCTGGTTTTGACCTAGATGTTGATTTCAGATACAAAGTAGTATCTTTGATGTGCTCATAAGTATTCAGGCATAAAAAATTAGAAAAATACAGCAGTTACAGGCATAAGCAGATTTACTGTGATGCTGATGAAGCTTCTGGGCCCCTTGCAGGTACAGACCCCTGCTTGGTGGGGCAGCACCCTGGGATGGACCTTCTAATGTAATAAGATCATATGTTTTGGGAAAATCTGAAGATGGTACATACTTTTATATTATTTTTCTTGAAAAGGACCCTTTCTCCCTGATTGCATAAGCTACAGGTTTCCAAACCTAGATCGGCACCTGATTCTAAATAACTATTTCTTCGAGTTCCAATTGTGTTGAGAAAGAAGATGTAAAAACACTCCTTGTGTCAGAATTGGCCAATTTCCATGTTCCCCTCCCCCCTTTTAGTAAGAGAGGTCCCTAAGTTTTAGGTGGAAACTTGTCTGCTCAGCTAGAGTATATTTCCCAGCTTTCCTTACAGTTAGGTGAGGCCATGTGACTACGTTTGGGCCAATAGGATGTGAACTGAAGTGAAAAAGTGCAAATTCTGAGTCTTAAAGCCTAAGCTGCTTGCCCTAAATTTCCCTCTTCTTCCTTTCCACTAGCTGGGAAATTCTGGTGGCTGGAAGCTGCATGTGGAGGACCCCATAGGTCCTGCTCCCCCCTGCACTGCTCTCCCCCAGACTCTTAGGTGTGGGAGAGACTAAGTCACTGAACTTTAGAGTCTCTTTGTTACTGCTGGTTTAGGCAGTATCCTAATTAATGCACCCCCCCCTTCCTCTCTGTCAAAGGAAATAGCTACAGCAACAAAACAAAAACCCAATCCAGAAAGCATTTATTTCCATAATTATTCCTGATGTTATTAACACTAAGTTTACCCAAGATAGGTATGTGTCTAGAAATATGTTTTCCATGGAGTCACTGAATCTCTGTGGCCTCATGCGGTGAGGTGTGCTGTCCAAGCAGCTGGAGAACAGGGCTCCAGTGTTTATAGGAGCAAGCATTCGGCCCCCTGAGCATGTCCGTGAACTCTGAGTAATACAGTGTGTCCCCAGGGCCTTGGGACAGTGAAGTGAGTCCCTGTGTCAGGTACCACTTTATTTCTGTGTTTTTTTTTTTTTTTTTTTTTGCTTTATTTATCTGTTTTTTTTTTTTTTTTCTACAAATGTTCTAGCAAACAGGATAGTAATATGAACCTGCTGGTTTGTTGTGAAGATTAGAGATAATCTAGGCAGAATGCTAGCACCTGCCTGGTGAATTGTAAGCATGGAGAAGTGGTAATTTATCATCACAAAGTTTGTAAGTGTCAATAAATGATAGGTTTTACCATTAATAATAATGATGAATATCAAGTGCTCTTGAAACTGCAAAACTCTGTGCAAATACCAGGTGTTATTATTGTAGTTGTTGACCCTGTTCTGAAAAATTGTAAGCACTTCCCATCGGCAGTTGTGACACATGCAAAGTCACTTAGGGAGTATTTATGAGATACAGTCTAGAGTGTAGTGGACAGAAATGAGGCGGATGCTCAGCCCAGGAACCCCCCAGTGACTCAGCCTCTGATTTCCTCCCCAGCTCCTGTTCTCATCTGACTGGGTCAGGGTAGAGGGCATAGACACAGCTGGGCATTCAGAGTGCCTGTCCTGAGAGACTGAAGCAAGGTGGAGTTGAGGCTGGGCCATTGATAGAGAGGTCTCTGGCACTGTCCTGTCTGAAGCTCATTGCTCAGCTCTTCTTTCCTCTCTGTGAGCTCTTCTTCATTCCCATATGCTGCATCTTGACTTGCACTAGCCCGAGTCTTTCTTTGGCACAGACCCAAAGAACCTTGGCTGATACCCACAGGGACACAGTATTTGCTTTTCTCAAGTGCTTGCTTTGGGATTCGTATAAAGGACAAAAGTATAACAGTTTGTTACTAAAGTTGAACAAAACTGGGAAGATGATATAAAACGGAACATTTTTGAAAACTTTATTCAGTCTCCTTCCATCTACTGACGTGGCTGATAACAAACTAGGGAAAAATATTAAAGCCAATTAGCAAGGTTTCTCTTACCAAATAAAACTATCTGGGACTAAATAGAACTACACTGAGACTTAATTAATGTATTTTGTGTAAAGAAGATACACAAAACAATGATTAAATGCACAATTCACGGGCTCTTTAATTAAGACCGCAGTGCAAGGGAACTTTGACCCAATTGTAGTAACATATTAGCCTCCAGGACTCCACTCTAAGGCTCTTCTGAGAGAGAGAAGTTTGGTGAGCTGCAGGCCTGTTTTGCCCTCTGAGGGGTGCTTTATTGCTAATGTACCAAATGTGCTAATTAGAAGGCAGTTTTCTCTTTAAGGCAATCCCTGAGCACAAACTCCTGAGAATCATCTGTCTGTGCAGCTTGTAAAACTGCCATTGAGTGGGCTTTGAAACATAAACAATTACATGGATAATATATGTGGGAAGAAACTATTGTAAAACTAAAAATTATGTTTACCTTCAGAGGAATAAAATGGAACATGTCCTGTGCCCTGGTCACACATTATTCCAGTCACCTTCACTTTATGGGGATTTTTTTTTTCCTTAAAGAAATCTCTCCCAACCATAATAAAAACCTCATTGATCCTTTCTTTGGAGACATTCATAACCAGATCTTTGATGAAATGCCCCATAATGGTTCTAAATGAGGTGTATTGAACTGTTTTGTCAATTCATTGCAGGAACAGTGGCATTGCTTATATTAAACGTGAGGTAAATAGTGCTCATAAAAAGTATCAGGGAAACCGGGTAATCATTGCTTTTTAAAGCAGTGGTTATTGTATTTTGTATCCTTTACAGATGATTTGAAAAATTTCAACACTCTATCAAGTAATAAAACTAAATATGTCACTCAATATAAAGCCCAGCTAACAAGGCTGTCTGTGAAGGCACTTTACTTTTCTTTCATAGCTCCTCACACAACATTCACTCATTCCTTCACTCATTTCTTCATTCTTTCACTTACTCCTTCAATCATTCCTTCAGTATCTTGCCTACTCTCTATTAAATGCCAGTTGTGAGATATCAGGTGTGCATATGTATAAATGCACAGATATGACCAGACACCACAAGGGAAACATGCAAGTGTCTTCTGAAAGTACATGCAGGCACCTGATAGAGCTATTTTCACTGAGCACCTTGTACTTTTTCATGAACTGCCCTACTGTGAGGTAAAGTCTTAACCAAAATGAATGAGACATCGTCTCTTAGCCTCCCAGGTTTCAAAAAGCATGCCTTCCAAGGCGTCTCCCCTGTGGAGCTAGGAAGAATCATTAACCCTTATCAAATAAACACATCCCCGCTGCTGCTCACCCTAGAGAACAGCAAATGTAGCTTTAGGAGAAGCAGCTCCGTTGCAAATTGATGACTGCAGGTAGGAGCCCTTAATGAATTTCAGTTTGGGGCTCACAGTGGAAACCCTGTTTTGTTTTCTGTGGTCCTAGCATTTTAATTCCTTGGCGTGTGTCTCTGGTAGTCATGAGTGCCTCTTTGTCTCATTTTCACCTGTCCCCTGGGACCTCCTAAAGTTTTAAATTCAAGTTAGGGCATCCCAAATGTAGCTGCTGACTTTGGTACAAATCTGTCCAGCTGTTTTAGGAAGATGTGGTGACAGAAAAAGATAGAAACTTGATTCTGTATTTATGGAACAAAGATGAGGCATGGTAGTATGCTTGAGAGAATTTCTGCAGGTTCAAAATGAGTTCAAGTGTGTGGCAGCAAAGCCCTTTCCCTTTTGATGTATATTCAGGAATGCAGATGTCATGGATTTCATAACATCAGCTCCATTTCAAGTGCCTGTGTCAGCCTCCCTCCCCCTCCCTACCATATGGACTTGTAGTGGTTTATGTGAGAGGCTGTGACTGCCGAGGCATTTTGTCTTCTCCTTGTCTGTCCCCACGATGGGGTCCATTCACATGAAAGCCACATTCCACAGGAAGGGCATCCTGTGCTGAGGAGAAAAATGGCATCTCTGGCCAACTTTGACTTTTTCACACATGTTCTCCAAATACTGTTCTGATAAACTAAGGTAATGTATAAAAATGAGAATTTTGAAGGAAAAGCTTTATTTCTGGCTCTCTATAGGAGAACATTTCTTGAGATTTAAAGTTGTGATTACATGTGAAAAAGTCTGACCAAACTATGAATTATTAATTAATATCGATGTCCCATCAATCAGGGAACTGCATTTATAGATGGATTTAAGTTGGAGAAAGTCAGGCATCCTAATTGGCACTCTGGAGGGAAGGATACTCAGACAACCCTAGCAGAAATCCTTTCTCCACATGGTGTATGGAATATATTTACCCTCCTGACAGTATTAATTTCAGTGACGCTCTGGACAGCTTGTTGTTACAATGCCAGTTTTCAGGAATTGCAGTATAGAGGAACACCAGTGTTCTATTGCTGTGAAACTGACCACCTTAAGGGGCAGTGGTGTAAAATGACAACCATTATTTTGCTCTTGATTTTGCAATTTGGGCCAGGTTTTACTGGACAGTTCTGCATGTCTTGCGTGGGGTCACCTATGTGGCTACAGTCAGCTGGTGGGTTTGCTGGAAAGTAGGTGATGGGGCATGCTGTCATTCATATGTTGGGGACCTTGGCCAGGATGTTTGGGATGGATTGATGTTTAGGTGTCTCTCTCTACTTGGTCTCTTATCTCAAAGAGGCTACTTCGGGCTTCCTTACATGGTGATAATTGTGTTCCAAGATAGTGACAGTAGAAGCTGTAAAATCTTGAGGCCTAGGCTTGGAAGTCTCCCAAGGGCATTACTGCCACATTCTGTTGGCCAAAGTAAGTCACAAGGCTAGCTGCGATTCAAGGGGTGGGGAAATAGCATCTACCTCTTTTTTTTTTCATCACATAGTTGTTTATTCATCATCATGATCATTTCTTAGAACATTTGCATCAATTCAGAAAAAGAAATAAAAAGAAAACAGAAAAAAAAATTCATACATACCATACCCCTTACCCCTCCCTTTCATCGATCACTAGCATTTCAATCTACTAAATTTATGTTAACATTTGTTCCCCCTATTATTTATTTATTTTTAGTCCATATGTTTTACTCATCTGTCCATAAGGTAGATAAAAGGAGCATCAGACACAAGGTTTTCACAATCACACAGTCACATTGTGAAAGCTTTATCATTATACAATCATCTTCAAGAAACATGGCTACTGGAACACAGCTCTACAGTTTCAGGCAGTTTCCTCCAGCCTAATACACCCTGACCTAAGAAGGGGATGTCTATATAATGCATAAAAATAACCTCTTGACTCTGTTTGAAATCTCTCAGCCACTGACACTTTATTTCTTCTCATTTCTCTCTTCCCTCTTTCGGTTGATACTGAGTCCCAGCTCATTCTAGGATTTCTGTCCCATGTTGCCAGGGAGGTTGGGAACCCTGGGAGTCATGTCCCATGTAAAGAGGGGTGAGCGGAGAGTTTGCTTGCCATGTTGGCTGAGAGAGAGATCGGTCACATCTGAGCAACAAAAGAGATTCTCTGAGGGTGAGTCTTAGGCCTAATTTTAAGTAGGCTTAGTCTATCCTTTGCGGGGATAAGTTCCCCAAAATTGAGGGCTTGGCCTATTGATTTGGTTGTCCCCACTGCTTGTGAGCATATCAAGAATTCTCCACTTGGTGAAGTTGAATTTTCCCCCTTTCTCACCATTCCCCCAAAGGGACCTTGCAAATACTTTTTTATTCAGTGTTCAAGTCATTCTGGGATTTATTGGGGCATCACTGTGGATGAGCTTACAAAATCTCACGCCCTATTCAAGGTTCCATGTACTTATGGTGTTCAATTAAACTGTCCATACAAGTTACATTAGGAAATGCACTAGTCAAAATATAAATTTTGTACCAAAGGAACATTTTTTGCTTTAGTCTCACACCTAACTTAAAGTTATAAAATATGGATTACCATCTATTTACAGCCCCCTGCAATATTGACATTCCTTTGTTATTCCTCATGTGAAAACATTTTTTTTTAACTTGTGCATTTAGTCTAGAGTCTACCTCTTAGTGGGAGTGGCTGCAAATAATCTGTGGCTGTGTTGAAACTACTGCAGGTAGGAGGGCTCAGGGTTAGAGCCGTGGAGTCCTACAAGCTTGGAGGTGAGGACTTTTCCTTAATGTGAAGCAAGTCCTCATGTTGGAAGGAGTTGTAGAGTAAGTCCATGTGATAGTCTTTCTACTTTCAGACCAACTCTTGCCAACATGTTTTCATACTTCTGCTGGAATGATTTTTCTAAGACTCTGATCTGATTATATCAACATAAAAATGATACCTTCAGTGATTTCCTTTTGCCTAGAGGATCAAATTTACATTCTTCTAAGCCCTTTCATCATCTGTCCCTCGCCCATCTATGTAGGATCATCTCTGACGGTTTCCCTGTGAGTAAGCTTCACTCCTTGCAGTTTCCAATGGCCTCATGTGCAATTTCATTCTTTGGTGCAGTTTCCTGTGTCTGCAGCCATCCCCCGAACTCTAGGTTTCCTGGGTTTGGTGAGGGTCAGATGCCTCTCAATGCTTTCTTTTTGGACAGGCTCAGCTAAGTTTGGTGCCCCTTTCTGGATTCCCTTCTGTTACCCATAGCACCCTTGACATAATTCAATTATTGCACTCTTCACACTGTGTCTGAAGGCTTGTCTCCTTCCTTCCCTGCAGACCATAAGTTCCTTCAAGGTAACAACTGCCTGGTTCATCTCTGCAGCTTCTAGTCCACTGTCAGGTGCATAATAGGAGCTAAAAATATGTGAATAAACAAATGTATTTGTTTATTAACTCTGTTTATAGCAAAGACAGTTATTCAGCAAAGATCTCCATGGCCCTCACACATCTGTGGCGGTTTGAGGGAAACCACTCTCCCTCCATCTCAGGCCTTGATCACCCTCTGGTCACTCACTAAGGCCACTTGGCCCCCGTCCCAGCCACTGGACAGCAAAGGCAGCTCGTTATGCTCTTTCACCATTCAGCAGCTGTTCCAGGAGAAGGTGGGGAGAGGAGTCAGGCCAGTGGAAGTGGGAACGAAGTGGGCAGAAGCGACAGGACTGAGACTGAGTGAGGTGACGGATGAGAGAAGGGCCTGCTTTCCCTTGAACATGTTCTACTGAATTCCTCTCTGGGTCCCTGCCCCTCTGGGCTTGTCAAAGGCAGTTTCCAGCTTCCTCTTGCATACATTAAA
Organism: Tamandua tetradactyla; assembly: GCF_023851605.1. Taxonomy (NCBI): domain Eukaryota; kingdom Metazoa; phylum Chordata; class Mammalia; order Pilosa; family Myrmecophagidae; genus Tamandua; species Tamandua tetradactyla. Next base: position 148,622,852 of record NC_135329.1, read on the forward strand.
AAATACTGGCTATAGAGGAGGTGTATTGAACTTGAAACTCTATACCTTGCCAAATTTCAGTCCATAACTTACTTTCTAATAATGCTCTTAACCTTGCTTTCACAACCCTCAGTCAGAATTGACTGCCAAATGCTTCTGTGTGTCTCCAAGAGGAGTTGAACTTGCTCCTTGGTTGACTGTCTTTGGAGGGAACATTTGGATAAATAGTTGTCCTTACAAGATATTATAGACTGATTGAGTCCTTAAATAAAGCTGAGTCTGTAAGTGAAACTGAAGGGAAGAAATAGCTACCCTTATCCTGTGCCAACTACTGTGCTAAGTTTTACATACATGACTTGATTTGTCCTCACTCAAGTCTGTGAGGTAGACTCTAGTATTATTCCCAGAGGGGGAAACTGAATTTAGGGTGATTAAGTTGGGTGAGTAAGGCCTCACAGATGGTAATGGAAAGTTCTGTTTAAACCCAGTGTTCTTACCCATTTCACTAAATAAAAATGGGAGGTCAAAATACATAGAAAATCAACCCCCTCCTCCTGTCCCTCAATATTTAGTGAGTCTATTTTGTGCCAGGGACTGGATGAGATGCCTTACATAGATTATCTCATTTAATTAGCACTGACATTTACTAGTTGAGTTTACATACAACTAATGGCATTCCCTTACTGTGAGATGGCACGGGTTGGTGGCCAGCTACCTGGACTCTGGCTCCAGACCTTTGGGTTCAAATCCTGACTCTGCTACTTGCCAGTTTTGTGTACTCTGGCAAATTATTTAATGTCTCGGTACCTCAGTTACCCCCTCTCCAGGAAGATATAATAGTAGCATCTACCTCATGAAGCTTAAGTGACTTAAAATTTCCAGGGTGTCTGGAAAAAGTGACTGACACAAAGTAAGTTCTAAAGGAGTTTGATCAATAAGTAAATTGGCTTTTAAATTGTGGTTGAGAAGAGAGTCAGTGTGGATAGCAAAACCCTGCTAGACAGTAACTCCAGCAAGAAAATCTTTAAAAGAAAAATGAAAAAACACCCATCAAATTACAAAATCTATAACAAGCTTAAAATGAGAATATTGTCCAAATGTGACTACAGAGCTGTGAAGTGTGGGTGTAAAGAGCTAAACTAATTTTATTCAAAAGACAAAGAAATTGGTTATTTTAAATGTTTAAATAGCAGTGGCTAGTGATACTGGAGCCTTATTTTGAGAGAATAACACTGTTGTCTCCTTTGGAATTATTTGCTTCCAAGGCATTTTAGGATTGTCTAGACAGGGTTGATTGTTTTGGCTAATGAGTGGATCACTTATGTGATTATTTATGTGCTGCCAGGAGGACATGGGATGCTTTCCACACAGGCACAGAATGTCAAGTAAAACAGTTGACCCTTGAGAAATTAAATAACAGTAGGCCGATTTTACACTGACGCCCCATGCGAACTATTGACTCAGACTTTTATGAGACGATCTAGGAATTTCTTGGGCCCTTTGGGTATGTTGTGAAAATCCTGCAAGGTCTCGTTTAAACTTTTGGAGCGTGCTTGATAATCAATGCGCCTGAACCCATTATACAAACTTCATGTTCAATATTTAATTTCATTGACTGTTTTCCTTCTTCCCATTTTGCTTTTAATCCTCCTCATAGAAACCATTTCCTGTCAAAGTGTCCGTTTTCATAAGAGGTGGGAGAAAGGCTTCATTGAGGGAGGACTTTGAAGGAGGAAGCTGAGGGTTAGGGAAATCTAAATGCCAAATTACCTATCAAGTCTGTGGCTAGGGAGCAGTTATAAAAGACTAAAGATTACTGCAAAGGGGTGCCCCCTGCTGGGGACTAGCTGAACTGCTCTGTCGTCAGCCCTGAGTCCTTAGCTCAGCTCAGCCCTGTAACCTAAGGCAGCTACCGCTGCCGCTGCTGTGGCCTGGGGCCTCCATTCCCCAGCACACAACTCGGAGTCCCAGACTCGCTGCAGATGTTTCTTTATGACCCGTCAAAATGTTTGCTAAATATCATCTGTTAATTTCCCAAACATCCTGGCTGTATTTCTTTTATGTGTAACCCGAGTCAAGATCTTAAAATAGATGACAGCAAAATAAAATAGAAAATAAAATACTAAGCCACGAACGTGCATTTGTCCTGGAACCTGGGTAAATTGTGCCGCGCGGTGGGGTTCCAGTCTCAGAGGACATTTCTTCGGGCAGCCTTGTAAGGTGTTTGGTGAGCGTCCCTTGCTTTCAGCCTTTGAACATGGATTTTAAAAACACCGTCTGTAGGGAGTGTTACTGGTCCCGACTTCAGTTTGTTGTGGCCGCAGCTCCCCGCGCTCAGCCAGAACCTCGCTGCGAGACTGCACCAGCATTGCACGGGAGGCGGATTTGCTGCTGTCAGCATCCCTTCATGGGCGAGGTCAGGCAATCTCTCCTCGGAGTCTAGTACCAGGCTCCATTTGCTAAGAGAATTCGTTCTCTTCCTGAGGGCCATTTGCATTGTAAAATGGGATTCCCAGATGGAAAAATGCTTAATCCAAAAGAATGAGTTCCGAGTGGTGAAACAGTTGTCATTTAGGGAAATGACATGGCCCACCCATCAAATCACACACCAGGGTTCCTCTACCCTCGGTGGAGAGAGGATCAGTTGCCATGGTAACCAAACCTCCAGCACTTGCCCTCAGGACAGTGTAGACTGGTTCCCTGGTGGAGAGCTGAAACGGGCGGGTGGAGGAAGTGGGGGAGGAAGTCCACAGGCGAGGCCTGCCGCTCGGGTCCCCACCACACCCACGGGTCCGCGGTGCAGAGGGAAGTGGGGCCAGCTGTGACTCTGCTCCAGGAAGCTGGGAGCAGGCAGCTGGGCTGGGAACCCTTTGTGCTGAGGGAGGGCTGCGGAGACAAGCAGCCGCTGAGTATAGGATATTTCATCAGAGCAGCTGCAACTGATCAGCTCCTGACTGGGCGCCTCACGGAAGGTTCACCCTTCCCAAGCTGTGTGCATTGAACTTTATCCGAAAGGCTCTCCTGCCATCAGAGATATTTTAAAGGGAAAGGCAGCCTTAACTTTCTGTTTTTCTTTTCATCACCTGGGAGCCTGATGGAAGTGCAGATTCTGGTGCTACATTTCTTAGATGACCCACTGAATAAGAAACTAGGTGGGGCCAGCGATGCCAGACTCTCTGCTGAACATACGTAATATGCCAGTTTCTCATTAAATTCTCACCACAACCCCACAAAGTAGGTGCTTTTAATTCCTTCACTTAACAGCAGAGGAAAATTAGTCTAATGAAAAGTTAAGTAACTTGGGGAAATTTCCAAGGCTAGGAAGTGATCAATCCAGTCTTAGAAATCCAGGTGGCTTCCAATCCCACAAACTATGATGTTAACCACAATCCCTGAAGCCCTGGGTCAAGGTTCCTCTTCTTCCAAGGTCTTTGTAGGGACCCTCTACCTCTGCCTTTTACCCTAATGCTAATACTGCCACTGATAATTTTCAGGACAGATTGATTATCTCATTTTATCCTCACAACAATGAAGTAGGTAGGGGTGTAAAGATCCCCATTTTCCAGATGAGGAAACTGAGGCCTGAGTAGCCCTGTGTCCTGTCTGAAATCACACGTTGGTATGTGAGCCAAGGCAAGGCATTCCTATTTCATGCCTTCATTCTGCGCCTTAGCACGTCATGGTTTGTATCCAAATTATTTATATTCATATTTGTGATTATCATATGCTACTCGATGGCAAAACCTCTGAGTTAGCTATCGCTTTTTTCTTTTAGATATTTGAAAGAAACAAGGATTTAAACTGCTACCATTTATTTATTTTGTTTTGGTTTTATATTACAAAAGTAATACATGCTTGAAATAACCAGTCAAACAATTCAGAAGCCTGTTAACCTTTTAATGTTCCTCATTGCACCCCATATATTGCCTGACACAAAGTAAGTGTTTAGTAAATGTTTGTTGAACAGGATTTACTTCACATACCGGCACCATGATCAAAAGCCTTTATTGAGCACCAAAAACTGTGCTGGAGGTTGTGGGGGTGAGCTGTGGCCTCTGTCTCCATGGAGAACAGGCTGTTTGTGTGAGATAAAGGGGACAACGGGGACAGGGCAGGCACAGGAGGAGCCTAGGACAAGGGGAGTGGCTGCGCTCTGAAGGTTTATCGAAGGCCATCTAAGGACATGATATCTGAGCAAGACCTAAGTTCCCTGTCTGAACTCTGCTTGCTCACCCCCGGGTATTGATTTGATCTACAACTGAAAATGCCCTATTTCTTCATTCATTCAGCAAATACTTACTGAGCACCCACTATGTGCTAGATCTTGTGCTTGGCCCCAGAGGTTTCACTTTTATGATGAGATTTAATAAGTATAATTTATATACCATACAGTTAGCCCATTTCAAGTATACAATGCACACAGTTGCAACCATCACCTCAGCCAAGTTTAGAACACATTTTACCACTCCATATGCCTTAGCTGTCACTTCCAGTCCCCACACCTCGAGCTAGACAACCACTAATCTACTTTCTGACTCTATAGTTTTGTCTATTCTGGACATTTCATTTAAATGAAAACATAAATTATGTGGTCTGTGACTTCCTTCTTTCACTTAGCATAATGTTTTTAAGGTTCATCTGTGTTGATTGTTGAATACTATTCTCATATATGGATATGTGTTGTATGTGCATTCATTTGTTGACAGACACTTGGGATCTGTCTACGTTTTAGCTATTATGAATATTCTGAATTCATACTTCTCTGAATATTCTTATACAAGATTTTGTGTGGACAAATGTTTCTGTTCCTCTTGTATGTTTATATCTATCTATATCCATATCTCTCTATCTCTTTCCCTATGTCCATATCCATATCTGTCTCTCTATAGCTATAGCTAGTATATCCGGGAGAGGAACTGTGGGGGTCATGTGGTAAATCTGTTTAAACTTTTGAGGAAATGCCGGATTATTATGGAAAGTGGCTGCATCATTTTGCATTCACACCAGCAGCGTATGAGGAGTCCAACTTCTCCCCATCTTTGCAAACACTTGTAATTATCTTCTTCCTACAGCCGCCCTCGTGGGTGCGTGGTGGTATCTCATGGTGGTTTTTATTTGCATTTACCTGATGGCTAACCTGGAGGATTTAGAGCACAGTGATGACTCCATGTGGCTTAAGTTTTATAATAATCTGCTTGACAAAGAATTGTCTGTATAGGGTAGAAGTGGGGAGGGGAATAGGGAGAACCAGTAAGGAAGTTGCTGGGAGATGGTGGTGGAGCGGGGTGGTAGCTGCAGAAGCCGCGAGACAGGGTGGGATCCTGGATTTTGAAGAGCTCCCTTGTAAGAAGTGTGGAGCCTTCAGGTTCTTTACAAGATGGAGCAGACAAAGTTTCCAATATTGTCCTATGGAAACCAAAGAATACATGAGCCTCCAGGTTTGCAATAAGGAAATGCAGTCGGGAGACTGGTGGGCCTGTGAGCCTCTTTTTGGTGGGAGCTTTCTCTGCATCAAGGGCCTGGTAGGGAGGTTACCTTGGTGTTCTGGGATAAGTGTGTCCTTGAGCATCCATCAGAGCTTGGGCTTGAGACCTGGTTCTCTCACTGTGGGCCCGGGGGCCTTTGGGCACACTATTGAAGGTCTCTGTGTTTCAACTCTAAAATGTAAAAGGGAAAAAACCCTAGGAGTGTCATGGGGGAGCCAAAGGCATTACAGTCATTTCCTTGGAGCTTGAAAGACGGGGTGGGGGGGTTGGGGGGTGGGATTTGAGAGGGAGTGTGTGGAGTAGATGAGGAGGAGGAGAGGAACTCAAAAATGCTTGAATTGAGACTCACCGTCATTTATATTTTCCAACTTTGGAATGGTCTTTTTCCCTGTCATCCTGTTAGAAACTGTGAGTAAGATTACAGTTTTGCAACCCTGGTACATGTGATAGTCAAATGACTCAATCTTGGTAAATTGGCCGGATGTGGGCATCAGTGGATTTAGGGACTGTAAAAATCAGTGTTTTCAGTCTGATCTTTGACTGTGTCACTTAGATATGTCAAGTCTCTGTATGATCCAGTTGATCAGTCAGATTCAGGGTGATACACCCAAGACAAGGCAGGTTACCCTCTCCGGTGATAGAGCTCTCCCTGTGCCGAGTGTCCTTTGTAGTCTGCACTTACACATGGTTCCTGGGCAGGGCAGAGGGCTGAGGTCTCACAGGTCATCGTCACGTTTAGATGGAACTCACCTTTGGGTGCAGTATCTGCTGATCCCCTAATAGCAATTTAAAAATGCCTAAAAAGTAGATTATTCACTTTTTCAGTAGAATGTTTGTTTTGCCTTTGCTTTCTGTATTTCTGATTTTCAAAATAAGACACATAATTTGGTTTCTGTACTAGTTATGCATTTGATTTATAGGCCTCATAAAAACACATGAAGATGTGTATCATTTTACAGTTTCAAAGCTAACAATAGTAGTATATATGAGTAGTGGCAGATACCGACTCAGTTCATAGAGGAGTGAAAAGGAGAGGCTTTCTGTGTTCTTGATATAATTACAGGATCTGGGGTGGGGCGTGTGCTAAATAATTATTTTATTCTTAGGTAGTAAGAAAGTTTTACAAGGACCCACTAACTCCAGCTTATCCCTGCTTCTTGGTTACTTTGAGTTGAGATGTACTGTGGAAGAAGAAGGGACATTTGTCCTTTCCTTCAGGAATCCTTCCCTTGGGCGCATGGTATTCTTTTAGGTCCAGAGATGGCTTTGTTAGTGTGGCAGAGACTGATTGTAGTAACCAAATTTGTTTTTCCTTCTTTTTGGGCATACGAAATGTCTGCATTTCCCTGCTTACTTTCCGTAACATGTGGTCATGTGACTGCGCTTTGGCCAATTAAATGTGAGTGAAGTGATGTTTATTCCATATCTTATGATGGGTTAACATTATGAAATCTATTCTCCATGTTAACTTACAGGAGGGAAAAGCATATGATCCTTTTAAAAGATATCCCCAAATCATTTGATACAGTTCCACACCCATTACCTGATTTAAAAGAGTAGCCTCCAAATAGAAGAAAACTCCTGTAACTTATTAAAGGTATCTTAGTGAATGCTTATTTTGACATTACATTATGTTTTGGGAGCCAAGGGTTCTGGCAAGAACTTTCCTTACAGTAGCTTATTACTTACTCACTGAAAAGTAGTACCAGCCAGTGAGTTTATTCAAGTGCAAATTCCAAAGACAGGAAAAAAGTTCACCCAATTGAACTTTGTTTTCCGTTGCCAGAATGTGATCAGGGAAAAGAACGTTGATTCCAAAATCCTGCCTTGGTTTGACTCTGGATGCAGGGGTTGAAAACCTCAAGGGTCTCCAAAGAACCCCAAAGTCTTCATCAAAACTTTTAGGCAGAGGGGGCTGTCCTCCAGGAGAGGGAGATGCCTTGGGGCCTTTCCAGTCCCCTTCTGGAGGGCTACAGCCTCCTGCACTGGAAAGGACTTCCTGTACCCAGAGTCTGCCAAGTCATCAAAGTGAACATTCTTTGGACTCAGTTATTTAGCTTCCCTTATAGACTTTTTCCTACCAGTTTTAAAAAAGTAAAGGCCCAGGTTTCATGCCTGGCAATTAAATTATACTTATTTTTTAATTTCTGAAAATGTTTCCATCATCTCTAAATGGCCTGAAATTTCAATTTATTCAAGCATGGATCATTCAAAAAGAGCCTTGCTATATTTGGCAAATGGTAAAAAAAAAGAAACATTAAATCATTAGCGTTTTTAAGTACCATTGAGCAACACTTTTATTCCCCAAATGCAAAGCTTTGCAGGAGAATGTGTCTAATAATGAGTTGGTAGACCAGATTACTCAGGAGTCTCTTCTACTCTCATAAGTAAATAGCATTTCTTTGTTGTAATTATTTATTTTCCCAAGAGGCCAGAAAGGCTGTAATCTTAACAACAATTTTATCTGTTTCCGCTCCTCTATAATGATTTACTGTGTATACCTAAGAGACTGGGAAACATCTCTGGGTTTCCCTAGTTTAGGCTTCCAGAAGATACCTCTCTTTTAAAGGACCCAGGTGTTAAGCCAAATCCCTTGTTTATAGAAAGTTAAGGTTATGACACAAGTCAATAAAAGCCTGGAAGTGCTGTTACTCTGACATTGCACCCCTAACACTCACCATTGTGCCTTTTATTTCTCTTTCACAATAGTGTGGTGTTAAGGAGGGAGTGTAAAACTTAACTTTGAATTTCCTGGCTTTTGTTGGTTTGCTGAGCAATCCTAATGCTATTGAATTTTCTCCCCCTTGCTGGGTGGTTGTTTTTCTGGTGGGCAGTTGTACATTGTACTTTTTAAAGAATTACTGTGGTTTGGACACATCATATCAGCAGGAAAGTAAACCGTAGGTTGACCTTTGGCATGATAAGTGGAATCATGCAAAATGTGTGAATTCATTTGACCCTGACAGTGATTTTCAGTGGGTTAGATAATTTTATGATAGAGTTTATTGGGCATCTCTTCTTACTTTCCTTGGATTGAAGCAATCATGGAGCTGCTGTTACTACATAAAGGCAAGCCCCCAGATGAAAGGGATAAAACACATTTTGCCAATCATCTTGGTATCCCTAATTTACAGAACCCATATTTATCCTTTCCGGACTGCAAGCGCCCCATCAGCTCACTCTTCCAATCGTTTTAATGCAGAAAGGTAGCCCTGAGCTTGTTAATGTGGCAACATTTAGAGGTGTCATTGATTGACTTTTTCATCTTCTTCCTTTTATTTATTAAAAATAATTTATATTCTTTATTTTTCTCATTACAAAAGCTTTACGTTCACAGTAGAAAAACTGTTAAATACAAATAAGCAAAAAAGAGGAAGACAAAAGCATTACTTAATCAACCAGTGCTAACAATTCAGAGTGTTATCTGTCTGGGCATTTTTCTCATGTGAAACTAATCATTTTTAAAAAAAGGTATCGTACCATACATACTGTATGGTATGTTTTTTTAAACCACAGCCTCAAATATGTTTGTATACCAATGTTTATCTAATTTTTATGTTTAATTATATAAGTAATATGTATCTATAGTTTTGGCCACTTACATTTTGTATATTTTGTGTAGTTCTAGGAATATTGCTGAGCCATGGGCGTGTGCTTTGAAACCAAACAGTCTCAATTTTATTTTGGTCCTGCCGCTTACAGTTTGCACATGGCAGCAGTTGTGTGCATCTCTTTTCCACCTCCAACTTTAGTGACCTCAACTTTGTGGGTAGCTTGAAATTGGCCTTGGTGGGAGTATGTACACCACAGAAATTAGCAAATGCTGTAAATAAGGCTCCTCCTGCTCTTCTACCTCTTGTCTTTCTTTTCCTTGTTCCTCCTCCTTTTTCCCCTCCCCATTCTAATTTTAATTCAAATCCTAATCTTAACCCTAAACCTAATTCTATCTGTAATCCTAATTCAATTCCAATTCTAATTCTTCTTGAACTGGTGACTGTAAGAAAGTTACCCTAACCTCTTTGGGCTTAGTTTTCACTTGTGTAAAATGGGGACAATTAAAGTACTGCCTCATGGTCAGCCACCTGCTTTGCACAGCACCAGGAGACCCCATTCATTGAAGTGCCTGTGAATGCTGCCCCCTGGAGTGCGTTCATAGCCCTGTCACGGGGCAGTTGTGAGGGTTAAATGGTTAATATGTTGTAGCTGTACAGCACTTATTTTGAACACATACTAAGCACTTAATAAGCACAAGCAATTATTATAGTTTGTTATTATAGATATATTATTTCAGGTGTTCCAAAATGCTCTCCAAAAGTGTTGTACCAGTTGATGTTCTCATAACCATGAGTGACTATTATTGATCTTCAACATTTTTTTCCATTCTGGTTACTGAAAAATACCAAATTAGGGTATTTGTTTGCTGTTCATTGATTATTTGTGTAGTTGGTATCTTTTCATTTGTTTATTGGTCACTGGTATTTCTATGAATTATCTGTTTATGCTCCTTGTCTGTTTTCTATTAGCGTCTTTTTTCCCTCCTCATCTTAAACCAGTCTGTGAGAGCTCTTTGTTTATACCTTTTCCATTTTATGTGGTACAAGCATTTGTCTTTTGATTTTGTTTATCCTGTTTTGCTTCAGTGTTTGTTTGCCACACCGAATATATTTTAAATTTGTATGTACTAAAAACCATTAATACTTTTAGGCTTTGGTTTCATGTTTAGAAACGTACTCTAAAATTATAAACAAAATCCCAAAAGATATCAATAATTATGGTTCAACATTTTTAATAGCAGCAGTAATAAATACACAAAATTATAAATCACTATTTTGCCATTATAAACAGTTCTGGTTCAACATCCTTGGAACTAAATTTTGCACACATCTCAAATTATTCATTTAGGATAGTGCCCAATTGTTCTCCAGAAAGGGGATGCTATTTTTCGCCCTCATTATCAGCATATGAAAATGTTATTGTATTAGAGAAAAATAAGAAATCTGTAGAGCCAAACATTGTTCTCATTTAGATTTGGGGGTGCAGCTTGTAGTATTTTTCTTTTAGGTAAGAAGAAGCTTCAGTGTCTTTTTTCATTTCTGATTTTGTTACATCCTCACCACATAAATTACCCCAACTCAAAGACTGAAATATATTGCTAAGCCCTTTATCAGATTTGGAGAAGTAACAACACCTGGAAAGGCAGTTTGAGCTGCTGCCATGTTCATCGTGAAGTTTCATCCAGAGACATCGCACAAATGCCAAGAAGAGGGTAAGCAAAGGTTAAGGTGATAACGCCGTGAGGAGCAAAGCCTTGTATGTGAATTAGAGACAATAAGAATGTGATTCCTGAGATTCAGAAACAGCTAATGTGGATTGTCGGAAGAGTAAATGTGGTCCGAAAACCTCCAATTTATTTCTAGTGTGAGCTATCACACTGCAAATTCACCAAAGGGTGTAGGAATGATTTCACACAACAGTTCACCCGGTGATTTACGTGGGTGCAGGCAGTGGGATCACGTGACGCTGGTGAGCCAATAGACAACTGACGTGCTTTGCCACTGACAATCAACCAACACTGAGACATGTCAGCAGCCAATATGACAGAGAACTGGGACTGCATAATAACATTTACATTGATATTTTCGGCCACAATTGCTACCTCCTTTCTCTGTTATTGCAAAGTTGCAATATGTTGATCGCACAATAAATTCCCCAGTCTTCATTCTTTAAGGCTTTCTAACGCAGATTTGATCATTTCACAGCAGTGTTGTGGTTTTCAGCTATTACTGTAACATAGAATCAATATCTGTCTTATATATATGGTTTTTCAGAGATTGTTGTTTTTATTTCTTGAATATCAGTGCCATTTAATCCAAAGCAAAATTCAAGAAAAGGCAAGATTATCTTGTCCTGAATGGCAAGCAAATCTAACATGCATTAGACATTGATGAATATTTCAAAGAGCATCTTGTAGCTAATCCTTGTCACTTTAAGAGAAAAGATTCAGTTGTTCGACACAGCCAAACTCTCATACTCTGACCAGAAAAAGATGACAATTTGTTAAGATTGAATTCTGCAGTGTACGTGCACACTCTAGGAGGAGGAAAATAAAGGTTAAAATAAAAAGGGAGGAGCTATGTTCTAATTTTTATTCATTTTTAACACTTATAAGCATGCAAGTCCTTATTAGACCTCAGTGTATGTTTTTAGATAAACAACTGACCCAAACAACAATCATAATTAAAAAAATACAGCTGTAGAATTTTTAAAGGCTGAATGGTTTTAGCACCAAGAAGGTAATAAAGACAAGTAACTACCCATGATGTACGTGAGAACTGCCTGGCTATTCCTCTCCGGGGAGGGATAAAGTTTATTTGCCTTTTCTTATTTCCCAATTGGACAGTAGGTTTGGGGGAGTCGATGTGGCAAAACAGAAATACTGCTTAACACCAAGGCAGGGCATGGGGCTTTAAACTTGACTGGCCAACAACTATCTTTCTACTTTAGGGACGATACCTGTTTTTTGGACCCATGTCTTCATCTGTAAATGAAGTCTCATATTCTGAGAAGAAAATTCCATGAATTTCTCCGTTGATACCCACAGGGTAGACAGGCTTCTTTTTCAGATTGGAGGGGGTTTGAAAGCATGCATAGCCATGTTTGTGGAATTGTCTGGGTTCTTTCTAATCTAGTCTACAGGAAGGAAGAAACAGGAAAGGGAGTTGATGTTGAAGGACGTTCAACTGTGAGAAGGGCCATGTAGTCCTCTAAGGATGAAGGAGAAGGCTCACCATTATCTGAGAATTATTAGACTAAAGGATCCATGTAGGTGGAACTTGACTGCATTTATCACGTTATCCCAAGAGCCTCACACCATTCCTGGGATGCAGTGGGCTTCAGATGTGCATTTACTGAAAAGCAAATAAACTTAAACTTCAAGGCCTCTTATTATATTCAGGCCCCTTCTATTTGTATACTAAAGAACATTCACTTTTATACCTAATTTTGTATTTGCAATTTTATATTAGTTTTCATGAGAGTCTCCCAAATAGTACAGACCTCAGGTGCTGCAAAACCTGTATCTGCTCCTATGGGCACATAATCAGTATTTGTTGACCTAATGAATGAAAAAAAAAGTGATAACCTTGAGCAGTCAGAGGCAGTATTCCTAGACTATTTCCAAACAGCCACAGACAATGATTTACCTCAATTAATTCAGCCGGTTAAAAGCTTGGCTCTTACAACCAAAAGGCTGGAAGGCAAATGTGTTTAAACCTCTCTTACAAAATTCCCAGTGATTACAGAATGGGTTGCAAGCTTCTCTGGAGGTGGGAGAGGTGAGTACGGGGGAACTTTGTGCTTGAAACTGTACTATGTACTTTTACTCACATTATTTCACTTAATTTATTGTTCCTAGTCATGGATTGGGAAACTGAAGCTCAGAGAGGTGAAATAATTTTCCTTAAAATCATACAACTATTAACTTGTGCAGTTGGGATTTGAACCTTGATCTGTTGAATCCCAAATTTATATCTTCTCCACTGTTCCATGTTATCCTACAGTCAGAAAATAGAGGGCCTTTTTTGGACGTTGTAAAAATCGAAATCAAAAATAAGAAAAGCCCAAAAGGGGTACAGTAGTAAGTGAAAGTGAATCGGGATCCGTGGACATTGTTATCAGATGACCTGGTGACTTTATGATCTGTGGCATCTTATACTCTGCTGTTTATTAGGACAAGACCTATAATTCCTCGTGGACTGGGAATGAACTGAGAGGAGACTTTTGTAGCAAGGGCTGTAGATGGTTCAAAAATTAAATCAGAGGAAAGTAATCAGAGGGCTCAACATAGGTGCTTAGGCTGAAATGATAAGAAAAAAATCTTCCCTGTGGAATTTTAATTTCTCTCTAATTCTGAAGAGCTCTTGGTTGGTTGTTTCGTGTAGTAGGAAGCCCTCAAATAATTCACTTTTGGGGTCATTGCAATGTGCCTTAGGCAGTGCCAAAAGAAACCTGTGAGGTAATCCCTGTCCAGAAATGCTAACAGGGCAATAAGAGAGTTGAGATTCAGTCCAAGCACATACAGAGACAGCTATCTGCTGCGATAGAAGGGAAATTATGAGGAAGGCATAGCTAATAAGGAAATAAGGTAAACATTAATAAACTGCTTATTTTGTGGATTCTCTGACTTGTTTCCAGTGCCTCACAGTTCAGATGATGGTTTTAGGGGCATCCTCACAGCAGTCTTTTGAGGTAGGCAGGAAAGGTATTATTAATCCCATTTTACAGATGAGGAAGTAGAGACTCAGAAAGGTATCGTGACTTGCACCAGATGTGTATTTGCTGAAGCTTGCTAGTTGACAAGTAATGCATACTTGTTTGGCTCAATATTAAAAGTGTGAGCATAGAAGTTTATGTCTTTAGAATGGGGTTATGGATGTGTTTAGACATGATCTGTGGTGTGGTGATAAAATGGCTGGGGGGTGGGGTGGAGGTAGGGAACCCGATTTTCTAACATTTGCTAAGTTCTGCAGTGTAAACATTCCCACCATAAGCTGATTTTAAGCTACCAACAGATTTGAACTGGGGAAATTTCTGGATGTTTAACAAAAGGCTCTTACAAGCCTGAAAGAAGCTAGTATGTTCCTGGCGGTTGACTTCTTCACTCTTATTTGGGGTGCTAAGGAGCCTCTTAAGAGAAAATTTGGGACCCAACTTGAAAATCTTGAGTCTAGTACGGTGGTTATGCTTTCCTTGCTTCTTTATTTGTGCCTGTCCATTAGAATACAGATTCATATTCTGTACCTCATTGATTTTTTAAAAGTGGCTTGACTTTATCTGTCTGACATATACAAGCTGACTACATTATTGATAATTGCTTCTCCATTTTAATTCTTGAAGAACAATGTACTCTCCTGGTGGATCTAAACTCAGATTTCTGGGGCGGATAAGAAAGACGTGCTTTCATTTAAATATTCTCCCTGTCCTTATTGCCTTCAACATTTCTATGAGGAATGAGTCCATTTAAGATCTCCACTTTTGCTGAATTTAATGATAGTTACTGAATGTTCAAATGATCATCTGATTCTGCATTTCTAACGTTCTGATGCTCTTCGCCTTAATGGCACTACTTCACCATGATTAGGTAAAGCAAGCAAACAAACAAAAAAACCTCCTATATTCACGTTACTTTGAAAATTTTCTTTGAAATGCTAGGTATTCATTTAGTCTTTTTCTTTCCTGGTGGGAATAACTTTAATTGGATACTAATGAGAATTACAAATGTGGGTAAAGGAGAAACTAGTGCCTTTGGAATTGATGTAGGTAAAGGAGAAACTATTGCCTTTGGAATTGAGGGGCTGGTTATTTAAAGATGTATTGCCATGGCACTTAAGGAAAATGATTTATCTGTTTTGCTTTGTCCTCCTATAAATCAAGAATACAGCACAGCATTAAACATTCCACAATATTTATGCTAATACAAATTTGGGTTTACATAGTTGACACTAATTCAGAAGGAGCAGTAGTATTAGAATAATGGCTACTGTGACAACCACAGGGTAATATGGAACAGCCACTTTAACTCTTTATTAGGCTATGGATGTTTCACTATAAAACCGATATGCAAAGTTTTCCTGGTCAGGAGCAGTTTCTCTGGTGAGTGCTCACCGACCACGTTCTTTATTTTTTGTTTGTTTTTGTTCTGGGCAATTAGGTTAGGAATTTTATTTATGCATTTTCTTACTAAAAAGCCACTGGAAGAGAGTGATGAGAGAGAGAGAATGAGCTCTGTGAAGGTCGAAACCTAGAAAGTTTGACCCTGTAGTTGTAAGTCTCGGAACAACCCAGGTGATCTAGTGAGGAAATAGATAAAATGCAAATGTTTGCTCAAGGAACAGATTTTATGACTACTTAATTAAGTTCTCCCTTTTCTGTCATTGTGTTGGCATCGCCTAGATGTGACCATTGGCAAATTTGCCAACCTCCTTGTGTTTCTATTCTCTCATGGATAAAATGGGGATAATGAGAGGACTTGCCTCATAAAATATGAGACCACATGAGAGAAACACACACACGGCGCCTGTAGATGCACAGGGCAGGTGGATCCTATGTGTTCTTAGGGCTGGGAGTTCACCACGCGCAATAGGAATCTAATTGTGTCTCTCAACTCTAGATCCTTTTGAAATATTTGTGAAGGTCAGTCTGACCCACCATAACGCAGGCAGTTTTCTGAACTGCTGTGTGATGGTTTCCCCCTCAAGTCCGTAACAGAGGCTGAGAGGCTTGCTGGGAGTCTGCTGCATTGGGCGTGTCCTCCATGCCCCACTGAACTATGAATTGGGCCGATCTCTGATTAGCTGCCTGGTTGACCTTTGTGGGGAGAGCACTGAGCTCTACTTTCCAGAGCCTGAGTGCATTTGACATTACCTGTCCTCGCCCCCCTGCCCAATGTGTGCATATTTAATTTGGTGATAGATTTCCTTTGGAAGATGTCACTGCTGTAGACTGACCACCATATCTTCCATGAAAATTTGGGACTTCTTTCATTACTTTTGATGCAAAGTACAATGAGAATTCAAGGCCTTATTATTATTCTTGCTAACCAGGAGACACACCAGGTTTAAAGTCAGATTTGTTTCTCTGTTAATAATACATTTGTATTACCCACCCTTCCTTGCAGTCCCCGTCTCTACTCCTGCTATCTTCAATGTGAGTTTGCACTTGTCAAAATGAATAATATGCAGCATCAATTCAAACTCCACTTTTCCAGTGTGTTCAGCCGTAGTAGTTTCACTTTGCCTTGATTCTGTTGATTGCTATTAAATCCTGGATTGCTTTAAATTCTGTGAGATAGTCCTCAAAGTATCACTTATAAATTGTGTGCATTTATTAGAATCTTACTTAGAACAAAGAGTATTCAAGCCTCTGGAAAAGACTGCCTTACTTTTGCCCCCTGGCTATGAGGTTAATGGGAACATATTTTATCTTTTAGAAAAAAAAATTAGTTGCTTAAAAATAAAAAGAAAGTATAATAAATGATTGTGGATGGGCTTTTTGTTTTCCTTGTTTTTTGGTGGCAGAAAAAAAAAAAAAGAGTCCAAACCCAACACACTTCAGTGAAGAGTATAGATTATGGTCAGGATTCACAATAAATTTCTTTGTGTCCATCTGAACAATATTGATGCAAATGAAGTGTAAGTGGAATTTATTATTAGGGCATTGCTCTGATATAAGGTATCTGGGTTTCAAAAGCCAGCCCCCAGTCCTTTTATTCTTAGAGAAATGGTTATTAAGGACTACCTTTTAAGAAATTCTGTCAGAAATTGGAAACATGAAGTCTATTTTTCTCTTTAAAAAATTGGACTTGCTTCAAAGAAAAGCAAACCCAAAGTGTAGTTTAGCGTGGTGGTTGTAATGAGTTTGTTGAGTACCTGCCACCAGGACAGAAATGTACTAGATTCTGGAGCTAGGTGTCCTTGGAGGTACTGTCCTAGAAGAGATTTGGGGAGGCAAAGGGAAGGAGGCTGATTTGTTGAGTGTCTGTTATGGTCCCAAACAGACTCACTGGGCAACTAATGAAGCTTAAGCTTTCAAGTCCCTGTACGCATGAGTCCCTTCCAAGATGCTGGGTAAGACCCAAGTAATATGGTTCACCTGGCCATATGTTCTGTAAAATTTGCAAAAGTATAATATCTCAGTGCATTTAGTTGACACCACTGTCTTTGTCGACTTCAACTTCTTCTCTTTAGCCTTCTTCCTGATAGGCACATATGTTTGAAATGGCCATTAGAATTTTAGGAATCAAGTTAAGGGTGAATTGAGTTGGGACAAATACTTAGTTTGGGTTTTCTGAAATATGTTTAGGTGGTCTGCAGTCACATACATGTCCAATTAGGCCATTGCTAGCCATCTCCGGGGGGAATTGGCTTCCCAGAATGGTCTACTACCCACTGTGCAGTCTCACCCAACGTGAAGGAACAGATACAGAGTCCAGAAGTCATATCACAATATCAACATGCTCTGCATGACTTGACATCACAAATAGGTGAGTGATGGAGACATGAGGTTTGAAATGCCATAAGCTCATTTCATCAATGACTAGTCAATATGGAAATTTTTTCCTCTCAGGAACCTACTCAGTAATGAAGCGCAATAAGCCCACTATACCTCTTTTTTTATTATTGATTAAGCATGACATATAAACACAAACATTCTTACCATATGATCATTCTATTCTTGATATATAATCAATAGCTCACAATATCATCACACAGTTGTATATTCATCATCATGATCTTTTTTCCTTTTCTGATAGGAATGTGTGAAATACAATTTATCACAGTTCTTGTTTTTATAGGTTTGATATACAAAACCTGTAGCTATATTATAAACAGAGATATGTCTGTGTGTAACACTTAATGTGTTCCAGCTATCAATAATAAAAAACAAATTTGTTCAACCAAGCCAGAGCGAAGACCAAATTTTCTTTTTATTCTCTCTATAAAAATGATATTACAAAATCATTGTCATATGAAGACGTGAACAAGTCTGTGCAGCCAAATAATATAGGAAAAATATTATAGAGGTCTGCCAGGCAGTTAATTAATAAAAATATTATTATTTTTCTATACTTTGTGATGTATGTGGCATTTGGCAGCTTAAAAATATGTAGTTTGTGGTGATTTTTTTCTCATTCTAAATATATATTCACTTTTGAACCTAATATTCATAGAGTTATATTTCAGTCTTTAAGGACTGCTCTTCAAATTGCACAAACTCCAGGCCCCAGAAATCCTAGATCCAGCAGGCTTTGGTCTGTGCCACTTTCAGTCTTGTTAGCAATCTTATTTCATGTCTGAAATGAAGCATCATGGCTATGTCACAGCTGGGTGAGAGAAAACATGCTTGTCCCTTTTACTCAAGTGCAAACTGGGGCTTGAGTTGTTTGCCCAAGGTTGGCTGTCCAGTGCAGGTCTGAACTCTCACCTGGGTAGTGCTTTCCGGGCTGCTGGCTGCTCCCACGTGACTTTTCTCTCTGAAGCCTGTCCTTTCATATGGTTCTTGTGAGTGTTCTCTTATGGCTTTCAGGAGTTTTACCTTATCTCATTACTCTCCCTTCATTTTCAGCATTTTTGTTGTTGATATTATTTTTTATTTCCTAGGGTAAATAGAGACCATTGGGTGGGAATTTCTTCAACTCCCTGGTAGCCCTTCCTCTTCCCTCTCCTCCAGAACTCATGAAGGACACCCCTCTACTTCCCTTCTACAAGCCAGGGGTCCTTCTTGATTCTCCCTACTCATCTCTACATTCAACTAGTTTCAAGACTAGTAGAATTCAGCTCCCTGATATGTCACACCATTGTCCTTTCTCTCTCCCCTCTCCCACATCATTAGCTCAAGCTCTCACTCTTTGCTGCTGATGAACTCAGTGGCCTCCTAACTGGCCCCCTAATTTTATCCTTTAGTCTGTTCTCCTCAGTGCTGCCATCTGCACATTAATCTGATCCTGTTACCCTTCTGTTTAAAATTGTTCAAGCTATTTATTCATCTGCCCAAGAAATACTTATTGAGATGCTACTTTGGCTTGGTGATGAGGATGCAGTAGACAACAAAATAAAGTTTCTGCCCCCATGGAGCTCATATTTTAGTGGGGAGAGACAGACAATAAACAAGATAAATAAGTTGAAAAAAATATATGCATAGAAAGTAAGAACCAAAAATATATGTCAGAGAGTGATAAATGATAGGCGGGATGCAGGAGCTGGGTGAGCCAGTGGCAAGGGGAAGTGGAGTTTGCCATTTTCTATGCAAGCTGGCTAGGGAGGGCCTCACTGATAAAGGGATATTTGAGCAGAAATTTGAATGGAGCAAGGGTGGCAGGGCATGTGGATATGCAGAAGAGCATTCTAGGCAGAGGAAACAGCGGAAGGAGTGGGACTGCTGTGTTGGAGGGATGCAGGGAAGGAGGATTGGCTGTACCGAGTGGGAGAGGCTGTGCGTGGTGTCGGCGTCGCCGCAGGAAGGGCTGTTGGGTCATTGAAGGACTTTGATTTTTACTCTCGGTCGAGTTGGGAGTTACGGGAGAGTTTTTATTTTTTCATTTTAGATTAGTCTATTATTAAAGATTGAATTATAGAGGGTATTTTAAAGTTTTCCTAATATTGTCAATAAAAACAAATCCTTGACTTTTTTCATTTGAGTGATACACGCTTATTCATTTATTTTAATTTAATTGTGTAAGGAGGAAGCATTATTTGTTGACTAAAAAAATTTTTTGTGTGTTTTTAAAAAACATATAAACACCCTTAACATGCAAACATTCCATACATGGTGTACAATCAGTGGCTCACAATATCATCACATAGTTGTGTATTCATCACCAGATCATTTTTTTGAACATTTGCATCACTCCAGAAAAAGAAAGAAAAAAGAGAAAAGAAAAAACTCATACATATCATACCCCTTACCCTTCCTTCTCATTGACCACTAGTATTTCTATCTACCCAATTTATTTTAATCTTTGTCCCCTATTATTTGTTTATTTTTATCCATATGTTTTACTCATCTGTCTATACCCTAGATAAAAGGAATATCAGACACAAGGTTTTCACAATCACACAGTCACACTGTAAAAGCTGTATCATTATACAATGATATATATATATTTATCATTATATATATATCGTTGTATAATGATAGAGCTCCTGGAACACAGCTCTACAGTTTCGGGTACTTCCCTCCAGCCACTCCAATACACCATAAACTAAAAAGGGGATATCGATATAATGTGTAAGAATAACTTCCAGGATAACCTCTTGACTCTGTCTGAAATCTCTCAGCCACTGAGATTTTATTTTGTCTCATTTCTCTCTTCCCCCTTTGAAGAAAGTTTTCTCAATCCCTTGATGTCGGTTCCCATCTCATCCTGGGATTTCTGTCCCATGTAGAGGGGGAGGGCAGTGAGTTCACTTGCCTTGTTGGCTTAGAGAGAGAGGCCACATCTGAGAAGCAAAAGAGGGTCTCTGGGAGTGACTCTTAGGCCTTATTTTAAGTAGGCTTAGCCTATCCTTTGCAGTAATAAGTTTCATAGGGGTGAACCCCAAGATCAAGGGCTCAGCCTATTGATTTGGTTGTCTTCACTGCTTGATAGAATATCAGAAATTCTCCAAATGAGGAAGTTGAATAACGCCTCCTTTCTCCCCATTCCCCCAAGGGGACCTTGCAAATTTTTCTTTATTCACTGTCCAAATCACTCTGGGATTTATTGGGGCATCATATTAACCTGGACAAACCAACAAAATCTCATGCCCTATTCAAGGCTCCACGTACTTATGGTGTTAACTAAACTGACCACACAAGTTAAATCAGGAAATGCACTCCTATGGGTGAGTTTTGAGCAGAAGAGTGACATGATATGAGTCACAGTTAACAGTATCTCTCTGCAAGACATATTGAAAAGAGACTGTAGTGGGGCCAGAGTGGGAGCAGGGAGAACAATTAAGAGGCTATGCAGTGATCCAGATCAGAGACGCTGTGGGTTTAGACCACACTGGTGAGAAGTGGTCAGTCTGGATATCTTCTGCACTCACCATATCCTTCAAGATAAAATACCAACTGCTTGGCTTACTGTACAAAGTTCTTCATGGTCTGCCTTCTCAGTGGCCCTCAAATGCCCCAAGGCTTTGGCACATGCTCCCCTGTGTTCTTGGACCCTCTGGCTAATTTCTTCAGGAAGCAGCTCAGTAAACCCTCCATTTTCTCCTTTTACTCCAAGTCTGGGTCAGCTATTTTTCTAGCACCTGCACTTATCCCATCACCAGCCCTCTGTGTTATCACTGTCTCCTTTTCTGGTCTGTTTTCCTTCCCCACACTGTCCTGTGGAGGGAAGGATTAGTGTTGTTTTTTTCTGACCATTGCTTGGCACATAAGAGGTACCTAATAAATATTTGTGTCATAGGTGAACATATTCATCTAGCACACTTGGTCTTGAACTTCTGATTTACTAAGGACTAGCCCTAGAGAAGTTTTTCTCTGTGTAGGGACATACGTGAGCAGAGGCAGTGGTGAGGTTTAACTGTAAAATATAGGCATTGCCCCCTCAGGTAGTTTTTAGAGTAAGGTGGGGTTTAAACAAACAAAACAAAGCAGTAACAGAACAGGTAAAACAAGTGAAGGGCTGACTAGCAGTTATGGAGTAAAAAAAAATAATAAGGGCTACTCTTTATAGAGTGTCTCCTCTGAGTATACCTATCACTAGCATCCTAAGGACAGGGTGAGAGATTGAACTGGAGACATGGACCCAATGAAGGCCAATTGAGTGTGCTTTTTAAATAAGAAGCTTCAAAAGCTTACCCATCACCTCTGCAAACACAGGTAACAAACATGATGAAAATGGCATTTGAGAAAGAGTGTGGAAAATGGCACAAAGAGGTGGATTATCTCACGTGTCCCATGAACAACTCCTGCAGATTCACCTGTTTTTCTTAGCATTCCCAGCAGCATTTAAGATTGGCATGACTTCTGGGTGCCCCAGCTGGAATTCACTTAAGTGACTTTATGTCTTTGTGTCCCACACCTCATATGTGCTGCCTCCCATCATTGGCCTGCCTTCTACTTTAGCTACTGCTATTATAATTAGCTTCATGTTGATGAAATAGACAGTGCCTCACTTCAGCTGCCCCATGGACCTCTTGTTTCTGCTCTGGGACCATTCTGACACCAGGAGTGAGAGAGATGCCTGTGGAAACCCACTGGCATATGCAACTTGGAAGTGCAGGAGGGTTAGGCCTCAAGGCAACCCTTGATCAATAGGAATGGGAGCTGGTTATGGTTAAAAAAATGCTTCTGCTTCTATTCCCCAGGTAAGTCTGAGGTAAGTTCTACAGAGTTTCTCAGAAGGCCCTGGAGGTCTTCAGTTTTATTCAACCCAAAGCCTTGACCCACTGGACTACACACCCTTGTCTCAGCTTTCCCTTCCTGTTTTATTTCCCACAGCCCCTTACTCCTATTCCCTAGATTCACCTCCAAACCCTGAGACAAGTCTATATTTTACACTTTGAAGGAAGTAGGTGGGATAGGGTGGATGGTAGAGGGGGAATCCTGGCTAAGAAACTCATACTTTTAGCACCATTAAGCCATTTGGATATTGGGCTGCCATCTTGGAGCCAAATGACACATCGTCAGACAAAATATAGAAAAGGAGTAGGATAGGGGAAGCAAAATCATCAGAATGACTGGTCAAACTCCTTCCATAAATGGATTTATTTTCACTGGATACTAAGAAAGTTATCTTCCAGCTTCATGAGTTAATGCATTTCTTTTTTCCATAATATGGAGACAGGCCACAGTGAGACCACCTTTTTTTAAAAAAGCAAATGACTCTAAGTTGGGTATTTTGGTGGGGTGACCTGCTGCCTTATTACCTGATCAATGTACTTTCACATAAGGTATCATGGATTCTACTGCCAAGAAATATTTTAAAAGTAGAATATGAAATATTCTATGAAGGCAGTTAGGACAGTATTGTTATGAGCTGTCATAGCAAACAGTTGTTCTGGAATTGATACAGCATTATTTTGTCAAGTCTTTCATTTGTTAATTATTCTAATGAGAATTCCATTAATGTAAATTCTGTGTTTCTAAAATGTATTTTCCCATAGGAATTTTTGTAGAGATCAGGAATCAGGGAAACATCTATTATTTTTATATAACTTAGGCTTGTATAGACAGGGAGAGAAATGGATTCCAGATCTCATAAATACAAGGCTGCCTTATTATTGGAATCTCTGCCATTACAGAATGCACATAGGAGCAGAAGCCATCATAACATAAAAATATTCATTAATGTTTTTCATTTATTTATAAAATTAGCTCCCACTTAAATCCTTCCCTACTTAATACTAGACCTGCCCATTACTTTAACAAACTAAAATAAATATACTGCAAAGTGAGGTTGTAAATCTTGCAAAAGATGCAAGATTTTATAGTTGATAAAAGCAATGTTGATGATTGTTTGAATTGCATGCAAAGCTGTTGCCAAATGGAAATGGAAGAATTAAGTAATGCACAATAAGGAAATGAGAAATCAAGGAAAATAGACCAGGTAATAATTCATCAGAAATGACTGAAAATCAAATTAGGAGGGTCTTTGAAAAAATGATGAAATCTTAAAATATTTTACTACTTTTATGATTGTAGAGACATCACAATGTGGTTTTACACTATCATGAAATCTTGTATAAAAATTATGTGAAGAATTCCCTACTTGTTTCACTCTTTGTTCCAAGATTTAATTATAATTGCGATTATAACCCCAAACTTAAAATACGGTAAAGTGAATCTCATCTAACAATATTGATTTTGTTATTCAAAATGAAGTCCCATTCAAATCTTACCCTTAGGCTTCCACTATTTATTCTGAATTTTCAGTGTCAGCATTAAATGGATTCACTATAAGGGGCTTTTCCCCATGATAAATTATCCTATATGTGAAATCATAGAATCATGGAACGTGGAAAGCATTTTTGAAAGGCCTTTGACTTTTGTATTCTCACTTTGCAGGTGACCGTCTGAGAGGCAGGTGATACAGCTGATGGGTGAGGACGTGGCGGGTGGAGAGGGAGGGAGGAGATTCTCAGGTATCACAGCCCCTGGCTCAGTGCTTAGTACTGTGCTTATGCTGCTTTGCTTAGATCTCCAAGGCCCTTTAGGAGACTGCAATAATAGACTTGACACCAGATCATGTCTGTAAGCTTTTGGAGATCATTGAGAAAAAATACCATTGAAAATTTAAATATAGTTAACTCTTTTTTGTTTGTTTTTATTTTTTTAAAAATATTTTTATTGATAAACCTTAATATACATTCTTTTTTTTTTTGTATACTTGTATGGTGGGGTCACATTTCATTATTTTTCCATGTGAGTATCCCATTAATACAGCACCATTTGTTGAATAGTTTTTGTCTGTTTGTTTGTTTTTTGGGAAGTGCATATGGACCGGGAATCGAACCTGGGTCTCCTGCATGGTAGGTGGGAATTCTACCACTGAACTACCCTTGCACTCCCTAAACATTCTTAATATACAAACATTTCATACATGGTGTACAATCAGTGGCTCACAATGTTATCACATAGTTGTGTATTCATCACATAATCATTTTTTTAGAGCATTTGCATCACTCCAGGAAAAGAAATAAAAAGGAAAAAAGAAAAAACTCATAATACCATATCCCTTACCTTTCCCTCTCACTGACCACTAGTATTTCCATCTACCCAATTTATTTTAACCTTTGTCCCCCTTATTATTTATTTTTATCCATATATTTTACTCATCCGTCCATACCCTAGATAAAAAGAACAGACACAAGTTTTTCACAATCACAGAGTCACATTGTAAAAACTGTATCATTATACAATCATCTTCAAGAAACAAGGCTACTGGACACCCAGCTCTATAGTTTCAGGTACTTCCCTCTAGCTACTCTAATACACCATAAGCTAAAAAGGGATATCTATATAATGCATAAGATTAACCTCCAGGATAACCTTGTGACTCTGTTTGAAATCTCTCAGCCACTGAGACTTAAATTTTTCTCACTTCTGCCTTCTCCGTTTTGGTCAAGAAGATTTTCTCAATCCCTTGATGCCAGGTCCCGGCTCATCATGAGATTTCTGTCGTACGTTGCCAGGGAGATTTGCACCCCTGGGATTCATGTCCCATATAGCCAGTGGCGGGAAGGGAGAGGTCAGTGAGTTCACTTGCCTCCTCAACTTAGAGAGAGAGAGGCCACATCTGAGCAACAAAAGAAGTTTTCTGGGGGTGACTATTAGGCCTCATCTTAAGTAGGCTTAGCCTGTCCTTTGCAGCAATAAGTTTCATAGGGGTGGACCCCAAGATCAAGGGTTCAGCCTACTGATTTGGTTGTCTCCACTGTTTGCAAGAATATCAGAAATTCTCCAAATGGAGAAGTTGAATATTTCCTCCGTTCTCCCCAGTGCCTCAAAGGGACCTTGCAAAACTTCGTTATTCACTGCCCAAATTACTGTAGGATATAACTATAGTTTAATCTTAATTATTTGGGTCCTTGTGTTGGAATGAAAGTTTTGATAATTGGGGTAAGGGAAATCACCTTCCAATGCATAGCAACATTTACTCTCTGTTCTGTTTTATAATACGTGATTTATTCTCAAAATTACATTCCATTTATTTTTCACTCTAAAAGTTTTGAAATGGCTTTTAGTCAAAAACACTAAAGTTTGGACCTAATATACTAAAACAGCAGATAATTCAGAAAACATTTATATTTCACTTTGTAAAACTTTATAGTAATTGCTATTTCTAGGTTTTGTGAGGCTGTGCTACATATATATATATATATATAATCTGGTATCTCGCTGGAACTTTGGGTACCTGTGGGTCACCTAGGGCTCAGAGTAGGAGTTCTGCAGGTCTGAAAGTCAGCATTGCTACATACAATAACTGTTAAAGAAACTGAAAAAGAGATCAGGCTTCAATTAGAGATAAGAATGAAGTTGATTTGGTCAGGTCTAAGGTAAATCAGACTATAGGGAGGACATTGCCTGTAGTTTAGAACTTCATCTACTGTATGAGACCAAAGGAAAAGAGGTTTATTTTGCCCCAAGCCTAAGTTTTCTGTAACAGATCATCCAACTTAACCAGTCTGGATAGATCATTTAAATGACCCAAACACAGGGAGCCCAGATGGGAATGAGGGCTTGTAGCTCTGTCTAGCTCAATATAGTGCCCAGATACATCCCAGAGTATGTTGAGCAGATAATTGAAAAGTAATGACAAAGTCCCTTGAGTGATGGGAGGAAAAAACAATGAAACTATTAAACTTTACCACCGGGGAAACCCCTGATACTGTCTCAAGCATTAGGGAGTCCCAAGTCAATGGGTCAAGCCCTTGAACTTGAGGCTTGTTCTTGTGAAGCTTATTTCTATGGCAGAGAAGCTAAGCCTACTTATAGTTGCCTAAGGGTTACTTCCAGAACACCTCTTTTGTTGCTCAGATGTGGTCTAAGTCCAACTCTGAAAGTAAATCATTACCCTCCCCACTGCGTGAGACATGACATCCAGGGGTAAAAGTCTCCCTGGCAACGTGAGTTATGAAACCCAGGGATGAGCCTGGCCCTGGCATTGTGGGATCAACAATGCCTTCTGGACCAAAAGGGGGAAACAAATTGTAATAAATAAGGCATCAGTGACTAAGAGAGTTCAAATAGAGTCAAGAAGCTACTCCAGAGACTACTCTTACACAAACTTCAGCTAGATATTGCTATTTATCATGGGTTGCCAAACCATGATCAAAACTATTCCTGCCAGCCCTAAAGAACACCTAGGGCTTTATCTGAGATTCTACAAAGGTTCCATGCACTAGAGTAACTTCCCAGAAGCCTACAACCTCCAGATGGGTTCGTAGGCCAGACAAGTCCTGAAACCCAGAGGGGTGGGCCTTTCCAGGACATCAACTAGTTCCATCCCCCTACCCCATATTATCTATACCCCTTTCCAACATGAAAACGTTCAAATGGGCATAGCCTAAATACCTCTAAAGATTGGGAGAAAAATCAAAAGAGAAAGTAGAGTTATAACAGAGAAGATAGGATTTATATGCTGAATCATTATATTGATACTTCTTTTAGTTTCCAGTGTCTTGGAGTAGCCAGAAGGAAAAATGAACTGTAACCCACATCAAACTCTGAATTCTGTTCTATAACAGATTGTTGCTGTGTGCTTTCAAATATATTGCTTTTTTTGTATATCTGTTACTTTTCACAATTAAAAAAGCCTTTTATTTAGGAAAATGTTAAAATTAGCCTTTTCTGAGCACAGATCACTAATAGTGGATGATAGAGCAAGTCAGTTTTAAATTTTAAGAGTATCTTAGATACCACACTGAGCCAAGAATTTGCACATGGATATTACAGAGTTGATTGATTCTAAATTTTAAACACATTTGTCGTTCAGAAGCTTTTCAGGTGTTTAGTAGAATAGTTTGAGGCTTTTCCAGATATAACATTTTTAAGGCATTAAAAAAATACTCAAAATTTAAGAAGATATTTTCAAGGCAATTAAAAAGACAATGTCTAACAAGAGATAGAAAAGAACTCATTTTGTTTTTCATTTTATTATACCAGATTCCTACCACTTTCCTGAAATTACAGCTGGTAAACAGATGACAGGCAGGAAGGTTGCACAAATAAGCAGTGACAGACACATGCAAATCCTCTTAATGGGGGCCCCAGCCATTGTGGTGTCCAGTGAGAAGTCTTGGCCGAGGAGGCCTCAGTTGCAGTCCTCTGCCAGAGCCTTAGCTTTAGTGCTTTGGGAGGTGTCAGCTCTGCATGTGCATCTCACAGCCACAGACCAGTTGGTAAGTCACACATCATAAGTCCCATCGTGGGACAGCCTTCTCTCATTTCCTGTGTTCTAGAGTATTTCTTCAAATCTTGCAGGTTGAAAATCTACTGAGGGGTTTGGAGCAGGGGAGAGACATGATCAAATTAGAAAGACGGTTCTGGCTGGAGTGAGAAAATGGACTTTGGAGGGAGGAGAGTATGTGTGTGTGTGTGGGGGGGGGGGGGTTCAGGCCAGGGGCGAGAGGGGAAACGGGGAGGCTACTTAAAAGGTTCAGGTCAGGGAAGACAGAGGAGGGTCCAGACTGCAAAAAATCATGGAGTTGAATCAACAGGGCAAGGTGATTAATTGGCAGTATGAGTGAGGGAGAAGGGAGTATCAAGGAAAACTCCCAGGTTTCTGGCTTAAATATCTGATTGGGTGGAGGAGCACTTTACAGAAATGGGAAAAATTGGAAATTTGTAGACAATCAAGAGGTCCATTTTTGACATGTTAAGTTTATGACACCAGCAAAATATTCAGGTAGAAATGTCAAATAGACCCCCTAGAGCTCAGAAGAGATGTGTGGAGGGCTGGAGACGAATATCTCTAAGGGCATTTGATATCTTTCAAAGCAACCATACAAATTTTATCTCATTTCATCACATAATCCTTTTTTTATGAATGTTAGCAGAGCACATGTTGTTATCCTGAAATGGGAACAAAAAAAAATGTCAAGAAACTTAGCTAAGTTCATGGTCCCGGATACCAAGGGCATCTTATGAGATGGCCCTTGGTTCTGTTCTTCTGTCTTAAAGTCGTACTGAGTGGTTTAGTCTGATTTAAGGCTAGTTTTCTAGTTTTCTTCAGGTACAGCAAGAAGCAGGACTTTTCCCTTTATAGAGAGTCCCAGACTCCACACACATTAATAGGCACAAGTCAACTTTATTACTGTTTCCTTGTCTCTTGGGTTCCAGTGAAGAAAGAGGATGATTTCTTGCTCAGAGGGGTGGGGGTCAGGGCCACAGTTTCCCATTACTCAAGACAGAGAGGGTGTCGCAGAGAAGGGTCGGAGAGGTATAGCTTGTGAGTTCTCGAGAAAACTGGTCTTCCTGGGTCTGGTCAGGGAGGGACAGCCTTTTGTAGGGCAGCTGGGTGTGGTCCTGCGTTTTGAAGTATATGGGCCTCCAGGAGTTCAACTACCTACGCACAAGAATCTGCTAGTTCTTTGAATACGTTTAGTTAACAGCCAGTCCAATCTAGCCTTGGTACAAAATCCCTGTATTATAATCAAGGTGCAACAGTTTAAATTTATATGCAAGGCCTACAGGCTACTACTGCTCTGAGGGAAATCCTGGAGACCAAAGCGCCTTGTAAAATGGGTGTTGGCTAAGGGAACCTGTGCCCTAGAAAAGTCAGAAACCAGGACCAAGGCATTAGGTTCCTCTGCCTCTTCTCTCTCTCCAAAGCCTCTCTAGTGTTTTGTGTTTTTTTCTCTGTGTATATTAGAATGCTGCCTCTTCCTTTCAGCCACAAATTACCTTTTTTCTTCATCTTCTTTTAACTTGACATTAAACATGCCCCTCCTCAGCTGCTTCACACACGCTATTTTCAGTAGGAGAAGGTGAACGCGGCTGCACACGTGGTTCATCTAACATCTTGAACTATTTTTCAGATGCTGTGGGTAAGGCCAAACCCTAAAGAACTTTTCCTGTACACTTTCTCCTTAATTTCTAGCCTCATATGTATTTAAAGGTAAATGTATTCCATGTTTCTGATTTTCATTTATCCCTAATTCCCCAAGAGGTTCTTTCCTGAGATGTGGTCGAGGTTCCAGGAGCTTTCTTTCCCCCTCGGTCAAACCCATCTTTCTCAGGCTTAGAGGCCATTTGTTTGAAGAGTCAGTAACTTAATCATCTGGAGTTTTATTCTGAAATATATATACTTTGGCAGTTATGGTCTAAAAAGTGTCCATAGTTTGCTTCAAATATCTATTTTTAAGGTCTTGTTTGGTCTCTGCATTTGGGGCATTTCAACACACACACATACACACAGATTTTCTTACACACACACAAACACACACATAGATTTTCTTTTGACTTAATCTTTGATTTCAGTCAGCCAACAAAGAAAGTTTTAGAGTCTTCTGTAGGACCAGCACTGAGATAGGTCTTTGGGGAATGTAGAAAATGATAAAATGAATTTTGAACAAGCTGCCTATTAGAATTTTTGAACAGTCAAGTGGAAGTGTCCCATGGCCTGTTAGAAGCACAGGGCTAGAGTAAAGAGAGAGGACAAGTCGGCAATTTATGGGCCATGGGACTGAATAAAGAGATAAAGAGAAAGCTAAGGGAGCAATACTGGGGTGCACTGAGGGTTAGGAAGGAATGGTCACAGGTGAAACCTAATGACGTTAAGGGCCTGGAGAGAAGGCATCCAGCGTGCTGTAGGATGAGGGCAGGAGTTTTCTTTGTCCTTTGACTTGAGCATCTGTCTTTCGAGACTACAGATAACTGTTGCAACAGGAAGGGCTTGTTGGCAGAAGTCAACTTTGACATATCAGTTTATTTTCATACACAAAGGAAAAGCATATAGAGAAACCTACTCTGAACTCACATCCTTGTGTGTCACTTGGGCTTGGCACGTGCACTGTGACAAAGTTATAGGGATTGGTTTTTCTTTTTAAATGACATTTCTAAAAAATTAAAAACAAACTTGAGCAACAGAACTAGATCCACTAATGACCCAAATACCAGCTATTTAAAGTGCACAAACACTTAAGAGGTTGGGGAAAAAACAAGAGGAAATTCCAAGGAACAACTGAAAGAAAAGGAGAAGCACTTAAAAATAGGTGGAGTTCATTTCCTTAGCCTGAAGCTTTCTCCAACCCTTGCCTCAAGGCATAGTGTTTCTGGTATTAATAATTCACAGGAAAAGGTAATGAAGTAAGCTGGCCTTGTAGGGAATGGAGGTGATTTAGAGCGTTTAATGAAGGATGGACCTTACCAGGGGGGTTCTCCCCACCCTGCTAGGCCTCCCTCTAACGCACTCTCTTGAGTTGGTTCTAACGGACTCAAATGCGGTCTCATTGATGATAAAGAATAGATTAATGTTTGGCAAAAGAATTACCACCTCAAGCTTGGGACAGCTGACTATAGATCAATTCTGCTTTCACAGCCAATTTCTGTTGAGCATGATTATCTGAAGGCAGCTCTTGGCTCACGTTACGATTAGCAGGGTTAGATGAAGATTTAATGACCCAGGATTCCCCTGTTACATTCTCCATATACCTACAGTTTCCAACTAATCATTCTAATGCATCTTACCTTGAAGGGAGCAGAGCATCGGGGACGTGTTTTTGTAGACAACAATTCAGAGCTCGCGAGTCAAAGATGGTGCCCTCCTATAAGATGAGAGTGAGTGAGCGCTGTGGCAGGGTCAGTGCCTCCTTTCCCGGACTAGAGGGGGAATTAACACCCTTGTTAGAGGGCTGTTTCCCCCCGCCTTGTCTTGGTCCCTTATAGTCCAAAGACAGGAACCAAGACCATGGCGCCTGTCCAAACTGGGAAAGTATGTTACGGCAGGAAGAGATGAATTGTCTCAGTCCTTGGTGTTCAGAGAATACAAAAGACCAGGAAGGACACTGCCAAGGCTATTATTGTTCACATATCACTATAGTGGACAGTGGCAGGTGTCTCTTGCATCTGCCAGGCAAGTTTTCCCAACGCTCCTTCTTCAGTTACAGAGCATAATCTCTTGGCCATAGGGGTGGGCACTTGACCTCAGCCTCTCCTTCTGCTCCTGATATTCATAGAGAAAACCCAGTGGGCTTCCTCTGCAGTCAGTAGAGTCATCTCAGTAGAGGAGGGCTGTTCTCTCCTACATCTCCCTTCCCCCAATGCTCACGCCCCCGCCCAAAGATGGCATCCCTATAAAAGCAAACTGAGAAGCCCACTCTCCTTCCCTGCTGGCCTCGCTCTGTCTCCTGAGATCTACTGTTGCACAGCTGCCGTGGCTGACTCCACTGGAACCTCTGTATAATGTTACTCGACTTATACATATTTTATTATGTTTGGCTGTTGGTGATATTTACATGAAAATTATTTCAAGATTATAATAAAGGCTGCCCTCTACTAAAGGAGTGCAGTGAGATCATTGACCATATTTAAGTCCTAAAATTTGGGGACTGTATATCAAAGCACAGAGGAAGCAGAGGTTGCAAGGGTTGGGGCAGGGGGCAGCAGCCGGGGGAACCGAATAACCCACTTGGAGTAGTCTAGGCTTAAAGGAACTGCTGAACCTTGGAAAAGATTTATACCACATTTATTATGATGCTGTAACATCACCAAAGATATAAACCAGTCACTGGCACTCTCTCAAAGAACACATCATTGTAACTCGTTATAACAATACTGCTGTGATATGTGCTCATAATATTTATAAAGGCTAAGCTATGAAAACAGTGCATGCCAACTGTCAGCAGTGATATATCATTTTCTTAAAAAAGAGAATGTACAAGACATAATGGTTTAAATGAATTCTGTAAAAATATGCTGCTCTGCTGAAGCTGTTTGGCCATTCTGACCTCCGGTGTCAGGCACTGCTTTCCAGGATTCGCTGCGGCGTGGCCTCCAGGAGCTCTCTCTTCTTCCTATAGCTCCATTTGCTTTTTCAGAAATTCTGCAGTGTTCTGAGCAACCTCATTTGATCCTGTGTCTGGTTACTTAGTGCCTAGTGGAATGCCTTGCTAAGAATGCTTGCAATCAATATTTGTAGGTTGATTTGATCTTCATACAAATGTGGTTACTTGGTGGGCTGTCAGAGGGTGGTATAACTGATTTTGCTTCCACATGGACAGATGAGTGATGGAGCCCCCCTTTTAAGGATTGGCCATGGAACTTGGCTGATGATTTGGCCCCTGACTTTGGGTCTGCTCTGTGAAGATGCTCATGGAGCTTTTTGGAAACTGGCATGATGTGATTGAACAACAATATCCCAGTGAGACGGCTGTTGGAAAATTTTACCCACAGCAGCAACCACAAGGAGCAAGGAAGAGCAAGGTTGATTTACCAATCATCCCAGGAACAGCCATGGTGGAGACTGACTTCTGAGGTGTGGGTGGGCAAGGTGTTTAGCCCATAAATTATTCGATCTAGTAAAATATCAAGAGAGTTGGTAAAATTCCTCCTATCCCTGCAAGACAGTGGGGGGAGCAGAGAGAAAGAAAGAGAAGAGAGAGGGAGACAGCTTTGTAAAGTGTGAGCCCTGAACAGAGTGGACACAGAGACGGAACTTGTTGTAATTCGTGGATCCACAACAATAGATAGAAGGAAACGGTTCCATAATGAAGAAAATGAACAAGACAGATGCATTTTCTTTGAGCAGTCTTTGCGAAAGGTTTCAAACAGATTTGCAGTTGTCTAATAGCCAAACCGTGGGGAAAATTTAGCTGTGTATAACTTGGAGAGTAATATGCATTTATGAACATATACATGTATGTGTAAATTATCTCTTTAGCAAGCTATTATTTGTTTCACAGTGCAGATTTATTCATCTTAATTCATCTTTTATTCTTTTTGTTGTCCTTAAAAGTCCTCAGTTGAAAACAACTGCTGATATTTCTAAGAAGTGACACTGAAATGACTTGGAGTCATTTATATTCAAAATACTTTGCCCATCACTGCACTAACAGAGCGATGACCAATGAAGCCATTCTTGCTTTGCTGTGCCAACTTGCCTTATTGTGCCAGCCATGTGAATTAGATGCCGGGCCGCAGGAAAGTGGACGAAGGGAGGGGAAGAGGAGGCTGTGGTCTGTATGAGATCACATGGTATGGGGGATATGAAAAACAGTGCGAAGGTGCTGACTTAGGAGATCAAAAGGCTCAGAGGAGAAATTTCACAAGCTTGTTCTGGAAGGTTTAGTGCTGGTGATAGTCCTGCTGGCTTCTGGCAGATCAGAATGCAATGACCTGGTGACCCTAGTTTCAGGAAGGTATCATTCCAGTACAGAATTCGTTCAGAATTTCCCAAGAGGACAGCAACTCTTGCCAGAGACCCTTGCAGAGCAAAAGGCTAGGATCCTTGCTTTGAGAAGGCTGCAAGTTAAGACATTGTCTGGGAATGTCCATGTCCCCCCTGGAGAAAGATGGGCCTGATTTCTCATGAAGCAATCATTCCTGGAAGCTGACTTGCTTTAGCCATGCTCTATCAATCTGCCACCTTTTAGGAGAACTAAATCTAGTCCAAACATTTTTATAATGTTATTTGATAGTTTGAAACCAAGTCATATTTTATCAGACCCACATTGTCATAGCTCCAACAGAGAGGCTAAAGAGCTACCTTTCATAAATGAAGTTTTTAAAAAAAGATATGTTCTTCATTAGCCACAGACTTTAAATTTCACTGTGGAAACCTTCTCAGCTTAGGAGAATGTTAGGCGCAACAGCTTCAATCATGGACAATCTCACAACTGTTAAAATTTGCTGTGCATGCTGAGAATATTTTGCTGCAAAATTGGATTTACATCTTACTGTTGTCTTCAACTCCAAAAACATAAGTAATGATGAGTGGAGAAAGGATTAGGAAGAAAGGAATAGGGTGCTCTGAAAAACTGGCTATATCCTGCCAGAGTTTGATGTTGAAGGACCCAAGGATTCTAAATTCCAGGAGGTGAAGCCTTTCCTGAGTGGAGAAAAGGGTTCCTTCCAAGCACCAAATTGTCTCATCCATTGTTGGAAAATCTGTCTTTCACATTCTTCATTCCATGACTGCGCAATACACTTACATAAGGAAAGTTCCTCTGCAAATTCTTGAACACACATTACAGGTTTTCTTCTAATTTTAGAGCCGGAAGATAACTTCATCCAACCCCTCAATTTTACCAATGAAGAAAACAAGACCAAGAAAAGACAGTGACTCATCTGTGCACATCTGAGGGAAATCGGTCTATGTTAGGAGTTAAAGGGCCCAACTCCCAAAATGAAATGAAACGAACCAACCAAGCACCTGGGTTGTTTCAAAGCTAGTGTTGAAACCAGAGTGATCACACTTCAATTCCTCCTCCCCCACTTCCACACTAAGGGAAGTCGGAGCTGCTCTGGTGACCTTCATTCTCAGGATCTCCTTCCGTCTTTGCCTCTGGGTGGCATCCACAGTTATTGTTAGCAAACAGCTCACTCTGTCCAGGTCTGGCTCTGACCGCAGACCACACAGGCTTTACAGCTCCACGGGATCAAAAGGCAGTCAGAACTGGCTGAGATGGATAAAAGAGGGACAAGGGAACAAAGTAGCCACGGCCCCAGGAATTTGGTCTGGGGTGCTAGCTGGAAAATAACATTGTGCTCTTATCACCTTGCCTGAGCTGTAGATCATAGAAGGGACGTTTCGGGGATAGGCTGACCCCCAGAGATACAGCCATTGTGACTCTCCCATAGGAAGCTCTATACCCCTTTCTCTAGCAGGGAAGACCACTGGGCAAACCAGTGAATCTATTTTGCATGTGAGTTATGCCTTAAACTTAATGTCTTTTATTTAAATTAGTGATTTATTCTTCTACCTCTTCCACCAGCTCACTAGAGGCCCAGCAGCTGCCCCCGCCCCCCAAGCACACGTGTGTCTCCTAGGGGCAGCACACAGTTTTGCACTCAGAAATTTGTGGGATTGAGCGGCCCTCTCTTTCCTTTGTTCTTGCTGTTGCTCTTGCTGTCTCTCAAGAACCCCTTCTCCTCGTGGCTCTTTATTTTGCCTCGCGCTCACTCTCCCCTGGCTTTGTTTTGGCTTTCCCTGCCTGGTGCTGTGTCTCCATCTTCGCGCGTGTTTCTGTCCGGTTCCTCGGCGGCGCGCGGTGGGCGGGGAGCGCTGAGCAGCTGCGCGGCCCACGCGGCCTCGGCCTGGCGGGACAGGACCGCCTCTGCGGCTCTGCGCCTGCTTTTCTGTTGAAGGCCAGAAACGTGGGATGGGACAGTCCCAGACAGTGTGAAACCAGCTGAAAAGACCTAATGCGATTCAAATTGCCAAAAATGATGGTTATTCCTACTGCAAAGAGAAATAAAGACTTGTCTCGCCCTTCCTTACTGCTGCTCACGTTTCCCTAGCTCACCACACCCCAAACAAAGGCCCCGCTTCCTTGGCGCGGCAACTCGAGCGCGGCTCCACCGCACGGAGGGTTTCCTGACCTGGTGTGCTCCCACCTAGCGGTGGTTCCTCATACGACAGCCAGAGAGGGGGACCCATCCTGTCCCAAGGCCTTTTCCTGCATTATCTGAAGAATGCACTGTTTTTGATCTGGTGGCAGAGATCCATGTGGCCTGGTGTTGGGTTTCCCTTGGAGCTTTGCTTCTCTGGTTTTCTCAGATGTTGCCCAATTTGACGTTCTTGTAATCCAGTCCTAAAAGAAGCCATTCAGGAAACCCAGATACTGTCCTCAATGAAACAAAGAAGTAAGTGATTCTTGCCTCCACTACTGAGTGAGAAGGAGTTCAGAGTTCACACTTCCGTCCTTCTTTTTGAACACGGCAGAAGTGGAGGATTTCTGTGTCAATCACTTTGCTCCAGCTGGAAGCACTGGGCTCCAGGAAAAACCCTCCAAGGAGTCTTTTTTAGAAATGTGTACAAATCTACTGGATTTGGGGACTTACCCCAGTTGTCAGAGCAGACCACGACAACCATCCACAAGAAAACAATCTGAGCAATGGTATATGAAAAAACACTTACCATTGCACAGACCCGTGAGACTGCTGACCACTTTTATGAACTTTCAAATGCAGAGTGCTTCTCCGGACTCACAGAGGGATGTCTCAGGAAGATCCAGAAATCGGCCTGAGCCAAATAGGGTGTCATTCCCTATGGATATCTGATGTGCCCCAAGTAGCCAGTCAGAGGAAGGACAGAACTTTTACCTGAGGAGTTCTGGCTTGTGGAAAGGACTCACCTTGTTTGGGGGCTGACCTTGAAAGTGTGCAGCCCAAATGTAAATTTTAAGATTCTTTCTGCTTGGCACAGCTGTGGTCTCCAAGTTGCCTTCAGATTGAGTGGGGTCCCACCCACAGCTGCAGCCAAGCAATCCATGTTATTTGAAACTCCCCCAGGGCCAACGGCTGTGAAAAGAACAGTTTATTACACAAAATAAAACAAAATGCCAGCTCATCTTTACAGTTTCATGGTCTGCCTTGGGGAAAAGAAAAGGAGTTTTAGTTTTCACCCCTTGTGTACTAAGTGTGTAGTCTTGGGGCTGGTATTAGGACGATCTGGAAAGTTCTCAGCTGTGCAGTTGATTCCTGTCTGACCAGGGACCTAGCATTTAATTCAGCCGGCCACTGCTTCTCCTCTTTGAGAGATGGGGAGAATGACACTTGCCATTTACTCTGTGGGTTGGCTATAGAGTACACTGGCAAAGGGATTACATTTGAATGAAATGCTTGATGTTTTAATCATTTTCTCCATCATCTCAAAGATAGCTGAGTTTGGGCTGGTTGTTTGCCCTGGTAGTAACTTTAGGAAGCGCATTTAATTAGATTCCTGGCTTTCAAGAGCAAATTCTAAAAGAGAAAGGAGCCCCTGAAAGACAATAACAATTGAACCAAAAATTACCCTAAAAACAACGCAGACAAGAGACAGTGAAAGAACCCTGTTGTCAAGTAAAGTGTCAGAACTATTGGACAAATTTATATTAAATGATAAAAAGTTATTTTCACATAATAGTTAGCATATGGGCTGAGAGCAGTTTATTTACTATTAAGGAGAAAACAACCCCCTTGTCTCTTTAGGACTATCTTTAGGACTGGTAATACATTGAATTGGGATCTTTCAACCTAAAAAACCTAACTTGTGCTTTAAAAGGTGAATCCAGCCTGTGACTGGGTACAAGGGTGTTAACACAGTACTCAAAAACATCTGAAACATGAACTAAATTGATCAGATGTTTTGTCTACAGGATGCTAAATGTTAAGATGTTTCCCTTATATGTGGATACTTGGTTTCATATAGATGAAATGCTCTGATGGGTAATTG
Organism: Tamandua tetradactyla; assembly: GCF_023851605.1. NCBI lineage: Eukaryota > Metazoa > Chordata > Mammalia > Pilosa > Myrmecophagidae > Tamandua > Tamandua tetradactyla. Next base: position 148,660,682 of record NC_135329.1, read on the forward strand.
AGGTTTTTTTTTTTTTTTTTAACTTTTTTGTTCAGATATTTATGGCATACTGAAACAGCTGAAGAAATATTTGGTTTGGAGTTCAGAGGGAGGAAACAGAGAAGCAAGACACAAGAAGGAAATAAAGGATGAGGTGCGCCACCAGCCGTGGTGGTGACACAGCACTCTGGGCGCACAAGCACAGGGCACCTTGGTGCAGAGAAAAAGATACCACCTCCAGAGGACGGCAACCCCATGCCAGGGTGCGTGAATTGGCCATGAGAGCTTGGGCTAAATTTCATTGTCTCCTAAATTTCACTGTCCTTGCAGCTCAGTGCCTTTGTGCAGTGCACTAACCGTACAACTGTACACAGTGGGCTTAAAAACATCCTCAAAAGGAGCAGGAGAAATGTTCAGTATTAAGGTGGAAGTGGATGCAAGGAAGAGAGAAATAGAGACGTTTCTTAGCTCCCAGGCCTCTCCCATTGAATGTGTGCAATCCAGAGGATACTCCTACTAATTGCATTGTTTGGCCCAGGCAGAATAACAACTTGTCATTTTTAGTGAGTGCCTTTTATTTATTTGCTTATTTTTTAGGGTAAGGAAATGCTTGCTGTAAATGCTGGTCATGTATTTGCTGCCTTTTCTATTCAGTGCTGTGCCTGTCAAGTTTTCAGTCCCCTTTTCCCTCTGCAACCCCCCTCCCTGTCTGTAACACAAATGCCTTTTCAAATTTTTTGCTAGTTTAATTAGTGTATGAATTCATTTTGATTGATGAATTGATGTGGCTTATTGGCATGAAGATTTTCCTCCCCTCCCAGCTCTGTGTGTAATAGAAACGGCTTGTGTGGGGGTGACACCAGCTTTGATGCTGCAGGCATTCTGTTTGATGCTGAAAGGCCAGCCATTCAGCTGGGATTTTCTAGTCCCGGGGAGATTTTTTTTTTTCCATTGCATTTGCGGGGAGTGTTGAGGGTAGGTGGTGAACAGTGGGAGAGAGTGGTGTGGAAATGATGGCTGAGAAACAATAAAGCGAAAGATTTAATGTTCATATTCTACTGACTGATTTTGAAATAGTCATCGTTCACACCCTGAACCCTGGAGGGAAGGAGCCCTTGAGTCTCTGCCATCAGTAATAAGGCATCGTGAGTTACTGCGTGGAGTTGAAAATTCCAGCGCCTCTTGCCAAAAATTAGGCTGAAATTAGCGCACAATTGGTACTGATTTGTTTTCTGGTTTCACTTTAATCAGTGAGGATTAATGGTTAAAATTTTTATTTCAAATCTAGCTTTAGCCTGACTAACAAAAGCTGTCACTTTCTTGAAAACTACTAAATGCGGGAGGATTTATAAGCTCTTTGAGAGAATAAAAGCTGAGGCTCTCTTTGCAGACCATAAAAATTTCAGATTCCCCCAATGGTCCCCACATACTGCTCCTGTAAAGAGCTGACTCCTGCTGGAGCCAGTAATGTTTATTGCTGGACAAACATGGTGGAAGAGTTTGGATGCATTCTTAATGCATTAATAGTTCCTGGGGAAAGTTAATATTACAGAACAGATGAGGAAGTAGGTTTGTAACTACAGCACAGCCTATCTTGTGTTTTATTTTAACCTTTTCTCCTTTTCCTTATTGCCACCTCACCTAGACATTTCCATGGTCCTCCTCAAATCGGTCCAATCAAGGTTATTAAAGTGGTGAATTTTGTCTCACTACTCTGCCTAAATTTTCCCCAAATCTCCTTTGAACAATTTCTCTCTGACTCCTGTTCTCCTACCCAGAAGAGTTCACTGCCCTTGGGTTTCCCAGAGACTTCCATTGAAGACCCTTCTCCTTGGCAATTACCCCCTACTCCAGACTTTACCCTGCCTCCTTGCCCCAAACTGAGCACTGTCATAAGTCTTTAAGCATTCATTTCGCACCTTTCCAATATGAGTATCTGGAGCGCAGAGACCGCAGTCCTCACTGCGCACCTGCCCCACAGTACCCAGCACAGCGCCTTGTGCATAGAACATGTTCAAATCAAATGTCAAGGAGGCGCAGTTGATGGAAATGTTGGGGAGGGGATTTGGGCACCACCTGATTAGGGGACCAGATGATCTTCGCAGTTCCTTGCACTCCCCAGTTCGGTGATTCTACAGCTTCAGTATAAGGACAACTGGCTCCCTCACTTCTTCTGTGCAGTTTGATGAAAACCAAATATGAACCTTTTCCCTAAGGTTTAACTATCTTCTGACCAGGACAGTTGCAACCACTGGGTTGCTCCTAAGGTTATGCTGCAGAAAGAGCATCTCTTTCGACAATGATGTAGGCAATAGGAATGAATTCTCCAGTGCTCAGATCCAAGAGCAATCCACCCTTACATTTTTTTAGTCTTATTAATTTGGTGAGTTTTCTAGTCTTATTAATTCTAAGCTCTAACCCATCAAAGCGAGTGAGAAGTCCAACATCAATTATTTTGGGGGCTCCTTCCTTCTCCCTTTAATGAATCATAGAAGGACCCAAACTTTTGGTGCTTTACATTTTACAGGGAACCTTCTGCTAAATGAGGTATTGCTCAGCATTGTCAAGCAGTGCTGGCTGGGACAGCGCACAGACTTCCCTTGCAGTTTGCCCCTCACCCACCTCAGGCCAGCCCTGGCGGACTCTACTAATGCTAAAGGTCCTGGTTCTGAACCATTCATTCAGGCTTCCCATGGAAGTAAGCCTCAGGTCTTCAGCACTTGAGGAACTTGTCACAACCCACTGTTTCCCATTCTGTTTTGGAGGAAATCCTTTTGTGTCGTGGGACTGGGCCATAGTTGGAGTGGGGGCTGAGTGAAGCCATTCTACGGCACTTGGTGAAATTCATGAGAAGCCCCACATTATTAAAAAGAAAAGACTGTGGTTGGTGTCTGTATATGTGAGACTGTGCAGCTCTCTACCCAAATATTATAGTTGGGGTCATCTTTGAATTAAAAGTTAGTACATAAAGATGGACAACAAGGCAGAGATAGTCTGGAGATTCCTCTAAAAAAATCTCCTTTTTTAGTGGCTTTGACCCAAACCACTCTTTACAAAGACAGGAGAAAAGGAAACCTCGAAGCTGCCTTGAGTCTTGAATATTGCCCTGAGCCACACAATTTGAGGGGACTGGGTCTTCTGCTTCTGGGTTCAGGGGAGCAGCTGTGGGAGAAAGAAGGCAGAGAATCCTGGTTTCCACTGGAATTACCTGGGGAATTGTTTTAAGAAAATATTCATTATTGGGACCATCCCCAGATATTCTCATTTAATTGGTGTGAATGTGGCTCAGATATCACAATAATTTACAAGCTTTCTGCTTCAGATTCTAATGCACAGCCAGGGTTGGAAGCCATTGTATTAGATTATTCTGAAGCAATCACACTACTCCACCTTCCTTGGAATGATGCTCACTAAACTGGACCTTGGCCTAACGCCATAGCTGAAACTGGAGGGTGAAGCTTTCTGCAGTTCCTGACTGTACCAGTTGTAAGGATGCTTTGGGGCACCATCCTGCATCCTTTCCACCAGAAGGGACTGGAAAAACGCATCCAGATCTCTGTAGTCAGAAAGTGTGATTCTCCTGAACATGTAGTTTGTTTTGCCTTGTTGGCATGCTGACTCATAAATTACTGTGCTTCACTTTTTCTTTTGGCTGCTAGGATGCTTAGGAATGACTCTACATTACCTTCTGTATACATCCCTTTCTGTTAATATCACTCTTAGAGTTAGTATTTTCTTGCCCCAAACTTATGTTTAGACCCCTTCAGTTGAAAACAAAGCTTTCCTATTGTGTTTCTATAAGCTATCTACAATCCTTGATGGAATGAAGCAGAAGACTAAAAAGTAAATCCCCAAATGCCTAAAAACCTTAGCAAAACTCTTTCATCCTTCTATTTACAGTTTCCCCAAAGATTGAATTTTTAAAATGTGATTTCTTTTTCTTTTCAAGGTTGCTCTTGACATTTATGTTAATCTGTGTTTTGTTTTGTTTTGTTTTTCATCTGTATAAAAATTTTCTCAATGGGAATTTGGGTGGTAGTGTCCCCAAAAGTAAATTATTTCTGGATCTCTACCCTCCAGGGATAGCCTCAGTTCTTTATGGAGGCATTTTGCTTTTGAAACTTAAAGAAATTAAAATTTAGGGCATTTGACCTTCACTTTACACTAGTAGAGTCACTCAGCAGATGGAGTAATTGGTGTTGTTAGAGAAGGGCTGTATTTGTGTTTTTGCCTCTCAGATTCTTTCTGGGTTTACTGTTTCGAGGAGCTGGTTTTAATTAAAAGAAAAGCAGCTGCTGTAGCAGTTCACCATGAGACAAAGAACCAGAAAGCAGTACTCATTTCGTTTCATTTCACAACACTTAAGCTTTGATTTTAACTGTTGTCCAGTATCAGTTATTTGTTTGTGAGACGTGCTTTAGATAGCTACAACCCATTTATAAGTCACTTATTTTGTACATTACGGTCTAATGTCTGGCAAAGTGATTCTAAGTTGCCTATTATCATAAAACCTAAGAACTCTGATGGAGATATTAGGAATCATAATGATATAATATTTATGAGGCAAATTACCAAGAAAAATACCTAGCAAGCATTTTCAAAATAAATCTGCTATCAGTCAGCCATTGTTAACTCATGCAGAGTTAGAAACAAGCCAGAAGTTCAGGATTAGTTTCTAAGTACTTGCTGTGCAGTTTGGGCACACACTTAGCCTTCCTGGATTCTGGCACCAAAAGAGAACAGTTAAAATGACCTGCTTCACATGGGCATTTTAAGGCTTAACAAAGAAGGCTGGCATCCAGCTCAGTGTTTAGTATTCTGAATCAAAAAGGATAATCAACAACAGATGGCACATTCTTTTGCTGTTGACTCAGGTTCAGGTGTAATTGCAATATGGCCCAAAGGGAAGGTAGCAGTCCACGGGATCCCTTGTCTCTTACTTCTTTTTAAAAGCATTGGCCAGGAAGGAAGGGCCGATCTGGACAGAAGTGAGGTATGGATTCCATCTTTTTCCCTCTCTGCTTCCCTGCCTCCAGCTACCCATTTGTTAGGTGTCTTCTTTAGGTGCTAGAGATTGAAAATTTGGTTCTCATGTTCTCCCTACCGTTTTTTTTTTTTTTTTTTTTGCTTGTTTGTTTGTTTATTTGTTTTTTATCATGGAAAACTCTGCAGAGAAGGAATTTGTGGTAGTAACTCTGGCCTTCAAGGGTTGGGATCATGCAGTTGAAAATTGCAAATGTCTCCAAACTAAAGCATTGAACATGGCTTTTCTGTAAATTACATCCCAGCTTCTTGGGTAGGTACTGTATTTTGCAGAATTTTACCCATTCTTGTGATCCGCTCTCATAAGTGGCAATATTTGTCTGAGTACTGCTGCTCCCACTGTTTGAGAGTCCTGTCAAGAGGAAAATGGTAATTGTTACACTGGAGTTGTGTTTTGTGACACTAGCAAAATGATGTGAAATAAAATAAAAACTAAGAAGGGAAAGAGACCCTTTGGAATCAGAGATCCCACTCAGTTCCAAATAAAACTTTCCAATTGCAAAATGATATTTCATCAATAATTTTATAGTAAAATCTCTGTGTGATTTTTCCACTGCAGTTTTTTTTCTCACTGTATACCAAAGGAATTTAAGGAGACTTTGTTTCAAATCAAAGAATTTTTTTTTTTTCAATCTCCATCATCTCACCTCTCCTTCCTGCTCAGCAGTTCCGGGGTCTGGGTTTAAGAATTGTTGAGACTCTCAGTTTTCAATGAGGTCGCACCTCTGCATGTATCACCACCGCCCCCTGCCCCACTCCCATCCCTTCCACTGGTTTAATTCTCTCAGGGGGTATGTGTTTATACAGAACTCGAGGACTTGGAAGACAAAGCCCGCTTCTGGATACATAGAATCCAGAAGGGGGATGGCATGGCGAGGCTCAGAGACAGGGGAGGAGCAGGAAGCATGCTGGGTAAGGTGCGAGCTTCCAAGTGTGCTCTGGAGGAACTGAAGGGTCTGGTTGGTTACCAGAGACAGGGAAATTGTATCACACCTGGAAGTAGTCAAATGATTTCTCTCATGCTGATGTTGGCACAGGGTGTTGCCTAGAAACTTCTGATGGGAATAGCAGTAGCCAGCAGACATGCCGTGAAACCCACTGTCTATTTTGGTTTAACTTGAAGATCTTAGAAAATTTTAAGTGTGAAGGAATGTCCTTTTTGCAGCATCTGAATCTATTCCCTGAGCGCTGTTGCCCAGGAGGTTGTGAGCGCAGACTTGGAGGAGGACTTCCTGGAACTCGGGGGTAGGTCAAACTATGTGGTTTGAGAGTGAGGGATCAGTAGTTCTCAAAGGAAACTGCGCTGCTCCAGAAGGGAAAGAAATAGCATTTCTGGAGTAGTTAATCCTAGGTTCAAATCCTTGCTCCACTACATGTTAATGCTGTAAACGTAAGCACATTATAAAGTACTAAATAAGGTTAATACCTTTTTTTGTGTGTTCTTGAAGGGATTTGATGAGATTGAATTATAAAAACGTATGTAAGGGGCGGTGCAATGTTGGCTCAGTGGCAGAATTCTCGCCTCCCATGCCAGAGACCTCGGTTTGATTCCTGGAGCCTGCCCATATTTAAATATTATATATATATATATTATATATATAATATATATAATATATTTAAGGTATCTAGGACATAGCTAGTGCTCAATAAATGGGAATGGTTTCTATTTGTATCTAGCATAAGTTTTGCTCTCTTTTCATTCTCCAAGATTCTTCAAGGTTTCTAGAACTTGGTTACCCTTTTCAACATTTCCTTAACTGCTGAGGTTTCCTAAACTCTCAAAGATAAAGAACTGCTTCCAGTTATAGTTTTGAATCTGGCCTTCTGTATCCTTTGGGAATGAAACTATTTTTGGTACGTGTTTATTGTTGTGGTTATGATTGTTATTAATTTGCCATCAAAAAGAGTATATTCTTAATCAGTATCTGCATTTTGTCTCATACATTTCCAAATCAAAGCACTGAAATCCACAATTCAGCCTGCTGGTGAAGCATGCGTTTTAGTTTAGTTTGTGTAGCTCATGCAAAAATATTCCCCATGACCTAATAATTCTTGAGGATTGAACTTACACTCAGATAGTTACATCTGGTTCTAGAGTTAGCAAATGGGTTAGAAGGAAAAGGAGGGGTGCAAAAACCATCCAGCACCCCTCCTCAGCCTCATGGTTTTTTTTCTGCTGTTTTTTTTTTTAATTCGGTGTGAAGTCATTTGTTTTTCTTTCTTGTTCATTCCGAGTCTTCAGAAGTTGAGCCAGGCACATGGTGAGGTTATAGCTTGGGCAGAGTGTGTTCTAATGTTATCAGCTTTAAAGGAGCACATGGAGCAGAGAGGAAAGATGGTTTGTGGTATTTTTGTTTATTAAATTTGATGGTTGGATTATGACATTTATATTTATTAAATGTACAGAATCTCATCCATCACCGTTGACAGTCAGAACACATCCTCTGTGGTTGGCATAGCTGTCTCTTCCTGCAAAGAGATCTAACATTTATTCGTATTTGGGAGACTAAGAAGAGATGGAGAAAATAGAAGATCCGCCCTTCAATGCCACCGCCCTGGGGAAATGGGAGTATGAGATAAGTGTTGTTGTGTTTGATGCTGTCATGTTAAGGGACATTTTCCTTGTTTGGGTTGTGAGTCGGTTTGATGGTGCTGTTGATGGAACCCTTGGGTGGCACAGGGAGTAGCATAGCCAGTGAACCTAGCCCAGGAAAAATATATAGAAAGAGGGCTCTCAACTTTGCCCCATTAAAATCCTGGCATTGGCTATGGCTGAAATAAGGCCGAGATGGCTTTGTCTAGTGGCTCGAGCACTTCAACAACCAGGCGTCTTCATTTCGCTCTGTATTTTATTACCCACCAGATGTGGGCCTCTTGGAGACTTTATTAGAGCACCAGGTGAGCTGATGAAAGGACGGCACTCCAACTGCCTTCCAAATGACTCCCGGTCCACTTGAGCTTTGTTTACATGTAAGAGGAGACAAGAGCTGGCAACAGTTAGAAACAAGAAGTCACTGTCACCCGTAAAGTCTCTCAATAGGTCTTAGGTGAGAGATGGTATGCTTGTTCAAGGTTTGCAGATCTTTTTCAGAGTACAACTCTTAAATATGTTTTTACAGCCATTGTGCAAATGAATTAGACGCATGGGTTCAATCTCTTTAGCTGCATATGATTCCAAAAATAAAAGGTTCATTTAGGTTTGAGCAAACCCAGTAACTTTGGAAGCAGGTAACCTAACATATTGCCTGAACAGCTCGGAAAGCTTTGAATTATAGGTATTTAACGTACTAACCAGGAGGAGAGACTACTTTTTCTCTCCTCCCTTTGGCCCTCTTTGTAGGGCTAATTGGCTCCAACTCCAATCATTAGTGTTACTGTTGACATTTTCTGAAGCAGCAGCCTATCTGCATTTGCTCGCTTTAAGGAAGATTTCAAATAATATCAAACACTTACATGGGCTTTCACCTAAATTTTGATTTTCCTTAGGTTGACCTAGGATTTGGAAAGATGGTTCACAAGAATACCATGTACTAATTTCTTTCTTTTCTTAGATCTTGAAAATATTTTTTCAGAAGAATCCTAATCATTAAGTGAGCATCTTTTGGGCACAGATCTATTGTGTGTACTATGAGGACTTGTAAACAAAAGTAAAATGGTAGTTTTTCTCTGGGGTGTTTAAACGAAACATACCAAAAGCTAGACCTCTATTAGGGGGCACAATTTCCTACTAGATGTGTGTGTATGTGTGTGTGCATGTGTGTGTGTCCATCTGATTACATAAATGGACTAAACATCTCCGGGGTAGGAGAGATTGCAGGCCCTGGGTGTTAACAAGGCAAGGGTCATGAGTGCACTCTCCACATGGGTCAGTGGGCTCTGCTCCTTCCCTCTATCCCTGGGAGCCCAGCAGTCCATCCTGAATATTCTACATTAACGGGCTGGGGAGGATCCTACACATCTCTTTTTTTTTCTCTCTCTCTCTTTCTTGCTAGAATAAAAGTGATACTATGCAAAATATTCTATTTTAATTCTACTTACAACACATTTGCTGCAATTCTCATCCACTGCTTGAATGAATGGAGCTTATCTGTGAGCACATACTATATGTGCATGTATACATATATGTATATATATATATTTTTTTCTTCATTCAATTGTCACAATAACCCTTTGATGTAGGGCTTTATCATCATCATTTAACTAATTAAAAAAATCAAAAGATCAGAGGCTTGTGTGTGGTAGGTCCTTAATATACATATGTTAAATGAATAAATGAGTGTACTGAGGTTAAAGGCCTTACCTATTACTCATGGTCACAAAGCAAGTGATAGGCAATGGCAGGATTCCAACCCAGGTCACACGGCTCTCAAGCGTCTCCTTTTTTTGGGTGTGGGAGTGCATGTGAAGGGCAGCACAATGAGGTCGCTACACTACCCAGTTCTCAGATGGGTATGGCTCAGGAAAGAGAAGCACAGCTGAGAAGATGCCTCCATCCCTCCCCTAACTGTTCTGGTGCTGTGGCTTTCTCAGCATTCCTTTCTTTGCCTGGGGTCCTGGCTATGCAACAAAGATCAGGGGAATATTGGTCTTGGAGCTGGTCATCTCCCTGGAAAGATTTGCTGCCAATGTAGGGAGAGAGGGCAGATGGGGCCGAGGGCGTGGGTGCACAGGTGAGCCTTGTGGACCCAGGAGCAATCCTGAAATCTTTGGTCTGCCCTTTTCTCTTTACCTCTTACAATCGCTACAACAGATTTCAGATTTCCGCAGGTTGACACACCAGTTCCACACTCAGAAAGGAACTGTTATTTTTACTACTCCAATTAACTGCTTTATTTGTTTATAAATTCTTCCCTTTCTACTTTATGATGCAATTGTGGTGTGTTTAATGGAAGTGCAAGATTAAGACTGGCAAACTGACTGCATGTTCGTTTCCAAAATTTATAAATGGGTTGAATCCAAAATATGTGTGGTCCTTTCCAAAAATATTTGGTTTCTCTAACAGGCAACAGCTGTTGGGAAGTGGATGAAAGTTTTTTGGTTTTTTTTTTCAGGGGGAGAGGAGCTGTTGGCTTTTACTGCAATGTGTATAGCGTTTTAGTTTCATGTTCTTATTCCTTTGGGAGAATTTGCCTATTTGATAACAGATGAAACAAGAGGGACTCAGTAAAATATAAAAACTCATGCTGTTAAAAATCAGCAAGTTGTGTAACAATTACACACAAAAAAGCCGGGAATCTTTTTCTAAAAATACCTCTGGTGAGTAGGAATTCTTTGCTTCTGTGTGAATAGATATAAATAAAAATTTGTTTTCCCTAATATATTGTGTTTTGCTGTTTTGAAGCAAACATATGTATTTAAAATTTGGATTTCATTGTAATTCTACAAAGGAGATTAGGGACAATGATTTTCCTTTTCTTAAATGCTGAAAGTAAGACCTGGAAGGATGAAGAGACTTCCCTGGAGTCAGGTGGCTTACCAATGGCGGAGTTAGCATTGGAAGAAAAGTTTTGTGAAGACTAGCTCAGGGCTTCCTCGCATGTCAAATTCTCTAGCAATCAGATGGTACCATTATCAAGTAGATGATGATTAGGCAATGTGATCTAGCCAAGATATCTTCACTGCTCTTGGAGGATACTATTATAGCTACAAACCTTGCAGCATTCACCTGAGTCAGCACCTTGGTGGAAACACCAGTTGGCTAAGCAGAGTGACATGTGCAAGCCCTGGCTACTGCATTTCCCCAGTACTATGCACAGTGAAGAGTTCACTCCAGACAGGAGAGAAGGTTGAATGTTGAATGGAGCAAAATGCTGTAATAGAGTACTCACCTGAGAAGGCAAGTACAGACCAAATAGAACATAAAAGACCAAAGTTAGAATAGAGGCTTTTTTATTTTCTTCTCCCTCCCTCACTACCCTCCCCCACTTCAGTATCAGCCAAAAAGATTAGGGAAGGAAATGGTTTTAAAACTTTGGTGTATATAAGAATGAATCACCTATGGAGCTTAAACAGACAAGCAGGCATCAAGACCCCAGTCCTGAGATTCTTGATTTTATAAACATTTTTGGCACTTGCCCAAAGCAGGGGTGACCCCCTAAACTAAAACTGCATGGGTAGCATCAAAATAACATGTGAAGGGTGCCCGGGTGGCTCAGTGGTTAGAATGTCCACCTTTCATGTGGGAGACCCGGGTGCCATTCCCAGACCATGCACTCAAAACAAACAAACAACAAACATTTAATTGTGTTTTTTTTTAAATAAAATAAAGGGTCGTAAAATAGCTAATTGTCTGACCGAGTCTCTTGATATTCTAGGATGTCCACTTCGTTGTTTTTTAAAAACAAACACAGCAACAAAATTAAGCTGGCCTGAAGGCTCTCAGGATTTTGGCAAGCTGCTCAATAATGAGCCTGGAGTAGGGCTCAGGAATCTAAGTTTCAATGGTTCTGATGCAGGTGGTCTAAAGAGCTCCTTTTGAAAACCTGGGCATAAGGAGTGTAGGCAGTTCTGCTTAGTTGGTAGCCAAAGAAGTCATAATCCAGCTTTGCTCTGGCTTCTGCTTCTGTGCCCTTCTGAGTGGGTTTCATCTCAGGCTCTGCCTTGCAGCCTCTGCCTCCATTTGCTGTTCCCGAGGCCCCTACCTGACATCTGCACCATTGGCTCTTGATTTGGCACCCAGTGGCTTCCAACCTGTGGGAAAATGGGTAGATCCCTGTGGTCTGGTGAAGAGAGAACTGGACCCCAAAGTGAGAAATTTTGGTGCTTTGCATTTTATGTTTTCCCTGCCACTCATTTGCTGTGTGAGTGGTTGAAGGGTTGGTGAGAAAAAGAGGGAAAAGGAGAATGAAGAGTAAGATAATGAAATTGTATCTCTCCCTGTTCTTTATGATTTAGGTAGGGCTTTTTGAAATTTCAAAGAGCTAGGGAAAGACAGATGTGAGATGAAGGTGTCCTGGGCATATGAGAGTGCGATGGAGAGACAGGTGAGGGAATGGGTGAGACTGTGAGAGCCCAGGAAACCTACCTCGGTTTGCAGAAAGTGACCTGCTCCGTCATGAAGACCACCGTGACAGGGTGAGGAGATGGCAATGGCCTCCTCCTTCCCAGAGGAGAAAAATTGTAGCATTATTGGATAATGGTGGATAGAAGTACAGGAATCCTGTTTCTTTGATTATGAATCCTTAGTCCAGAACTGTTGGGTCTTCTAGCCGTTTATTGCCATGCATGGTAGACCACCTGCATCAGAATCACCTAAGAACTGAAAAACCTAACATTTTAGCAGCTTGCCAAAATCAGGAGCGATGCCCTTTAGGACATCAGCTGGATTTTGTTGTATTTGTTTTTAAAAAGCAATGAACTGGACATTCTAGAATATCAAGTGACTTGAGCCAGACAGATAGTTGTTTTACTACCCTTTATTTTACTTAAACCAAAAATGATATTAAATATTGTTTTGATTCTATCCACACTCTTTTAGTATAGAGCATCACCTCTAAGAACCCACAGGTGCTGAAGCCAGGTAATCTATGCTCCCACTCTCTACTCCTCAGCCACTTGATTCATGCTACGCCTCCCAACACTGGTTTCTCTAAAATCTCTTACAGCTTCTCTGGCATGAGATAGAGAGCAGTGGCCCAGGAGTCCAGGACCGGTGCCCATCTGCTATGGCTGGACCATCAATTTGCAGTGGGTCCTTGGAAGAGTCACTTAACCTCTTTTGGTTTCAATTTCTTCATCTGCGAAAAGAGGTGGTTGAGATAGTGATCTCTGCATCCCTTCTACATTTACGATTTAAGGTACCTTCTAAAGAACTTGCTAACCTTAATGAAAGGCAAAATAGAAGGCCACTATTGAAAGTGAGATTTTTATTAGAGGTAAGGAGGATTCTCCCAACAGTAAAGAGACCAATGGGTTTGGTCTCCAAGCCAGGAAATCTTTAGAAGTATGGGAAAAATCTTGTACCTCCTTGGCTTGGGCAAAGCTCCAGAGTAGCTGAGTAAAGAGGAGGATTAAATGAACTCTTGAAGAACTTGACAATTCTGGGACTTTGTGATGTTATGTAAAGCTTCTCAAATCTGACACCTAATCACCAGGAACATGAATAAAGAAGGGGCCTGAAGAGTAGGCTGTAGGAAAATAAAATAAAATGGCAGATGATTTGTACTTCAGGGAAAGCAAAGATGGAAAAGAACTTTGAAACATTTACATTTGGGGCAATTTCATTGCATCATAAGGGCAGAGGTACTTTATCACACAGCCATTATTGTTTGATCTGTGCCAGTAGGTGAACTTTGAGTGAAAATAAGACTCTATTTCACGTCAATCCCACTTTTAGCAAACCAGAAGCAGCATGAAGCTGAAGACAAAGGAAAAATTCATGATGTAATTCCACTTATCCTCCTGGGTACCTTTTTATGGCTAAGAAGAGGGAAGAAGAATTCCTTTTTAACACAAATGTGAAAGAATACTTACAAATGACTCTTTTTGATGGTTTAGACAGTAAAAGCAAGTAACAAGTCTCACACCACCTATCTCTATGGTTTTTATGGCCCCAATAACATATCTTTTTCCTCAGATATATTCTCAGCATCACTGAGCACTGGAAAGAGAACAAATACTTAGTCCCAGTGCCCAGGCCAGCATCCAGACCATTCTTCTCCATGGCTTCTCATGGCCAATAGTCCATTGATGAGTGCCACCTTTGTTTTCCCATTGGGAGAAGATATACGTGGCATTCACAGCTTTCTTCTCATTATATTCTTGAGATCAACCTCTCTTAATCTGCAGAAATTTACACATCTTCCCAGAGGAATCCTTCATACACCCTTGAAAACTCATTCCTTGAATAACTGAAATAGTCTACTGTGGCCAACTTAAAACACACACAGAACCACACACGACAAAAGGTTTGGGTGGTTATCTTTGACATTAATTTAGTGGTATGTCAACTTTTCTCAAAGCCATCTCTCAATTATACTTTCACCTTACTTTAGTATGAAGTCACATATCCTGTATTAGTTTTCTATCACTGCTCTAACAAATTAATAAACTTAGTGGTTTAACCCACACAAATTTTTTTCATACAGTTCTGTAGATTAGAAGTCTAACATGGGTCCCACGAGGCTAAAATCAAGGCACTAGCAGGTCTGTGCTCCTTTCTGGAGTCCCTAGGGGAGAATCTGTTTTCTTGTCTTTTCAGGCTTTTAGAGGCAGCCCATGTACCTTGGCTCCATCTTCATGTCCCTTTCTCCATCTTCAAAGCCAGCAAGGTTACATCTCTCTAACCCTTCCTTTGTAGTCACATCTCCCTCTGACTCCAGCCAAGAAAGGTTCTTACATGAACAGACTGGGCAAACCTGGGTAATCCAGGCTGAGCTCCCTGTCTCAAGGTCCTTAATCTTAATCACATCTGCAAAGTCCCTTTTGTTATATAAAGTGACATATACACAGGTTATGGTCTGAGGACATGGAAATCTTTGAGGGGCTAATTTAATTGTGTATTTTGCACACTTCATTTGCAAAATCACAGAGAGAGAAGCAATTAACTCAATTTCAAGGTCCATTCTTGTTCTTTAACTACCCAGTTCTCTTGTGTCTGCTCAGGGTGCGGTAATTTGTTTTTCAAATCATGTAGGGAGAGCGGGAGGGGCCCACATTTAGATTCTCAGCAACTGGGGCCTGGGGACATGGTGTATATCTGTTGGGAGAGTCTCTTCCTCCTAACCAACCATGTGAACCAGTTGAATTTTTTATGCCACTTTTGTCTTTCGTGACACCTAATGCGAACCAGATATATATATAATATGTTTGTATGTTTACATATGCCTTTATTTATTTAGGTAAAACCTTCCCTTACCTCCTTTGCTTCTCTAGGACTGGCTTGATGCTCTTGGTTCTTGATCACTCAATACTCGGCTGTTCTAGGCCATCAGAGCCTTCTCACGCTGTTGTATTTGCCTGTTTTCTTGCCTGGTGATGCCAAACAGCTACAGAGCAAGGACTCAAACTTGTTTTTGTTCTATTCCCAATGCCTGGAAGTTTAATAAACATTTGTTGAATTAGCAAATATCTTAGATAAAAACCCTTAATCATAGTGTTTCGGGCCCAGCTTCTCAGGCAAGTAGTAGATACACTAGGGATAGAGTGGAATACTGAAGACAATTTATTTTCCCAGTATTTTAATTTTTTTTAAATTTTTTTTATTTTTTTATACATGGGCAGGCACCGGGAAACGAACCCTGGTCCTCTGGCATGGCAGGCAAGCATTCTTGCCTGCTGAGCCACCGTGGCCCGCCCCTTGTATTTTAATATTGAATTAATTGGGAAAATTAAGAGTTTTTTTTTTTTTTTGTAAAACAATCAGGCAGACATTTTATATATTCAATAATTAAATCTCCAATACAATATTAAAACTCACCAACGGTAAACCAGGGACACAATGTGATATTTGGGAAAACACTCTGAAATAGGAATTAGAATACTTGAATTCTGGTTAAGAAAGTAGCTGTGTGATTTGGTGCAGGGCATTTGCCATCTCTGAGATCCTGTCCTTGTCTTTAAATTATTCTATTTGACGCATAACATAGGGAATGGACAAAGGCCTTCTCAGTGCTGAAATGCTGTCATTTCCATGACCCCGTTTTTCTATGTAACTTGGTCTTTCCCAAGTATGGAATATGGGATGTGGGTCACTGGTGGGATGTAACATGCTTTTAATTGATACGTGAATGAACACTTCTAATTTTAACAATTTATTGAGTGGGCTGAAGTCCATAAAGCATAAGCAAGAAGTAGCATTGTTTTTCTCTCCTTCTGCTTCCCTCATGCTTTGTCAGATCTCCATCCTACTTCTGAATGATATTCTTGACCAGTTTCATAACTTTTCTAATCACTTTTGAGTATTTGAACAGTCTCCATGCTCATGTATCAAAAAATCCTGTCAAATGAAAATCCAAATTTCAATCTTTCATCCAGTTTAGAGTTTCTCCCCTCTGCCATCTGAATCCTGACTCTTGATCCTGAAGCGCAGTAACAGGAAAGGAGGGTGATACTTTATTTTTCATGCCTTAATTTACCAGCTCCAATTCACAGTTGTACCTCTGGCTCCCCCAGAGTCTAGGCCAGCAGGAGGGGGAGTAGAGGAAACCAGAAAGCCTTGCTGGACTGGAGCTATTGTAAGCTTGCTGTCAGTGTCTTCTTCGTGAGAGATACCCAGGCTGGCCCTCTCCAGGGGCTTTTTATGGGTACTTTGGAGATGCTCCCACCACCCGCACTACAGACCACTCCCTGCCATGAGTGATGGACTCTTGGCTCCTATCTCTTGGTAGTTTATCCCATTAGCCTCTTTCTGCTCTGGTTTATTCACCTCTCCAGGTCGATCTAGGCAAGCATCCTGCACAGTGGCTCTAACTCTGCTCCTTTCTGGGGCATCATCCACTTGGCTCCTGGGAGCTCACATATCTAACTGTCTTTGCTATTTTTGGAAGTGCCGCTTGTTCCCCTTGTACTATTATATAGGGAAGCACCAACTAACCTTTGCCCTTTGACTTCTTTAGTCCTCAGATTCCAGGTGAATACAAGCTGGGATTCTCCCAAGAATTCTCTAATGCTCTGGAGCATGCCACGGCTTGCATCTAGCTAGGGATTGAGAGGCCAGCCTCCATGTCTGGAAGTCTCTGTGTGTGATATTCTTGGTGTCTCCTTACTCTGCTCAAGGTGGCAGGGAAAGAACCCTCAGGTAAAAAATGGAGACACCATAGTACTTTCTACTCCAGTGAGGTAGTCTCCTCTTGAATTCTCAGCCTTCTCTTGATAGCCTGAAAGGGCCACCTATTAGCCCCTTGTTGTAGATGCTGGGTTATTTCTCTTTTTTTCTTAAGCTTTGAAATTTTAGATGAAATTCTGAGGTGGTAGGAGAAGTCCTATTTCACATCTTAAATATTAGCTTTACCAATTTTAAGTTAATTTTCCCTAAATTTTAATTTAATTTGTCAATTTTGAGATTTGACAAATATGTGGTATTATAACTGAAACCACAATGACATTATAGAACATTTACATCATCCCCCAAATTTCCATTGCCCTATTGCAGCCAATCCCCTCCCATCCTTGCTTTTACCATTTATATAACTTTATATAAATGAAATTATACAATGTGTCTTCTTTATTTTTTTCATTGTGTCTTCTTTTGTGTCTGCCTTCTTTCACTTATTTCATTCATGATTTTCTGTGTATCAGGAGTAGCTTTTTATTGCTGAGTAGTATTTCATTACGTGGCTATACCACATTTTGTTATCTATTCACCCATTGAGAGGCATTTGGGCTGTTTCCACTTTGGGGCTATTATGAATGAAGTTACTCTAATGATATAAGTACAAGTCTTTGTGTGTTCATGTGCTTTCATTTTTATTGGTAAATACCTAAAAATGGGGTTACTAGGCTGTATGGTAAATCTGTGTTACATTTTACAAAAACTGCCAAACCGCTTTCCAAAGAGGCTGCAAATTGCAAAACTATTTCCATTATTCATATGTGAATTCCCATATGCTCTCCATTCTTGGTAACATACAATGTTGTCACTCTTTTTAATTTCATTTAATCTTGTGTGTGTGAAGTGATATCTCATTGGGGTTTTCATTTGCATTTCCTGTTGATGAATGGTGGTCAGTATCTGTTCATATAACTCTTTGCCATTTGTATACCTTCTTTGGTGACGAGTTTGCTCCAATCTTTTGCCCATTTTAAAAATAGGGTGGTCTGTCTTATTACTGAGGTGGAAGAGTTCTTTATATGTTCTAGATACATATATATTTTTGTTTTATAGGCAAATGTTTTGCAAATATTTTCTCCTCGTCGATGGCTGGCCTTTTCATTTTCATAACAGTGTCTTTTGAAGTGTAAAAGTTTTTGTCCCCAAAGGCAGGCTGGATCTTCACCTGAAATTTTGGGTAGATGCTGAGACCATTGATGCTGCACATAGACCAAGAGGGAATGAAAGGGCCTAGTTTCTCACATAATGAGGCTTTCTGGGGAGAGCAGGACAGGGTTCCAACAGGTCCAAAGAGACTTGAGCGAGCAGGGAAAGAACACCAGCTTGTTTTGTATTGTGGTCAGTGGCGGCCCTGGGGGTGAGGTTCCCGTGTGGGAGTCAGGGCTTGCGAGGATTAAACTTCCCACTGGCAAACAAGGAGGGAGCACCTGGGCTCCTGAGCACCAGATGCGGGGCAGAAGGTGACAGGGGAGTGGCGGGGCATGACAGCTGGTGGCAAAGTCAAATGTCAGAACCGGAGTCAGACTTTCTATTATAGTTTTAATTTTTATGAAGACTTTTAATTTTTATAAAAACAACTTACCACTGTTTTCCCTTTTATGGTTTATATAATTTTGCGTGTCCTGTCTCAGCAATCATTTCCTAACCCTAGTGAAGATTTTTTCACCTGTATTTTCTTCCAGAAGTTTTTTAGTTTCAGATGTTACATTTTGTTCTTTGATCTGTTGTGAGTGAATTATTGTATGTGGTATGTAGGATTTTTTTAGTATTGATTTTTTTTCATATTGATTTCCTTGGCATCAGGTAGAAATGGGCAAGATTAGTCATAGGCTAAACACTGCTTTGGTCCCATCTTACAAAGCTTACAAACAAGACCTGAGATGATCAGAATCGTTCCAAGTAATTTAACTGCATCACAGAACTGAACTCAAGAATATTTGGGAATACAGCATCTTACTGGGTAAAATTCACAAAGTTTGGCATCCAATAAAAAATTACCAGATAAACAAAGAAACAGGAAATTATGACCTATAATTAGGAGAAGATTCAATAAATCCAAACTGATGCATAATGACATCGATGACAGACTGAGTAGACAAAACATACAGTTTCTGTAACTGTATTTAATATCAATATGTTCAAAAAACTAGAAGAACCATAAAACATGTTAAGTAGAGACATGAAAAACATTTTGTATATGTTCAAAAAACTAGAAGAACCATAAAACATGTTAAGTAGAGACATGAAAAACATTTTGTTCAAAAGCCTAAATCAGACATCTAGCAATGAGAACTGCAATGTCTGGGTTGAAAATTTTCTGGGTGGAATTAATTGCAGATTGGTCATTGAAGAGGGAAAGATAAATGTGAAGCATCAGCAAACTATGGGACAACTTCAAGCAGCCTAATATATGTATAATTGGATTCCTTGAAGGAAAGGAGAGGCAGAATAAAATATATGAAGAAATAATGGTTGAAAAAAATTCCAGATTTGATGTATACAATAAACCTGTAGGTCCAAGAGGCACAATGCATCCTAAACAGGAAACACCTCAAGCAACAACATGGGAAAATCTCAAAATAATTATGGTGAGTGAAAGTAGCAAGGCCCAAAAGAGTAGGTACTTTTCCACAAATATGAAAATCTAGAAATTCCAAATGAATCTATAGTGACAGAAAACAGTTGGGAAGAAGAGAATGAAAGGGTGAGAGGGAGGGATTCCAAAAGGGTACCAGAAAATTTTTGAGCATCATGGATATGTTATTTTGATTATAGTGATGGCTTCATCGGTTTGTTTATTTGTGTGTCTAAACTTATCAAATTGTATACTTTAAATACATGCCGTTTGTTATATGTCAGTTGGACCTCAATAAAGCTATCAAAAAGTTCCAATTGCTTGTTGCTAGTGTACAGAAATACAGTTGATTTTTACACATCAACTTTGAATCGTGCAACTTGGCTAAACTCACTTGTTAGTTCTAGTAATGCTTGTTATTGTTACTATTGCTGTTGTGATAAAAATCAACTGCATTAGCAAATGAGATATTTAGCATGTGTCTGTGATTTGCAAACCATAAAGCACTCCATAGGTATGTTATTTTATTTAGTATATTACAAAAATCAAACCTGCTATTATCTCTGGTACCTAAGCATGGGGATTTCTTTGCAGAAGATTAAGGCCTGGATAAATCGAGGTCCCAGCAGTCACAGGATAAACAGTAATGCAAGGAGGTCTCTAACATACCCACGGGTCCAGCTGCCATCCTTCTCTAACAATTGCCGGAAATGGACTCAGGTCCCTTTTCCTTAGAGCTCGTGTGCCAGCAACCCTGGTGGGGAAGCCCCTGCTTCCTGTCTGCTCAGTATTTGATGCTTGGTGATAACAGACCTGCACTCTGCAAGAGCTGCAGACTCCTCAGAACAGAAGTATTTCAGCGTTCCCTGGAAATGCCTGCTGTCTTCTCACAGGCATGCTTGCTGTTGCCCCCCTCTTGTCAACAGCTGAAAGAGCAGGGGAGAGATTTTTCTACAGAACCCCATTCACTGTCCTAGCCTGCTTTCCCTCTGCCCTCTGGGAGAGACCTTTCTCTTTGCTTAGCCCTGCACTGCAGTTCTGCACTTCTACATGTTGAGTGTTGGTGCTAGAATACAGATTCTGTTTATTCTTTATGAGAAATTAATTATTTGATGTTGGTAAATTTATTAAGATTTCTCCATGGGCTGCCAACAAATAGGATTAGACTTGAGAGTAAATTGAATGTGCTGAAATCCATATATTTATATTCCTTTGTTTTCTTGGAGCTATGAACAAGTATTATTTCATATGGATGTCATATTTCTCTTTAGTCTTGTCAAATATTCGATGTGCATTTGAGTTTTTCCTTGCTCTGTGGCTGACATTGTGACAAGTTCAACTTCTAACTATTCCTCTGGGACCCTAGCTAAACTCACACACCTACTTCTCCTGCAGCTCTGATTCCTCCGCTTATGGAACTCATCATTGCTACCAATGTCTTCTTTAGCAACACAGAGATCCTTGGAATGGATGAAGTCCTTTTCTCCAAGTTTAGAAAATATTCAGACTTTGAGGTTTGGGAAATTTAAAGGGGATTCTTGGTTTTTGCAAACAGGTTTTTTTTTTTGGTGGTGGTGGTGGGTGTTCAGAGCATGGACTGGGAATCAAACCTGGGTCTCCCGCAAGGCAGGCGAGATTTCTACCACTGAGCTACCCTTGCACCCTCTTTGAAAATAGTTTTATTTTTTTTTTATCTTTATTATTATTTTTTTTAACGTGGGCAGGCACCGGGAACCGAACCCGGGTCCTTGGACATGGCAGGCAAGCACTCTTACCTGCTGAGCCACCGTGGCCCGCCTGCAAATAGTTTTTAAAGGACAATATTTTGATAGTTTAGTTATAAAAAGATGGAAACACACAGATTAAATTGACCCTAAACCACGAATGGCTTTAAAAATTAAGGGGAAGAATTCTAAGAGAATGCAGGTTTTGAATCTAAAACACATGAATTCAGATTATAACAGTTGGACTAATGTGATCTGCTGTGAGGAACCGAGAAGGCACTGGGGGCCGCTTCCCTGTGCTGTCTCTGACCTACTTGTCACCCGGATTCAGTTTCCTGTTTCAGTTTTCGTCTCTGAAATGAATATGAAAATCTCAAGCCCTCCTTTTGCCATTTCTTTTTTCCTCTGAGACTCTAAAGACTCATATAGTCATTGAATTCATTATATAAAAAAAGTTTGTTCCCACATGAATTAGGCTCTTAATTGAAGGAATTTGAGGTATTTTACTCTGTTTGCCTACTTAATTGTCAAGTAATTGGGTGCCATGATGAGACTTTTTTTTTTTTTTAAAGAAACGCCACTATTTCTATTACCCCATCACTGTGGTGTTTAGTCTCTTCTAGCCACAGAAACTTTTCTTCAAACATTGAATGGATTAAAGGGCACCGGCTGTGGAGGAGCTGCTTTGCTGTCTGGCTCTTACTCCCACCAGCGCCCTCCTCTCCTAGGGACCCTTCTTCCATGGGGCTCAGTTTAGGGACCTGCAGATACTGAACTTACTCGTGTTTCAATGTTTGGTTACTTTTGTCTGTATACTAGTCATTGCATTTGCAAAACTATTTGTGGAGATTCTTTGGGGTCTGGGCTGAAGGTACATTCCCTCAGAGAGGTTTTGCTTCTGCCTGGAACCTGTGGGCTTTACCGGCTTTTGACCAATTTAAGTTAAGTTCAAGGTTTGAGATTCTCCGGAACCCTTGGGTGATGTAAACCCAATGTAAAGCTGCATAGGGGCTGGCTTGCAGTCAAAACATCTTAAAGACGGATTTTTCCTTTCTCCTCACCCCCCTTCCCCATCGAGTTCCTTCCTTTATCTGCCTATGGGTGGATTGGCAGTTAGTTTAGTTCTGGGGGCAGGTACTTTGGGTTCAGTTTGATGTGGGGAGGGTTTTCTCGTAGACTTCCCACTTGCACTGGCCATGAGCCTTGACTTCTGCCTCCCTCTGCATGAGACCAATAGAATGTGGCAATTGTCTTCTAGGTAAGCACATCTATGGTGCTCAGAACTTGCTTTCTTCTCCAAGTTCCCTCTTTCCCCTAGATTTTGGCTTTGTTCTTTACAGCCTTATCAGTTTGTTGATATTTTTGTGAGAATTTGTTGTTGTTGTTGTTGTTATTTTATCCAATACTTTTAGTTGTTTTCTGCAGAAGATTTGACCTGAAAAACATATTTCATCATTTCTGGAAATAGAAATTCTCTCTCTATAAAACTGCGTTGAGCAGTTTCCAAAGCACTGATAGTCAACTAAATCCCACTGCAAGGCACTGCATTAGTCAGGATTTTAAGGGCTGGAACAAGGAGATCAGTTTCTTCTTCTCCTGTATTGGTTGGCAATGGGGATGCTGCACCATTTTTCATTAATAAATTCTTGTATTAGAGATTTTATGAGATTCCTATGGGTAGTACCCATGGTGGTATAAAATGTGACTTGTTTTCAGTCAGACCACAGTGGCTCAGCAGGCAGAGTTCTCGCCTGCCATGCCAGAGACCCGGGTTCAATTCCTGGTGCTGCCCATGAAAAAAAAAAAACAGACTTACTTTCAGTGAGTCTAAGGAAATTGGGATGTGGTCTACTTTAAAGGCTAAATTTAACTGGACTGCCCCTTAGCTTGAGAAATTAAACAATGTGTTTGAAAGTGAATCATATGATAGCATTAATTTATTCTTAGTAGAAAACCAACTCTAAATTGGGAAAAATAGTATTAACTCCCCTAATATAGAATTGCCCTCACTTTGCTTGAGTTGTGTTAAATTAGCTTCCACCTTTCACCTCTGTCATCCAGACAAAGGGAATCTGATGTAGAGTGATGTGGGCTCCAGCTCAAAGACAATCACTTCAAAGAATGTTCTGTAAAGTAAAAGCGAATGGCTGAGGCCATGGAACAGAACTTGGGTGCTTGTGTGAGATGTTACTGGAAGCAAGGACGAACTGCTGGCAGTTTGATGGCTTCAGGCCTCACAGACATGTAAATTTAATAATTAAAAGCAGGCTCTTCTGCACCTGATGGTTCTGTTTCTGATAATGAATCTTCCCTCCTGGCAACCCCTGGTTGTGCCTGAGGCCCAGCGAGCAGCCACGGGGCCTGGTAGGCACATAGGTGCTTTGAAATAGGTGCGCAGTAGGACTCATATGAATGAGTGAATGATGGAGTGAATAAACACATGAACAGGATGTCCTTTCCTTTTAGGATGGCAGTCTTCCTTCTGTTCTTCAGAAACATTTGTCACCTATTGCTTGGTGAAGTGTTTCTTGACCTGCTGGAAAGACATTGTACTTTTTAACAATTCATGCCCTTTAGCAGTATTTTTCAAAGTGTGACCAGAGACCACCTACATTTGTATGTCTTGTGGTGCTGAACAAAACTACACATTTCTCAGCACTAACCCAGACCTACTGAATCAGAATTTCTGGGGATGGGCACAGGAATCCATACTTTTTACAAAACCCCAGGTGATTCTGTGGTACAGAGGAGTTTAGGGAGCACTGCTTACGTGAACATTACATCACTATCAGTAAACATGTATTAAGCAGCCACTATGTTTGTTGCATAGTTTAGAATTCACTAGATGAAAATCATCTATGGGAAAATCTACCATCTATTTTATTAGGTTGTTTGATGCTTTCTAATGCTGAGTGCGTCTGTCTTATCACTGCAGTCATCTTTATTAAAACTATCCAAACACATATTATGCCATGATAAAGCTTGTGTAACATGAGAAAAATAGATAGAAATATTTTCCTTTAGGTGCTAGAATTTAAAATCTGAAATATAACAGCACTACTGAGGACCTATATTGCGGAACTTAGGTAAAGAGTTAGAGGAAGGGAGTTGTTCCTTTCAGTTTTGTGTTGTTTGGGAATTCCTCCAATCCTGAAATAGTGATTCATTTAAACAAGTTTGTCTTATCTTTGTCCAATATGGCTTTACATAATGAAATGGAATTTCCTAATCGGCATTCTCTACAGTGAATTGACGCAGGTTGAGTTCAGAGAATGTGGCTTGACTAATTCTCTTTGTTAAGGAAAACTGCATGGATATAAAAGAAACTATTTTTTAAAGAATCTTTCTAAATATAATTTCATTTTCCTAAAAGATAAGTATCCATAAACATTGTTCTTTTTGACAAGAATGGGATTTCTCATGCAGAAATTATCCAAAAAGAAGGAATATTTAAAAAATGATATGGTTGATTGAGTGATCATTTAATAATTGCTCATTGCAATAATTGCCAACCAATTAATTTAGCTTCAACTATCATCTCTCCAAAGGCATTAGGAGATACGTTTGTAATCATTCTAAATGAAATGTTCAAAGCAGCTTATATACACTGCAACTTTTAAGAAAGGAAGGAGGAAAATCCAAGGTATTTCCTACTGCAAGATTCAATTTCTTGAAGGCAAAAAGAGCTAGGAGTTGTGTCTTACCTGAATAAGAATATTCCTGAGTGTGTCCTCAAATTAATGAAGAGTCAATGGTAGATGAGTTCTATTGATTGACACTATTCTCTCACTAAAACATCCTGTGGTTGGAAAGTTTAGACTTAAGAACACCCTTCCACCAGCTGGATTCAGCCACATGACTATTGTTGCCAATTCATCTGCAAAACATACAGTTTATCTCACTAGTAAAAAGTGCAAGAGAAGAATCTTTAAGTGGGGTAAAACAAATTTTACCAGAGACCTACAAAGGCAAAACAGAACTTGTCTATTTCTCCCTGTTATTTTTTCTTTTGGCCTGTCTTATGTAAAGATGCTGCCTCTGGTTTGTGTCTTTGGTATCCTCTTTCATCCAGTGGAATTTGTGCTGTGTCTGAAGAGCTCTTCTGAACCATAAGTAGCGTATTAATTAATTATTGGGTTAGTGAAACAAATTGCCCATCAGTGCATTTTATAATTATTCTCCAATTAGATTTGGTTTATCGAGTTAGAGGAGGAGAAGGAAGGGATTTCTGGTTAGACTAGAGGGAACAACATGCAGGGTTATATTCTGAATGGGGAAATAAGTAAAACCAAGTGGCACATGTCTGCACAGCAGCTGGAAGAGTGTAGAGTGAGGGTAGTTCCTGGAATCAGATGCCATCTTCCTTCTTTGCAAGATTTCTTCAACTTTGGGAAAGGCTGTGGTTTGCTTACAAGTGCAAAATACTGTCTGGAGAAGATATGCTGAAAGAGGAAAGAGAAGGAGTTGACACATTATTGGCATAGGGTCAGTAAAGCAAAGGGTTGGGAATTTAGAGTATTTCAAATGGCAAAACAATTTTGGACCTGGGGTATAACGGAGGAGAAACAGAAATCACAATGGACATCAGGTCCAAACTGCCTTATGCCACAGAGATTACATCTGAGAAAATAATGTTTCTTGGACATTTGGAAGGATCCCACTTTCATGAACTTCCGGTATATGTTCAGTCTTTGTACTATTCAAGTATATTTAGTTACTAATTTTGGGCCCTTTTGCTCATAAGCTTTTCTTCTTTATTCTTCCTCAGTCAAGGTCCTCCACATTTGTTGGTGTGGACCCTGGCTGCTTTCTAAGTCACCTTCCCTGTGTCACCTTGAGGAAGCTCTGCTCAGCCATGCTGGGTCACCTGTAATGCCTTTCTGGGTCTTTGCTCAGGGAGCCGTCCACTCTCTGCTTTAAACTCCTCCTTCTCCTCACACACATGGATTCTACTCATCCTTCAAGGCCCCACACAAAATCTACCTCCCCAAGAAGCCACCCCTGATTTTTCTACCCCCAAAGTCCATGGTTTTTCTTTCTGAACTATTAACTTAGCAATTGCCTCATAACATACGTTCTTTAATTTTTTTTAAATTAGAGTTGTTGTAGGTTTACAGAAAAACCATGCAGAAAGTACTGAGCTCTCATATACCCCCTCATAGTTTGACCAATTAACACTTTGCATTAGTGCACTTGTATTATTCTTAATATTTCAAGCCTCTGTGTTTATCCGTCTTACTTGACTATGAGTCCCTTGAGAAGAGGGAGGTGGGTCTTATATGTCTTTGTAGTCCCCCCAGGCAGACAGTACAAAATACATAGTTGAAGCTAAATAAATGTGTGATGATGAAATTGTAAAAAAAAAAAAAAAAAGTTGTGAGAAACACTTATTTCTTGCAACTCCTTTCTATTTATTAAATTTAATTTGTTAGATGCTTAAGTAAAAAACTAACAAATTATTAGCATTTAAAATGCATTTAATTTCTATTAAGGAGAGTTCTGATATATGAACTATTTTATTTCTAGGCACAACTACTGTATTTACTCACAAAATAAAACAGAATAATATTATCTTTAAAAGTTACTTGCCTTCATCCCATTCATTTACTCTTGCCCCTGATTCTGTTCTTACAATTAGAGAATAACTGATATGTAACATAAGAAAGGGGAGAGGGGTGAGGATGTCACATTGGCTTCCTGGTGGTGCGTGCCCCAGAAAAATGTCCTAGGTTTGACCTCTCTTCTTCAGTTGACACTTGCCAACTACTTTTGCTCTCTGTTTGCAAGTTAGGGTTGGGCAAGAGCCCAGTGAGATGTTCCATTAAATTGCTGAGTAATTGGAACATGCAGAGCACATCAAGAGGCAGCTAAGGGGTTAATTGTAATTCATGGACCCTGCCAAACTAAAAAGCAGCTTGTTCACCAAACCACTCTCTTTTACCCTCTTTCATTTGGAGCAAGCCCAGTTCTAATTAAAATGTAATATTCTCCTTATGCGATTCCTTGGAAAAGTTTGTGGAATGACCACATAACACAGAGCAGGTTTTCCAGATGTTCTCTGTCTTGGCTGGTGTTCCCATGCACAGAATCTCCACCCCCAAATTTCTCTTCTATATACTCACCATATGCCCTCCCCTCCCCTCCCACTTCTTCCCCGCTGTCCCGGATACATTGTGCATTTAACTTCTTATGTTGTTGTGCCTTCAGTGTATAAGAACCATTACTGAAGTGCAGCAGGCCAAGAAAAAAGTAATTCTTGCCTTCACAGGGCACTTTAATGCTATTTACAATAAAAAAACAACTTTGAACTGCTCCCAGAATAACAGGCATTAAAATCACTTCTGTCTGCAGTTGAGATGGATTTTGCAGAAGCCTTTCCAAACTTGCTTCCTCTGAATGTTTTTCAGTCTACGAAGTGGCTTTCTCAATGAAAATTTAAAATGGTGCCCACATAAACGCTTGACACATACCCTCAAAAGATACTTTTCCAACACTTTACTCAAATAGTTGCACATGAAACCAGAGTGTGTAAGCTGTAAGATCTCAGTGAAGATTCTACAAGCCTGGAGATATTATGAAACACTGTTCCAAGCTATGAATTGTTAAATTGGCCACTGTGACACAACCATTGGGTTTAGGCACATTTTTGATAACATGATCATTTAGCACAGTTCCTTGAGTTCACACATTTGTTTTCCCACAATGCCTTTCACAAAATGCCTTTCCCACATTTGTTTTCCATAAATTAATTAATTATTGGGTTAGTGAAACAAATTGCACATCAGTGTATTTTATAATTATTCTCCAGTTAGATTTGGTTTATCTGGTTAGAGGAGGAGAATAGGATTTCTGGTTGGACTAAGCAAAACATGTAGGATTATATTCTGAATTGGGAAACATTTTGAGTTTTATATTTTATCTTCTTTCATTCTTCTGATCTGGGTACATTAGACATTATGAAGGATTTCTCAACCAGAGGTTGCAAAATGGAAGCCTGTAAGTGAAATCCGTGTTTGTTTGTTTTTTAATCAGTGTGGTTTATCCAAAATTTGTGAATCAGTGGCTAAAATAATATTTCAAAATCATAACATTCAAAATAGAAATTGTGGATTTCTGGCTGCTCTTGAGAGATCATTTTGATGTAGCATTGTCCAGCTGGCACCGAGTCACGTGGCTGCCCCTCCACCGGCGCTAGGGTTCATTGCTGTTCGGAGGTTCTGATTCCTGTCATTCCCATTACCTGCCTGGCATTTGAGTTTCAGCTTTGGAATCATGACTTCTTTTTGTATGCTGCGTGGTGGGGGTCAAATGGCATTCTTTTTGCATGTGAGTATCCTTTTATCACAGCACCATTAGTGGAATTTTTTGGCGCGCGTGGGCTGGGAATTGAACCCGGGTTAGGTGAGAATTCTGCCACTGAACTCCCAGTGCAGCCAGGAATCATAACTTTTTGAGTTCAGCAAATTTTATAGACAGAGATTGGGCCAGGCAAGACAAGTTTTAATCTGTATGTTGTTTGTTTGTTTTAGTCTAAATTCTTTTTCTGTAGTGCATTTCTCACTTACCTGTCTTGACACTGGGTTCTCAAATAAACTGGTCCATGACCTGGTCTAACCAAACAGTTCAGAGGAAGGGCTTTGGAATCAGGCAGCTTCAGCCACTTTCTAATTGTGTGGTGCTGGGAAAATTTCCTAAACTCTTCTTGCCGAAGTTTTCTTATCTCTAAAGTGGGAATATTGCTTAACTCACTGATCTCAGCTTTAGTGTGCATCAGAACCATCTGCAGGGCTTGTTAAAAAATAAGCTGAATTAAAAAACAACAACTGGACTCACCTCTGGAGTTTCTGACTCTGTAGGGCCCTGGGGTGGGGCCTGAGAATTTGCATTTCTAACAAGTTCCCAGTTGATACTCCTGATCCAGGGACCACCCTTTGAGAGCTACTACCGAACCCATAGGGTGAGGATTAAATGTGATAATTGTTTAAAACACCTGGCACAGCAAAGTGGTCATTTTGGTTGAAAGAAAAAGATATATTTAATTTGTTAAAGGTTCCACATTTGATTCTTTACAAAACCTGGTGAGTTACTGCATTTTAATAAATAGTATCGATTAATAGGGATTCCAGATATAATTAAACCATTTAATTTTAAAAGAGAAAATCCACACCATAACCTGGTTTTGGTCTTCACTCGGGTCTCTGGCTCTTTTGCTGTTGTGGAGAAAGAATTAATAGATGTGCTCCAAGGCATTAGAAGGAAAGGCGGACCAGAAAGGTTAGATTGCCCTGAGTAAACCACATTAGGCTTTCCTACAGGCCTCTCGCTCTTCCTTTCTTCCCTTCCCAGGAGCTAGACCAGCAATGCAGGAGTAGCCTTAGCAGTGTAGGGTTTCCTCTCACTGGCAGGGGACATGAAGCACTGTGTGAACTACAGGTCCTTCGCTCCCTCCGCTTTCTCTGCATCTCCTCAGGGGTAGACAATGAGAAATGGAATGGCTCCACTGCAGACCCAAGAAGCATGGGAGTGAGTTGCTCATGGACTTAAAATCATGAGACAAATAGCTTCCTTTCTCTTTCTCTTTTCCTGTCTTCCTTCCCTTCCCTTCTTTCCTCTATTTTAAATATCATAGAAATATCAAATATCAGAGAAATGTAGCCTGTGTTTCGCGATATTGGCAACTGATGTCTGTTACAAAGAGACTGTAGAACCCCGATCCAGCTTGCTTGGTTCTAAAAGAAAGAAGTTCTAGCAAGCACATTCCACGCGCAAAAATAACCCTGGTGCATATGCAACACTAGACGCTAGATAAATAACGCCTAGAGTGCATTATACCTTATTAAAAATTTAAGGACTCCTAATTTTCACAAGCTTTGACCAATGCATTATACTTTCCGTCCTGTGGTAGACCATGTGGGGTTTCAGTGCCCCTTCATTTGGGAGAAATGGGAATGAGGGAGACAGCAGACTGGACTGAATGACCCCTGGATATTCCTTTCATGACTGTGATTCTTCAAATATTTTTATTATATACCAAACTGCTCATGGCTTCCCAGTGTCCAGACACTTATAAAGGGCCCTGGATCCTCTCAACTGCATGGTTAACTGCCGTGCAGTCTTTTATGAGCCCTTCTAATAAAATACTCCAAAAACACAGCGACCATCAGAGTAAAAAATGGCTATGACTTAGAGCAACCTTTGAGGTAGGAGCTATCAATTGGTGTTTAAATTTAAATACTGCACCATAATTCAGGATGCTAAATCAGTGTGTAAAAAGGAATCAATACACAGTAAAACTACAAGCAAGGCTGGTGCAGACCACACAACTGCCTTTTCCATCTAAACGTTCCAAACTTGTATCCAGATCTACTTGACACTGTCTCATTTGACATTACTTAGTCCATAAAACTTTACACATTTGTAATAGGCAACAGTAAGACTGGGCAGTTATTGTGGCATAAAATGGGAGAAAAAAGTTACCAGACCAGCAAATATGGATATTGTTTTCAAGCCAAATGTTTTATTAATGATAAATCAGCAGTCCCAAATTAACACTGATATGATAAAAGATCTCCTCCATTGATAGGCTTCCATTATGAACTGTACTTACAGGCTCAAACTGAAATGACTTAAATATTCAGCAAACCACTTCTAATTTCTGAAAAATGTGTATTTGTGATGGGTAAGGAGGAGGCATTTAGGAACATTTCAATGAATTTCATCTGACGTGAGACTGATTTTTCTTACGCAGACCAAGTTGGGTTGGAAGACGTATCTAAAAATAGATTGACTTTTCCTGGTCCTATTTACAGACAGTCCAAAAAGGAAGCTACTGGAAGCACTTTGCTTCTGTCATTTTGAAGATCTTACTTCCTACAGCCTATTTGACATCATCACATGTTGCAGAGTATTAGGAAAGTATGTAAAAATAGGAAGGAAATGAAACTAGAGAAAACAAGGGTGCATTTGCATCAAAGAATTGGAAGGAAGAGAAAGAATTATTTTCATTGAACCATTTGGCCCTTTCCTTCCTGCTTATGAACCAAGTTGGTCAAAAGCCCTTTGCAAGAATCGAAATGTAGAATTACATTGTTTTAAAGCATGAGGACTTCAGTATTCTGGGTTAACAGCCAGTCAGTATCTATTTCAACTAAAGGAACAGGCAGTCGGAAGATCTCTGGGGTTCTAAACCAATTGTCCAAGTGCTCCTATCATTTGATCAGGTCTCTCCAAAGAAGAAAGAAATGCAATCCAACAATGACGGTGCTGGTAATAGAGACACAGACCCAAATCTCTAGTATAAGATATTTTCAGGAGACTTTACCTGGGTCATATAATGACATTTCAAGTTATATGTTTTGACTGTGGCAGCTTCAAAGGTGTATAATGAGTTATAGAATAGTAGGATTTTATTCTTGGAACTAGGTTAAAGCACCTCTCCTATCCCTACTCCTTCTACTCTGAGACATACCCCCACTCTCTCTGCTCACTGCCCGCCCATTCACAGTCTACTTTCTGCAGGACTAATGTGCAGTGAGTTTAGCTGTCACTGCACTGTGTCATTTGAGGTTTGGGGGAACTTTCCAGGCAGAGTCCTGGACCTTTCTCATAAATCAGTAGCAGCCTTGCAAGAATTCTGCCAAAAACAAAGCAAAATAAAACAAAAACTCAAGAAAAATTAACTGGACTTCATGATCAGCCAGACATAAGCAAGAACAGACCTGTTCTAAGACCAAATCAACATCTCTCCTCCCATTCTGACAACTATAAATTCAGAAGTTGTCACCACATAAAGTGCCTCATGCACAAATACTTGAACTCTGACTTCCTTTCAACAGCCTTAATGGCACTGCTTACAATATCATCTTAACAAGCCACAGTGTTGTAGTGTCATAAATGACAAGCTCAACTATGATTGTAGTCCGGGTTGCTGAACCGAATTCCACCCTACCCTCTGTCCCCTAACAAGCCACATCCCCGATGTGTGGGCCCTGCCATGCACACACCCCAGGGGCCTCCCCACAAAGCCCTCAGCCCTCCAAAGCCTTTCCTTCTCTGCTACGATAAGTCACCCTGCGATAATCCACCACTGCAAAGTAGATATGAAAAAATAAATTACCCAGTTGTTCTGCTCAACTGTAACTTCTATTCCCTATGAAGAGGGAAAAAAAAATCAAGATCCAGAGACCCACATTTCATTTGGGACACGAGGGGGTTCTTGTTGGAGCTCATTCAAGTGTGGTTTGAAATATTTTCCTTTTCTCATCAAATTGCTGGCCCTACTGTAATTGATGTCATAAAAGATATCTGTGCTCAGTTGCAGTGGGTTTCTTGGGTCCCTTCGAGTAATCAATTATTTACACCCCTGTGAAGTGAGCGGGAGTAAAGCACGGCTCTGCATTGTCACCGTCGAGGCTGGGGAGGCGGTATTAACCTGGCGGGTTGTACCATGGAGAGGGCGTTTGCTCTGTTTGGGTAAGTTCATTTCCCCTCTGTCATGCATTATCGGCGTGGGTGTTATTGCTTCTCCTCATAAATAGTCTCATTGGGCTTTTTGTTTGTTCATACCCTCCACGATTTATTCTCTTACAAAAGAGAGGAAAAATACCAGGTCCTGCAGCTTACCTGGGACCCTTTCCTCCATATCTCCCAAGGCTTGATGTCTCCTGCCTTACCCCATGGCACTCTGGGAGTTCTGCTCCTTACTAAGGTTCATGGAGTCCAGATTTTAGAGCAATCTAAACATGACTAGCACTGGTATGAGAAATCTTTTCCTTTTTTCTTCCTCCTGCTTTGATTTTCCTTTCCCAACCTTCTTTCCCGGCTCACACTAACGGGGAGCTTTAGCAGGGCTGGGTAATCAGACTATTTCTTGGCTTTGGGGGAAGCAATAGAGAACATGTGATAAGTCTTAAAACTCAAACTTGGCCATTGTTCCTTTACTGACATTTCAAGGAGTCTTGGCTAGCACATATCCTTCATGTTTTCTGGTAAAGAATTTTATGGGTATTGATGGTAAAATCTGATACTGCACCCTATGCCAACTCATTATTTTCAGGCTTCTTTGGGATTTTCCTTTTATAGGCCACATTGTAACCACTTGAGGAAGTTTATGGAATCAGAGCTGCCTCCAGACTCTAGAGTACGATAGGCTTCTAGTTTGTTTCATCATTCAAAGAACCAAATCTGCCTGATCTGTCCCTAAACAGCCCGTTTCTCTGGTCACCTTATAAAAAAGTGGAAGGCAAGTACCCTTATCTTTTTTAGAATAGTGGGAAAGCTCTTTCCAGGATCGTGGAGGCATATATGTTATTAATCCCCATCTGGTCAAAAGGGAAGATCTGAGGACAGAAGGGGCATCCGGGTTAGACAGCACTGAAGCTGCTGCTTGTTCTTCATGCTGCAGTTGCAT
Source organism: Tamandua tetradactyla (assembly GCF_023851605.1). Classification (NCBI taxonomy): domain Eukaryota; kingdom Metazoa; phylum Chordata; class Mammalia; order Pilosa; family Myrmecophagidae; genus Tamandua; species Tamandua tetradactyla. Next base: position 148,694,182 of record NC_135329.1, read on the forward strand.
GCTCTATATTTACTGTTCCCCAGATATTTAAACATCTAAATTGGCATAGAACCATGGGGGGAAATTCTGCCAACATCCAGATCCCGAAAACCTCAGCAACTTGATTAACTTTGGAGACTTTGAGTCCCATTTGCCAACAAGCATCATGTTAGCCAGAGTTTTATAACACACCATAGCGCAAAATGGTCCTCTCTCCTTCCTTTCCTGAAAAGAAAGCGCTATTTAGAATATAAGGTGATGCATTCATTAAACTCAGCTGCAAAGAAGGAGAAAAGGATATTTTTGCAAAGTGATTAAAGGTGACTTATATGGTGAGATTTCTGGGATGAAAGACACAGCGGTGATTGAGATGTTAGCCTGATGTTCCGGCTTCCTGTAGGATGGAGGGTCATCATAGGATGTGGGTAGCTACCTGTGTCCTGTCCAGAGGTAAGAGATGGGAGCCAGAGAGAGGGGCACTGGGGGATGCAGCAGGGGGCCAGAGATAGAGGAGCCATGTCTTTTCTAGCTTTCCCTTTATCCCAATCACTGGCCAACACGCGACCATTCTTTTAATAGTATGTGGTTCTGCCAAGGACAAAGCAAGAGTAGCTTAATCACCTCTGCAGATGATTTCAAAGCTGAAAAAGAGTAGGGGTTACTTGTATGGACAAATCATTAAAAGTGTTCTGAAAATATGGGGAGGGAAGGGCATGCATCTGTAAGGAAGAAAATGGGTACAAGTAAACCCAAGTACCGTCATTTAGTCTTAGCTGATCATCTTCTGCATTTTCTATTATAGATAACCAAGTTACTGCTAGTTCCCTCTTACCCTCTTACCCTCAGGGCCTCAATCTTCAGGACTTCTCCACCTTTCCCTCCTTTAGCAGGCGCGGTGCTGTTCCCTGCGCTTGGTGGCAGCTCGGTAAACACTGATTGATGAATTAATTGGCTATGGTGATAATGACTGCTCTCAAGTACCTACAACAAAAATTGTTGTTTTCCTCAGGGTTCTGCCCAGCACTGATGTACCCAGGGTTGGCATTAGAAAAATAATGAACAATATCAGTGGATATTAGTGAATGAGGAAGCAGGCTCCGATTTAGCTCTAGACACCACACTGAGATTCACACAATTAGAAGTTTATAGTCAACTGTTGGATGATATAGTCCATTAATCTTTCTAACAGTTACACGGTTCCATTTGGACCAGGCTCAGCTCTTATAAAATGTAGACTCATTACACTGAGTCAGACAGAGCCCGAGGGACGTACCCAAGGGCAGTGCAGCTGTTTGCCAGCATATTTGAAGAACTATTTCGGTGTCTTAAACATAAAGTGGAAGTTAGGCAGAAAGTCATTGGTGTCCCCTTCGCTAGCCTTGTGCTTTGCTCTCCTGTCCAACTTGCCTTGTCCACTCAGTCTGGGAATTCACCATCCAAAGAGGAAGAGAATGTTCATAATCATCTGCTCAGGGTTACAGCCAAGGGATTTAACTGGAGCGAATGTGAGATTGAAGTTAACTGTTTGGGACGCAGTGCAATAGGCAGCCAGTGTAAATATAATACAGTGACTCTTACGAGGAATTGGGTAGTGTGGTTTCTCAGATTCCCTTTGGTGCTTGAGCTATCCAGTTTGGTTATATTGAACAAATGAGACTATAGTCCTGCAATCTCCATGCTTAGGATGATGCGGAGACCCCTGCTTGCCTTCAGTCCTTTCGCACAGCTTCTTTAGCCTTAAGAGATTTTAACATAAGACTACTTGCACAGACATCCTTTCTATTTCAAATGGGTGCCTCCTGGTGTTAAATGCTTTGTGCATGTGATTTTATTTAATCCATTTTTTCCTCACAGAGAAAGGTAAAATAACACCCAAAGTCACCCATCTTTTAAGTGATCCAGACTTGAACCCAGGCCCCTTCTTACTAAAGACCATGCTCTCTGAAATATACCTTGGAGCTACTAGAAGGAGAAGTGTTAGTTTCCTAGGGCTGCTATAACAAAGTACTACAAACTAGGGAGCTTAGAACAGAGATTTATTCTCTTGGTTCTAGAGGCCAGAAGTCCAAAAACATGGTGTTGGCTGCACTGTGCTCCCTCTGAAGGTTCTAGGGAAGAGTCCTCCCTCACCTCTTCTTAACTTCTGGTGGGCCCAGGTGCTCTCCGTCTACACCTGGCATTCTCTTTGTGTCTGTGTCTCTCCTCTTCCTACAAGGAAATGACCATACAGGATTAAGGGCCCAACCCTAATTCAGTATGACCTCATTTTAGTGAATTAACTCTCCAACAATCCTATTTCCAAATAGGTCACCTTCTGAGGCACTGGAGGGTAGGACTTTCACATATCTTTTTTGGGGTTACAATTCACCCCATAATAAGAGACCATTTCATTTAAATGGAAAGTAAGGGAGAAAAGGACAGTCAAAGGTAAAAATGGGAGATTGAAACAGAGAGGAATGACAGACTTCACTTACATCACTGTGTGGCTTAGCGTCCTGTGCAGTCAGCTAGTTGGAAAGGACGTGGCTCTGTGATGCTTGGTGATGAGAATTAGGACTCATTTGAGTAGATTGGTTAGCAATCATAATAACTGGTTAAAAATGCATGTGAGGCCGGGTAACTGTGGCTCAGTGGCAGAGTTCTCACCTGCCACGCCAGAGACCCGGGTTCAATTCCCGGTGCCTGTTCATGTTAAAAAAAAAAAATGCATGTGAGTAGACTTGCTGTATTACCAGGCATTCCACTCCTAGGTATATACCCAAAGGAATTAAAGGCAGGGACTCAAATGGATGTTTGTACACCAGTGTTCATAACAGTGTTACTCACAACAGCTAAAAGGTGGAAACAACCAGAGTGTCCATCAACAAATGTACAGATAAACAAAATGTGGTATATACATGCACGGGAATATTATTCAGTCATAAAAAGGGATGAAGTTCTGATACATGCTATAGCATGTATGAACATTGAAAACATTATGCTAAATGAAATAAGCAAGGTACAAAGGGGCACATATTGTATGATTCCACTTATATGAAATATTGAGAATAAGCAAATTCATAGAGACAAAAAGACAATTGAAGGTTATCATGGGCTTGGGGAGGGAGGAATGGGGGTTCTTGCTTAGTGGGTACAGAGTTTCTGTTTGGGGTGATGAAAAAGGTTTGGAATTAGATTATGGTGACAGTTGCACAACATTGTGAATGTACTAAATGTCATTAATTGTACACTTAAAATGGTTTATATGGCAAATTTTATGTTTTATAGGTATGCTGTCACAATAAAATGAAAAAGAATTGCATATGAGGTTACAAAACATCAGATCTAAAAGAGAATGCAGAGATACTGTAGAACTGGCATTACTGCTGGCTTGCGGCAGTTTTCAGTGACCACATGGCTTTGATGCTGCTGACGCTTGCCTTTCTGTTTAAAATCTCTTTCGGGATTTTCTAAATTCTCTTCTTGTGTTTCCATAAGCTGTAAACACTGTAATCAATATTTCCTATCAATATATTCTGATCATTGAGCACTGAACATAGTCTGAAAGAGATGGTTCCTGGAATCCCTAACTGTGAGGAGGTCAGTTCTTGGTCATCTGCATTTGGATTGTTCATGGCCAGTTTTTAACACCAGGTTGGTTTCTCCTGGCCGCACAAAGCCCTTCCAAGCCAGCTCCTCAGTGCCCTGTCACCCGGCACTCAGGAAGGACACACTGATTTCAATATTGGCTCTAGACGAAGCTCATTAGGAAGGTCAATATATTGCCAAAACCCCATTAAACAATCTATTTCAACCACTACATAACTAACATTTAGATAATTGATACTTTTGGGTCATCAAGGCAGCTTTTTCTTCTTCCGGTATTGCAGCTAATTTAAAACTGCAAGGAAGGCGTTTTAAACACACTGCTTTTGTTTTAAGCCCAACTAACGTCTTTTGACTAATGCTCGTGAATCAAGAGACAGACGTGTGTGTCCAGGTGTAGCTTGACATAAAAATTTCTGTGAGACGGTTGGTCTCTCTGGGTGATAAATGGTCAAAAAATCTCATTCGCTTCTAACCTCTGTGCTTTAAAAGGTAAGGTAAATAAACAGAAGGCTTCCTTTCCTTTGATTGACATTTATCTTCTCAAGTGTAGAGGTCCATTTGATTAATGTCTAGTCATTTAAGGAAAAAGATGTCTGCTTCTAACTTGCATGAAACATGGAACGATTAGGGACTCACGGTCACGCTTCTGGGAGTTTTTATGTTCAATTATTTAAACTTTGTTTTTAAACCTTTGTGGTGTGTCTGCTCCAAGGAGACCTTCCCATCGTCTGTGTAACTGAATAGATGGGGCTGTCTCCCAACATGGGTTCTCCTTTAGCAGGAGTCTCCATCTGCTGGCAGCGATGGCTTTGAATTCTGGCAGTATGAGTGGGTCAAGTTCTCACCTGGGGAGAACTTCACCCACCTACCAACCCATCACTTATTTAAACTTTCATTAATTATGAAAGAAAAAGGTCCATTCTAATTACGCTCTGCATCATTGGCTGTAACTTTGCAGCTTTTGCTTTCCATTTTATCATTATCCAGTATGGGTTTTGATTTTTGTCGTTTACGTATTGTTTTCCCCTAGTGGAGTAATGTTGTTTCAGACATTATATAAATAACCCCATTCCATTTGCTAGTTTCCACAATTCTTTAAAATCAAGATACCAGATAAAATAATGTTTGATGGCTAGAGCCTATTATCAGTATATGACACAAACCTGGTCTTTGAAAAAGTATAAACCAGATAACACAGTTCCAGTAATGCCGTGGGCTTTTGATCTTTAAAAGCCTTCTATCAAGGCTGACTTTACCTGCATCTTTTGATAATAAGAGAATTAGCACATTGGCAGTCGTCATAAGATGCATCTGGCAGCAGCTTTTCTTCATCATTGTCTTTACCAGGGGTTTGTGGTGTTTATTTCTTTCACTTGCATTTGTTTTATGTCTGTATATGTCTGGGTTCTCCAGGCCTGTGTGTGTGTGTGCATGCGTGCGTACGTGCACGTATTTGGCAGGGCTGTAAGGACAGACAGACTGAGAGAGCCTGAAAGAAACAGTGAGGGTGAGGAAGGGAGAGATTGGGGGAGAGATGGAAAGCAAGGTGGAAAAGAGAGAATAAGTAGGAGTGTGCTGAGAATGCCTTACCAAGCCGACTATATCCCTATTCTTGATCTAATAAGAAACTTACCAGCTCACTCAGCACTCTGCGCCTATGGCTAACAAAAAGACCCTGTGACTTTCAGGGTTTTTGAGTCTTCCTCTCTCCACCCACTCACGCCGTCTCAGCATCAGAGGCATTGGGATGTGCAGCACTGTGGCTGTCTCACATAGGTGAGCACACATTTCTCTACCTGTCCTTCCAACAGCACATTTCAGACACAAGAAGAAACACATTTTCTTCCTTTCTTTAAAAAGCAGTTATTACTCATCCTTTATAATGTCAACGTTTCCGCTTTGGTATGGCCACAATGAGTAGGTAACAGGTAGCCTTCCTCTTACATATCCTTGAAGAGAGCTGTGGTTTAGCTTTATTCTTCCACTTGCTTGTGGTCTGTGATGTCTCATTAAGTAGTTAAAAATATTTGTTAAGGGCTTACTGTTTTGGTTTGTTAATACTTCCAGAAAAACAGTGCACTGGAAATGGAAGAGCTTTTAAAAAGAGAATTTAATAGTTACAAGTTTACAGTTCTAAGTCTGTAAAAATGTCCAAACTGAGGCAACAACAAGAGGTTACCTTCACCTCTATCAGCTGGGAAGGCGTGTGGCTGGCATCTGCTGGTCCTTGTTTCTGGTTCTGTTGCTTCCAGCTTCTGATGCCAGTGGTTTCCTCTCTAAGCGTCTGTGGGCCTTCACCTAGCTCCTCTGGGACACAACTCCTGGTTCTGGCTAGCTTAGCATCTCACGGGAAGGCACATAGTGACGTCTGATGGGCTCTGTCTGTGTCTAGGCATCTGCTCTCACTGTTGGCACTACAAGCATCTCCAAACATCCATGTCTCTGTCAGCTCTGAAGCAACTGTTCTCCAAGCATCTGCCTCTTTGTCAGCTCTGAGATCTTTCCAAAATGTTTCCTCTTTTAAAGTACTCTAGTAAACTAATTAAGACCCACCCTGAATGGGTGGAGTCACATCTCCATCTAATCAAAAGACCAAACCCAGAATTGGGCAACACATCTCTGTGGAGATAATCTGATCAAAAGTTTCCATGCTACAGTGTTGAATCGGGATTGAAAGAAACAGTTATGCCACAAGATTGGATCTGGCTTAAAATATGGCTTTTCTGGGGTACATAATAGTTTCAAATTGACACACTTACCATCTGCCAAACTCTTGGCTAGTACTGGGAATATGACAATAAGCCTAAATAGCCTCCTGCTCCACAGAGTTGTGATAAGCTTTAAGCTTTCAGTCGGAATTGACTTAAGCAGAAAGTGATTTGTTAAAGAATATTGAGTGGCCCACAGAATTGATGGGAAGGCTTTAGAACCAGGCTCAGGGAAGGCCTGCTGCAGGGGCCTGGGTAGCAGCTCTAGACTGTAGGAGCCATTTGGTGGTCTAGTCAGAGTGTACCCACTGGAGCATACGAGCACCAGCGTTTTTCCCCGTTCTTGCATTACTCTCCCTAAGATGCAGAGTCCCAAGAATGGTTGTCTTAAATGGCTTATCTGGGGCCTAGTTATCTTGGTCAGGCATCTGCAGGACCCCTTGATTTATGGCTCCACTAGAATGTGCACATGGCAGGGAGAAGAGTATGTAATTTCCCTTAAGAAAATCATGGAACTGCCACCAAAAAGAAGGTGATGGGCTGGTGCTTGGCTGAAAAGGGCACCTCACCATTCCCTATTGTGCTAGGGTTCAGGCCTGAGTAGAACTAATTAATTATTTTTTTTAACAGAGGCAGAAGATACATGGCAAAGAGAATGCTAAGAGGAAGAAGAATCCTGAAGGAAAGCAAAGGAACAGGTCCTCTGGATTCCTGGTGATGTGTGGATGTGACAAATAAGCACAATTTGTCACATTAAATTAACTCCATTGATACATGGTCAACCTGCTTTATAACTTTAGGCATAGTTGTCTGTGTAGAAAATGTTGTTTCAATTTCTAAAAATTTGCCTCCTGCATTTGCTGGATGTGACACTCATAGCTGTAATGTGACATGGCAGGGAGAGTGCGGGTGGTTGGATTGTGCTCTGCCACATAGAGGGAAGCAAGCCACTTAGTTTTTCTGAGACTTTATTTTCTCATTTGTAAAATTTGTATTATAATGTCCACCTCTGGATTGTTATGCCTATTAGAGGATATTAAAAATTAGCATATACATGAAGCCCTTCACATGAAAGAGATGCTTAATAAGTTTTAGATATTATTGTTTGTGTTATTATAGAAACCTTCTTCCTACTCTTCTCTCAGCCTATCTCAATCTTACTGCCCTTAAGCCCATGCTAACTCCTGACCCCCATCCATTTGGAAAAAGGTGGCTTAATCAATGAGATCATTTATTATCTCAATAGTAACTTGAGACAAATAAAAGAAGCTGGGAGTAGGTCAATTGCAAAGTTAATAAATTCTGCAACTGATGCCATCAAAGCCCCAGTCTCTATCTTTCACCCTGTCATTCTCAGTGTATTGGCTTTGTTCCTAGGGTATGCCTCCTCATAGGTACAGAATGGCTGCTCCAGCTCCTGCCATCACGTCCTCACACAACAGTTGCCAAAGGCAGGGACTTTCTTTTTGTGTGTTTCTTTTTACTACAGAGTAAAAATTTCCCATAACACCTCCTCCCCTAACATGCACACACACCATTTCTCCTCAGGTCCTATTCACTAGGAGTGAGTCAATTCTTATGTATACTCTAGTTACTTTGGAAGCTGGGAAAGTGATTTTTCAGCATTTGCAGGCTCTGTCTGAAAGAAGAAGAGGGGAAATGTTCTCAGATAGGAAATGAACAATTTCCCAGGCCACATCATCCATATCAATAAGGACTCTTAGCACTTTAATTTTCTAAAAACCTTATTCAAATGAGCTTTTAAAGACCAAAATTTATATGCAAAAAACCCAGAAAATCCAAAGGTATCTGGCTTCAGGAGACAGTGAATAGGGGCTTAAGCAATGTCACTAAAGACTTAAATTTTCACCATCTTCCCATTCTGAATTCCATGATGAATCTTTTCCTTAGGCTCCATCTGGCATCCTTTCCACAGCTTGGGGATCTCCCCTTATGACACAAAGTAACCATGGCTGTCCAAGACCTCTCATCGCTGTCTTCTAGGAAAAGAGAGAGTAACTCCTGCTACCAGATGCACTCCACTCTTTTTTCTTTCCCTTTAACCTTACTCGGATCATGTGCCTAGACTTGAACTAATTGCTGTGTACCAGGAATTTTGATAAAAGTTAATTGGGTGCACCTCTGAAAATCAAGTGTCTGAGAATGGAAGAAGAGCAAATTGCACCCCTGACCCCCCAAATCATAATACCATTTGGTGGAAGATGTGGGGGATAATGCTGTGCTGGGGAGGCAGCAAACACATGTCTTCTATGCCACCCCCATAGCAATCTCTGACCCTGGAGAACTTAGTAATGAAGGTCAGGAAATGCACTACTCTGTAATATCTGTTATAGTTTATTTAATTGAGATCAACAAACGTGTATTCTATGGCAACTTTATGCCACCCTGTGCCTGGCGCTGGAGGGCAAAGAAAGCAGAACTTCTGTCCTTAAAGCTCAGGGTAATATTGTCTCATATTATTAAATGATTTCTTGGTATTTATCTTTCCACATGTTTTCTCCTTAACGATACTATACGCATCTTGAGAGCAGGGGCCTTGTCTGATTCAGGACATATTTACCCAGACTTTTCCCTTTCTCTCTACAGCACCCCTGATCACACATATGGGTCACTCAGAGGACATGGGGGCTGTTTGATTCGGGCAAAAGCTTTCTCTTCATGTGCATTGAATGCCTTTCCCCTAGCTCTCCTTCAGTCTCCTTCTTTGGGATGATTTCTGTATTGTGGTAGAGATTGCTAGTCTTCACCTGTTTCCAGTTCTCCTCTCCTTCCTGAGAACACACCTGAGCTATTCTTTTTGCTCTCCAGGTATCTCGGTGAGACCCTGGGACTGAATTTCTGGCTGATGGAACACTGGCAGAAGCCACATCGGCCACTACCAGGCCTGGCCGTAAAACCTTCTGTGCAGTCTTCCAGGCTCTCCCCACCCCCACTGCCCTTAAGGCTGGAAGTGGAGGACTTTGAGGCCTGGAAGATGGAGGATCCACATGATTCACTGCTTGGAAGAGGTGCTTGCACAAGAGCTGCTTGGCTGGGGCTTTCACACTGGACTGACTGAGAAAGTACCTGAGATATACGGGGCTGTGTGTCACAGCTGCTAGCATCACACTCTGACTTAATATACACATATCTATTTTTTTAAGAGAGCAAGTATGGTTCTTGTCATCTTCATAAAAATCTTTTGATTTATTTTTAAAACAAACAGCAAATCAAACACTAAAAACAAAACATATAAAACCCTAGGAAGTTGCTGTCTTTGAAAAGAGAATAATTTTGGAGCAAAGCACTGATCACACCTTCACATATACTATCCAACTTTCTGTAGGGATAGTCAATATCCAAGAGAACACATATTTCCAGTAATAATAAGGACATTTGCATTATCCTTAATTTTGGGAGGAAATTATTATAAATAGTTCAATTTGAGCCTTAGTGAAATCCCTTAATCCCATTGTATACTTGTCATCTAACTGTTCATTTGTAGGTATTCAACATTTCCAATAAGAGAATTCCCTTACCTGCTTTTAAATCATTACCATTTTTATAATGGCTTCATTATTTCTTAATTGTCTTAATTTTCTTTCTTACCTATTCTTGCTCAAAGCAGATTAAAATATGAATAATTTCATCATCCCAGGTATTCTGGAAGCTGAGTGAATTTCAGGCTTATATTCATTTGTCAATGAAAAACAGAAGAGGAGGGTAGGATGGACAATTCCAGATATTCTCGACAGAAGCTAATTATGCCTTTATGCCACATCCTCTTGGTACTCAGAACTCATTAGGTGAGAGTAGAAGGGGTCATAGTGATCATCAGCCCTCACTCCTGAGTTACTCATGAGGCAACGAAGATCTAAGGAGACAGATTTAGTCCCAGACCTAGCAAGTTCCAATCAAATGGGCTGCGCACAGTTAAGCCTGTTGAGGTAAGGGAGCGCTCATGCTCTCCAAGACTGTCTTCTGTCTCTCTGATTTCCTCCCTTGCCTCTACCCTAGGGCCCATAAGCAAAAGGCACTAAAAAACACCACTGACTTATTCATAGCTTGATATCTCTAGATGCTTCTGCCTAAACAGGGGGTCCAAATAAACACTTTGGCAATCATTTGTCTCTTTTTATCACCAACCCACTCTATTTCCTGATCTTTTAATTTACTATCTGTTCTTGATTGAACCACCTCTGGGCAAAGCAAGATAGGAAGGAATCTTCCATTCCCTGCGGTTATTTAGGTTTCACGCTCTTAGGTATGGTAACAGTCTTCTAATTGATTAGGAGAGTTACTACCATCCAGTATACCTCATAAGCACATGAACACTTTCTTCCCTTAGCCCAAGAATATTGGACCCTTGACTCAGATCTTCCTCTAACTAGCTGTGTGACTTTGGATAAACTTCATCACCTATTAAACTTCATCAACAAACTTACTGAAGTTTGAATAAACGTCAAATCCCTAGTTTCTCAACTATAAATTTAGGAGTTTAGTTCATAATGCCATCATCTCTTCCAGTTGAAATTAATCATTTGATCCAACAATTTGTGACAGCTACTGTGGAAGGCCTTGGGAGTAAAAAAAAGAAAAGAAAAAAAATGAGAAATCTTCCCTGCTCTTAAGAAGTCATGATCTGGCATAGAGTCCATGCTTTTTCTAGATCTGATAAGGAAAATAGATGGGAGCAATCCGCTTCCCAGGATCACATTGGGGAATGTGGAATCCAGAAGCATTTCCTGAATTTGGTGTCTCGATTTTCAAGCCTCCATTGTCACTTCTCTATTTCTCATTATTTTAGATCATGCCCTTGAAACAAATGACCACTCACCCGGATGAAAATTTTTTCTCTTTATGCTTTTATCTGTCTTTTGTTCTGCTTTCCAGTTTCCCTCTGTAGATTGTCAACATTTATGAATTGGGTTTTATATTCTTTATATAGGTCACCCTTTGATATGTTTATCCTAGCCTTTAATTCTTCCTATACAGGCTTTTGTGCTTTTGCATACATATATGTGTATTTAATGCACTAAAATTCTGCTTATATTCTTATTTTATAAAGTATTTCTTTCTTAATACATTGCTAAAAAAATTGCACCTGATGGGTTCAAGTAAAGCAGTTCCTTCTATCCTTCTGCCTCAATTCCATTTCAAAATTCTGCGTATTTGGCATTTGTATTAATCTGACATCAGAGGAAGTTTGGTAGAATGGTGAGAGGCAACCCAGTGACACCCACCTGCCAGGAACTTCCAGAAGTCTGTGCTTGCTCTGATGGGGAAGCCTCTGCAACCGACGATGCTCCCTCATCACAGGCTGCTCTGATGCTCTGCAAATCTAAAACATGTCTACCAAGCTGGTCTTCAGTTCCTGTCTTTCCTTCCTTCATTTGTTTCTGGCAGTGGATAAATCAGAGATTACTTGCACCTATCCAGAATTTTTCTTAATTTTGTCAAATCATTTCAGCCTGAAGATGTTTTTTCCCAATAAGACCATTACACTCCTTCCTGGCACGCTTCCATCTTTGGGTCCTCTGTCTGGCACATAGATTCAGCAGCTGACAGGTCTTACTTCATCTGGGGCACAGATGGGGGCACGTATGTCACGTTCCAGAATATGGGACACTCTTTGTATACTCTCTGGCCAGTTGTGGTGCTTGTTCTTTTTTTTTTTTTTTTTTTTGGCCCGTATTAGACAGAACTGTCTTGGTCACAAGGTAGAAAACCCACCTTAAATTTTTAAAAGAAAGGAACTTGATAAATCATATAATAAAAAAACTAAGTTCAATTTTGACTTTAGACATGGCTGGATCCTGGAGCTCAAATATACTTGGACTCAATCTCACTCTTATCCTTTTGTTGACTTCACTTTTGTTTAGACCTGTCCTTAGGATGACGCTCAGCAACTTTAGACTTACATCCTTCTTGGTTCAAGTTGAGCTCAGGAAAGAGTTTCTGAACTTTTTTCTTACTGGCCACTATGGAGTCATTTGCCCATCCCTGAGCCAATCATTATGGCCGGGGGAAATAATAGGTTTGTGGCAAAAGCTTGTATTACAAGTCTACCTCAGGAACTGGAGTGTTCCCAAACCCTGTGCCCTGAGAATAGGGGAGGGAGATTTCCCTCCAGGAAATCCAGAGTGTGGTTACCAGAAGAAGGGAAGGGGATTCTCAACAGGCCAGAACATTAGATGTGCACTACATTGGGACATGCCTGACCACCTGTGTGCTTGACTCTTTTTCCTTTTTTAAGATTATTGTTCGAGGTCTTCAATCTCTCATGCTTTCCTCTTGCTAGTTTTCTTTTTAAGAATTGTGTCATTATCTCTGGTTCCAACTCAAAGCCTGCAAGACAGATATCCTCCCTGGCTTAACGCAATGAAGGGTTCCTCATCTTTTCAGTACTTCAGCTTATACTTTCAAAAATAACACATGGCTTCTGTTATTTCCATTCTGTGAATCAGTAGAAAAAAATCACCAATGTCTAAGATTTCACTGTTACTTCAATCCAGCATGCAGACAATGATATCAGGGTGTTTACTAGTTATGAACACTACATTGTATATAAGGCAAAGAGCATATTTTGTACTTCAGTCTTATAAACTGTTTTTGAATACCAATTAATTTACTCTGTGCTAATCAAGAGAGTTTTAGCACTTAAACTTTGGGGGAAAGCAAGCATTCCACATTGTGAAATTAGAAAATTTGGTAAAACATGAAAAGAAAAATTCAGTTTTCACTGGCAGTGGTCACAATAGCCTGCAGAGGTACATGAGCTATTGCCAAGTGCATTTGTTTATTTACTTGATTTATCAGATGGGCTTAATGCATAAAAACTTCATAGCATATGTACCAAAAATATGTGCCTTTGTTAATCTATTGGCTTACAGCATTATGTTTCTTTGTGTACTTCAGAATTCCCTAAACACATCTTTGACACTCAGTATTTATTCATTAATAGTGATTCTTCCCTGTGATTTCACAGAAACACTTCAAGAAAAAGGTAACTGAGGAAAAGAAAAACATAAACATATCTTTAGAGTCATTGTGTTTTTCTGGAGCCTTCTCAAGAAGCCAAATGAGAGTGGGTCAGTCATTCCTTTTCCCAGAAGACACATGCTGTGTTCATGTGCCCTAATGTGAAAGGATTCTAGGAAGGCTTTTTAATTGTTACTCACTGATCTTATTATTAGTCCCATCAAGGACTAACTTTCCAGCTCTGGAGGTGGAGCCTGAAACAGGCTTTCCCCCCTCGTAATGGACAGCCTTTACTTAAATCATAGATTCACAAGGCTTAATTAGCACAAGATGTTTTAATGCCACCCTTTGCCCTCTCCAGCGGAGAAGACAGTGGAGAATGCATATCTAAAGAAAAATTTGAGGGTTTCTCACCCTCCAGGCAGGGGATGGCGCATCCTCATGTTGGAGACACCCAACTACTTGGGAATTCTCAAGGAAGCCAGGTCTTTCCTTTTGTAGTCTGGGAGGGAAGAATCCTTTGGATCTCAGAAGGTGTGACAGTGGCAACATGGGCAGTGCACGTCCAGTTGCCTCGTGCCATTCCAGAGATAGCCATCGGCTCCTCCCTTCTGGGACTAGCTGAGTGTAGCTCTGACTTGTAGAGAGTGACCAGTCTTTCAGGGGCGAGGCTGCCTCGGCACAAATAGCCTTTTAAAACACAGAGCTAAAAGTTAATCACACACACACATTTCGAACATAGTACAGTGCTTTGCCATATTAAAGTTAGGTTACATCAGCAAGTTTTATTTAAGGTGCTTGGAATTCACCTAATTCAGAAGACAATCTTTGCATGAAATTCAGCTAATTTAGAAGACAATCTTGTAAATAAAGAAAAACTTTCATTACAAATGGCCTTTGCTTGGTTGCTTCAGGTTCTTTAAAGGGGAATATTCTTACCAAGACAGTCTCAGCCTGAAATGCAGGGGTCACTGATACAAATGTCAACCTCAACCTGGATTCTTTAAATTCTATTTTCCTTATCTATAATATCAATATGGCAATACTTATCACCAAATATATTTAACCTCACAGGAAATGCCCTGAAAACCCATGAAGCATCCTCCTAGGTTCCCTGAATTCTTTTACACTTCCCTGAAAAGTCCCCAGAATGGAAACAATGTCAGAACAGATATAAATTTTACATTTCCTCTCTTTGATTAAATGGGCAAGTGTAAAAGGCTTGGAAATACAAGAATATGGATGAAAACAGCATCTATTAATCTTTGGGGCATATTTCTACGAAACCAGCATTGTTAAATGTGTTCGATTATTTTGCCTGATGTTCCCAAGGGATTCCCAAGGTATTCAGGGATCTCAAAATATACTAAACAGTTTACTAAGATCTTTCTTTAGCCCTTACTAGCAGGAACCGAGGACATTCTGGAAGCAGGGACATTGCTGGTGCAACTTCTCTGAAAATGAAAATCTTACATGTACATTTTGGGCTTAACCAATAAATTGGCATTGTGATAAGAATACTTGTTGTCCCTTATCTCTCACGCTCCTTGAGTATCCATGTATGAGTATGTGCGTGCATGCATTCGTGTTTATGTTTTAGTTTCAGTCTGACACTACAATTCTCTTAGCTTATGGCTGAAACTGTGAGCATCCTTTCCATGTGGATGTTATTTCCTGCCAAGTAACACAGGCTGTCACACTCCCACACTGACCATAGGATTCCCCAACTGGCCTCTGCTGCGTTTCATTTAAGCAGCTGAAATTTATGACCTCTGGCTTTAGAATGATAAGAATTCCCATTACGGGTCCCAAATTCTTTGGGCTGAAATGTTTGATTTCACATGATTTCTGTGCAAGGCAGGAAGATGTCAATCTTACTCATCGGAGGAGATCTGATGATTCCAAAGATTCTTAGCATCTCATTGTTTAGGGCTCTGATTTACTGCTCCCGCAGTGCCAGCTGTCCACCACGTAAGTGCACATACCCCCGCTCCTCTGGAATACAGTCTGTCGTATCTTTGGATGTTTTAAAAAAGAGACTAGCTGTCCACTGTCAGAGAGAACTTAAGACATGGCCCAGTATGACCTCTTGAGGTCTTTTTCCACTCTGTCTCTCCATGATTCTGGTTTCATCTCTGAAATGCAGATATTAGTGTTTTACCAGGTTCCACACGTCTTCACTTCCTCAGCTTTTGTATTTCAAGCCTCTATTGATCAGATCATGCAGTAACTGCATGCTCCGCCTTTGTTCTTTACATCTTTATTGATGCAAAGCAGTACCAGAAGCTGCTTTTTAACAGTTACTCAATCCCTGATGCCCTTCATGTATCAGATTTGGGATTTCATTTCTTAGAACTACTGGGCTGGCTACACAATTAATTGCTTCTTATTAATAAGCCATTAGACTCACTTGACCAACCATCAACAGCCGAAGAAAAGCACACCTCCCCCTCATTTGCCCATATCTCGTTCTCTTTTGATGTTGAAGCTGTTCTCCTGTGTAATGGGAGACTTGCTGAAGTGTCTGGAGGTCTCTGGCTCATTTAAGGTGACAGGAAATCTTATCTCCTGATAATAAACAGGTTTTTGCAGCCGTCGCTGTGACCTTTATCCCTTCACCCACCAGAGGGGTCGCAGAAGGCCACTGACACTCAACTCCTCTGGATAATCACATGGGTATTAAGAAAAGAAGTCGTATGTCTGTATTTGTGCATGTGTTGTACTGGGCATGTTGTGTTATGTGTGTTTAAATCTCTGGCCATTGGCACCGGCCGTCTTTGTTCAGGAGCTATACAGGGTTAATGAGCCAGTTCTGGGGACAGACGGATGTCAGGTGGAAATCCAGCCCATCACTCATTAGGTAGATAAGACCTTGGGCAAGTTACTCGTCCTCCCTATGTCTGGTTTCCCCTTCTGTAAAATGGGGATCCTACATACTTCACCAATCCAACTTCACTGTTTTTAGAATTAGGTGAGGTGCCCATGTGTAAAATACACTCCATTAGGATTAGCTGTAATTGTTCTCTCTATCCCATGGCCAGTTGACTTAGGTTCAATGAGAGACTGCCATCTGCATGGTGTAATGGTTGATGAGTGGGCTCCAGCGTCACCTAGACCCGGTTTGATCCCCTGCTGGCTCATTTACTGTGTGACTTTGCACTCTGATCCTTATTTTCCCTTCTCAGAGAGCTGGCGTGAGGGGAAAAAATGAGGTCATGAGTTGTGCCTGGCATCAGAAACTCTCCAGAAACACTGGTTTCCTGACGAGAGACCACGAGGGCCCTTTGGAACTGTCTGTCGGGGGAAAGCAGGGCTAGGTTCAGCTCCGGGTTAATTCTGACAGCCATGTTTGGACCCCCTGACTGTGACCACAGGCCCCATCTGTGCCTCATGAGAGAGGACCTCTTGCCCAGGCTGTGATGGATGTGACTGTTCTGTGGCAATGTTCCCAGCACTGCCAGGAGCCCGGGACTTTGGCCTCCACCTCCCACCCCCCCACCCACTGCAGGTACACAGTGCTTTACCCAGATCCGTGGTCCCAGAAGTGTTCCAGAATTCAGAGGCTTTCATATTTTAAAAATAAAATCCAACAAATTCTGTATGAGCACGTGTAACCCATTCTCCAGCGGGACTGTGGTGGCACCTTGTAACAGAACATTAATTTTGCTGCAATCAAATGTATGAATAGTCACCTGAAAGAGGGAAGATTATGAATATTTTCACCTCTTTTTGGATCAGGTTTTTTACCTCCAGGTGTGATCAGGGCAAGTCAGAATCACTGGGCAAATGA
The DNA here is from genome assembly GCF_023851605.1 of Tamandua tetradactyla. Classification (NCBI taxonomy): domain Eukaryota; kingdom Metazoa; phylum Chordata; class Mammalia; order Pilosa; family Myrmecophagidae; genus Tamandua; species Tamandua tetradactyla. The sequence continues at coordinate 148,711,228 of NC_135329.1, forward strand.
GTTATGGGAAAATATCCAGTGTTCTGAGCTTTTTCAATTCAGAATTGCAGATCGATCATGTGGACCAGGTGAAACGCTGATGCTAGAATCAGCTCCTCAGTCGTTGCACCATGGCTGCTCCTCTGATGTCTAAGCCACTTCTGAGTATTCCACTTGTCTCAGCTACAAATATCCTTTCTAATCTTTGCCAAACTACAGTATTCTCATTTTAAAATGTGTTCTGCAGGATTCTCTCCTCCGGAAGCACATTGCGTTCACTTGGTCAGCAGCTCCCAGCCTTTGCTCCCCCATTTCCCTAAGCTCGGACTTGAACCTGAGAGCTGAGCGTCTGTGTTGTTGGCCTTCAGTGAAAGAATGCTCCCTTCATTTGTCATTCATGTTCGCACTCTCTCTTCCTGCGTCTTTGTCAGATGGTGCTCAGAGCAGGGATCCTGCTATTTGCCTTTCCTTTTTGACTCTCTGCTGTGACTGGAGATTTCTGTGGGTTTTGTGGCTGCTGGTGGGAGAGCAGAGAGGCCAGACAACAAGTCTCAGCCCAAGTTTCTGTCATTTCCACAGCTTCGGGCTGCACTGCTGAGCCATGTTCACCCTGCTTAAAAAGGAACAGCATGGGTGAGGATGAACAAATCAGCCATCAGTTCGGTCTCTGTGGCCCTAAAAACAGCTCAAACTCTTGTTCCACTGAAGATAACTATCATCTTAAGAAAACAATAAAAGAACCTAAATTAGTGCTCCTGACAGGGTTACTCTTGATGGTAATAGTGGCCTTTACATGAAAGACTATACTGAAGGGAGCTTCTGACCTTTACTAAGAAATAAAGTGACTGGAGCTGGAAGGAAGGAGTCGACAGGAGAAGCGAGGGAGGGGCTGTGACTTCCTGGTTCCATCTCCTCATCTGCCAGTCGCCCTCCAGCCCACTCTAACTTGGCTTCTACTATCCTTCTATTGAAACAGTCCTCCCCACGGCCATCCATGGCCTCCCTATGCCTATATTTGAAGGATATTTTTCAGTCCTCAGTTTACTTAAACTCAGAGATATTTTATTCCATTGGCCACATCCTCCTGCTTGAAATGCTTTCTTCCCTTTCATCCTTGACCTCTTCTTTTTGGGCTCCTTTGCAACCTCCCCCTTCACTACCTGATGAAGAAATGTTGGGAGTTTCACAAGGCCTTCTCACCTTTTCCCTCAGGAATATGTCCCCAGGAGAGCTTTCTCTTTTATACTCAGATGACTGACAAATTTATATTTTCAATCCAGACTCCTCTTCGTAACTCCAGCCTCATCTATTCAACAGCCTCCTTCAGATCTCTTCAGCTGGGGTCTACATATCAAAAATTGAACTCTGGCCTCTCCTCCCAATCCTGGTCTTCTTTTCTCTCTCTCTGGAAAAAGCATTTTATTCCTACTCTTTGCAAGCCAACCCCTAGGGGTTATTGGGACACCTCTTTATTCTTCATCCTCCAAAACCATCTACTGCCAACTCCTGCTGGGTTTATCTCTTAGGCACCCCTCTTGCTCACCACATTTCTTCATCTCCACCAAGCTTCCATTATCTTTCACTGAAAATCACTGTTCCATTGCTATGAAGGAAAGAATCGAAATAGGAAGGACAGATACAGGAAATAGGAAGGAAGAACGGAAACAGGTTATCTCTGCCACAATAACCGTAGATCCTTAAGCCTTCAGATAAGTGCAATAGTCAATAAAACACTACTTTTCTCAAATTCACATTGTACTGTTTAATACTAGACCACTCAGACCAACAAAGGCTCTCACCTCTTCACCTCTTCAAGGCTTTTGCCAGTAGTGTTCCTAAATCCTACGTCTAACAGAGCACTGGTGGAATGAATGTGGTGGAGAGAAACAAGTAGCGTCTAATCCATTCTAGAAGCCCCTTAAGCCTAGGGATCCAGGGAAAATTGAGTATGCTCGCTACCTCTCCCTGGCCTCTTTAGCCCTGTACTGACTCAGATTAGAGGATTTCCCCAGCTCAGCTCCTTTGTGATCTGGTTCATCTGTAGGGCATGGGGTTTGGACAAGTTTATAAACCTTCCTTTCCTAACACTTCCTAACACCCCAGACCCCAGCAGTGGAAACTACCTCTGAGGGCAGATTTGTATTCCCAACCCAAGCTTGCACTAACCTATATCCAAGGGGTCTGACCGGAACTGAACTGGTCTTGCTGGTCCAGTCATTTATCTTTATCATCTACTAAATTTGATGACTATGATACATCCAAAATCTCACCTCAGATAAGAGTCCTATGGACAGTCTTAAGATCCATCTCATAGCCAGAATCAAAGAAAAGCAGATGCAAGTGCAGCAGTAATTCTTAACCATGGCCGCCACCTCCTAAATCTGTTCCTTTGCCAGTCTTTCCCATCTCTAAATGCCATATTTGGTCATTAGTTGTTCATGTCAGAAACTAGGGAGTCATCGTTAATGCCATCTTCTCTCTACCTGCCTCCTTCCACCATTTATTAAATCACCAAGTCCTTTTGTTTCTACCTACAGAGTATCCCTAGAGTCTCCTTACTTCTTATTTTCATAGACACTGCCCCAGTGGAATTTACCACCTTCCTATGCCTGGTCTAAGGCAATAACCTCTGAGCCAGCCCTTTGTGTCAACTCCCCCACCCTCCATTCATGCTTTACACAGCATCCTCAGTGATCTTTTAAAAACATGAATTATATTGTGCCCCTGTCTCTACCTTTGCTCTCCAAGCCCCAAGGCCACTCAGTTTTGTTAGTTCTTTTAACATCATCTTCCTCTTTCCTGCCTCAGGGTCTTTGTGCATATATTTCCTCTTTCCAGAACTTTTTGCCCTTTTCAACATCTGGCTAAGTTTTGCTGATTCCTAAGGCTCAGATTAAATGCCTTGACTTCCCAAACTAAATTAAATTCTTGGTATAATCGTTCAAATTGCCCTTTAACTTTTATCATTGCACTTACAATGATAATAGTACAATTATTTTTGTTATTACTTATATCTGTCACCACAATAAGATAAGCTCTCAGAGGGCAGGGACTGCATCTGAGCTGAACCCCATTGTAGACTGACACCTAGTAATATGTTTGGCACATAGTAAGAACCCATAGAAGGCAATATTTGTTGCATTATGAATATATGGTCATTAATGAAAAATCACTTCCCCTAAATTGACACATGGTTGCTTAGCTAGTGAGGTTTTATGTATATGGAAGAGAAATTTTGCATACAAGTACAATTATCTTAAATATTTTGTTGCTACATTTTTATTTTCCCTTTACAGTCGGTAGTTTTCCAGATAATAGTGTGGTGTTGGTATCCGGACATATGATCAAATAAAATAGAAAACAGTTTCCAAAAATCTACCAGAATTTAGGGGGGAGTTTGAAAGCTAAGATTCTTTGGTCATTTGAACTGAAAACAGTTTAATTCTAAAATCCTCTTAATTCAGATTGTGTAGACTTTTTTGGGGGGCGGGGTGCATGCTCTGGGAATTGAACCTGGGTCTCCCACATGGGAGAGGAACATTCTACCACTGAACTACAATTGACTTTTAAGGCAAATCATTGGCACGTTAGAAGTATAATGGGAATGAGAAATCTGAAAATTGTCCCATTATTCATGTTTAGTGTCTATCCTAAAAGTAATGCAGTAAGAACCTCTGATATTCATTTTTATTTTTTGGAATGAGTGCTTCCTCTGGGTTTATTTCCTGGAACTGCTTTTCCTGTTTTGGGGAGATTATTTACTATTAGTAGCTTCATTTCAACTAAGGAAAATGACCTCCTCACATCCATTAATAACAAATTGCAATACAGTTGCTGGACCAGAAAACTGTATAATAATAATAATAATATACTGTTATTATTCCCTAATAACAGTACAGCTACCAGTGTTATTAGGGAACACATTTGTGTTTGTTTGTTTTTCCTGAGTCAGTGCCTAAAAGGTATTTTATGTGGCTTCAGCTGTTTGCGTATGATTACACAACTAGCTTGAACTTATTTTGGCAGAATCTTAATTTGTGCCATGGGCATTAGAAAACTGGAAAATATGCCTTTTCATGCAAAGTACCACTACTATCTTCTGGAAGTCAATTTCATGTAAATCACAATGAAGTTTGATTTATAATCTCATAAAGTTGGTTGGTTCTGACCAGAGATTATGTGCAAATGGGAATATAAATTTGTTCAGAGAGATGTCTTAGGGCTTGCTTGAGGTGGGGGAGCTGTCACCACAAAAGGCATGTCTGTTAAAGGGGGGCCGGGGTCTCTTCAGGATGCGTTCTGAGCTGTAGGATAGCACTTTGCCAGGATGGAAGAAGTGGAGAGATTCCACTGTGCAAACACTTTGTGGAACTCAGTGTTAGCAGCTTGAATTTGATAGAGACTTTTCACAAGTCACAAGATGGCAGAAGGTCTAATAATGGAGAGACGGTGGTCGGATCGCTAAGTTTTGGTCCTGAGTTTATTGCCTCCTCGTCCAGCCGCCTTTGCTCTGCTCCGCAATTAACGAGCTCTGTAGCCATGGACAAGCTACCTGGCCTCTCCCTGCCTCAGTTTTCCCATTTATAAGGAGAAAAATAATAGTACCTGCTTCATGGGGTTGAGGATTAAATGTATTAGTGCAAGTAAAGCACTTAAATTAGTACCTCGCACGTGGTTAACACTCAGTTGCCCGGTCACCCGTTTTTTCCCCTTCATTTATCAATGATCACTGGACTAACTTGCCTCCAGTGAAGTGGTTAAGAACTAACCACTAATACTCCCTAGAGAAATGCAGAAGACAGAAGTGATAATTTCATGCATTAGTTTATAACAGAATGGGTAAGGAAATATCTTCAAATATGAAGAGTTTTGGGGCATGTTGGTCAACTTCTCACTTCCTTAATTAAAAAAAAACAAACCTTTCTTCTGGATGACAATTAGGGGTTTCGACCCCTCATTTTGGGCTCCCCCCTTCCAGCTCTCTTCCCCTCCAACTCCTTGGCTGTCTTAGACTACTCCTCGACCCCCTTTGGGAAGTGAAAGAATAACAGCTCCAGCTGGAGACACTTGGGTGAAATAGCGCCCCGCGAGCTTTCCAGGTCCCTGCTGAGGAGCCCCGCCCGGCCGCCCAGCCGCTGCGCGCCGCTGGCTCTCCCGGCCCCGCCCCCACCGTGCGCCCTGGCGGCCAGCCGGGGCTCCTCTGACACTGCGGACGGTCCCTCTCCCGAGACCCGGCAGGCACCGCCCTCTCGCTGGCGTTGGAGTTCGTGCCAAGACGCCAGGAAAACCTTTTTCATTGTTCTGTTTTCCATGGATGTTGAAAAAGTTCCCATTTCTTACAGCCAAGCCTGGAGTTAAATTGAACTTCAGTGATAGTTGCGGAAAAAAAAACAAATTTTCCTGTTCAAGTCCTCAGACCCTCTGGCCTGGATTTGTCTGCGGCCCCATGGATGGTGTTGCTGCCGTGCCCCGACAGCGCCTTGCTCTCAGCCCGCTCACACACAGCCGCGCGCTCGGGCCCGCGCTCTGCTGTGTGGTATGAATAATTCAGCTCTCTCCCGCAGCACCCGGCAGACGGACAGACAAATGCTCCCCGCGCCGCCCCCCGCCCCCCGGAATGTGCAGGAATTACAATTTTCTGTTTTCCTGCTATGCGATTAGGAAATTATTACAATGAACTCGTTAATAGTCAATTTTTTGTTGGATATGGTAGCTCCTCAGTAAATCGCACTACCCATTTCGGAGGTGGTTCTCATAGTCGGTGAGTATGGAAACTCCTCAAGAGCTGTATGTTTCATAGTTCTCTATTTCCTTTCCACGTCATCCTTCTAACACAGAAAGGGAGGATGAAAATAATATGAGGATTTTATGTTTAATGAAAGAAAGAAAGAAAAAGTCCCCTAAGAGTTTGCTTCCAATTTCCCCTCCCCCGCCTTACCACCCACGCCACCACCAACAGTGACACCTAGTGGTCAAATATAAATTAGTAGGACTCATTCTGAGTCCTACGCTTTGCAGCAGGAAACGTTTCCTTTAGACGCAGATAAAGACTGAGCTTTACCTCTGTCTGTGAATGCAAGAAAAAATAAATTTCTCACAATGTACAGCTAATAATTAGGCGGAGGAGGAAGTGCGAAATTCTTAAGAACATCGGAGTTTTTAAGATCGCTTTTCTTTATAGTCTTTGTAGACAAATGCTTTGTTTTCTTTCCTCAGATAATGGCTACTTTATTATAATGTAAAAAGCTGGCAGCTACTCAGCAATATTTTAAATGTCAAGCTTCTAATGCATGTTTAAAAGTACACTATTTAAAAATGGGGGATATTGCCAATGAGTCATTTGCATAATGTCTCAAATTTTTGGAACTACATCAACTGGCAAAAATGCTTTCCATTTTAATGATAGTAACTTCCAGAAGAGGTGAACGTTTGTTTTTTCTATAAGTGAGGAAACAAAAAGCAGCTGTGTCTTTAATGAAGTCTTTTAGAAGTGAAACTAAATTGGGAAAATTTTGAATCCTTTTAATTTTTTATTTTCAAATGATTACAGATTCACAGGAAGTTGCAGGTATCAAACAAAGGGTCCCATATATCCTTCACCCATTTTCCCTCAATGGTAACATCTTACATAATCATAATACAGTATCAAAACCAGGAAATTCACATTGACTCAATCCATGGAGTCTATTCAGGTTTCACCCATTTTACATTCATTTATGTGTGTGTGTGTGTGTGTGTGTGTGTGTGTGTGTGTGTGTACAATTCTATGCTCGTTCATCACATGTAGCAATACATGTAACCATCACCACAATCAAGATGCACTCTGCTACCTCTGTATGATATTTAAATAAATTATTATACCCAGGTACCTCGTCTGTGGCAGGAAGAAAGTATGTGTACATCATCATCCTGATTGTTATCATCACCACACATTTACTGAGCTCTCTGGCCTATGAATTGTTTAATAGAATTATTGCACTCAGTTTTTGTAACTTTTTTTCCTATGACTGCTGTGCTGATGTGTAACTGTTATGTACTCCAGAAAAGCCATGTTCTTCTAATACAATCTTGTGGGTGCAGACCTGTTGTGGGTGGGACCTCTTGATTAGGTGTTTCCATGGAGATTGTGACCCACCCATTCAAGGTGAGCCTTAATCTGCCTACTGGAGTCCTTTAAGAGCAAGACATTTTGGAGAAAGCACAGATGCTTAGAGAACTGACACAGACAGCAGATCCGTGGAGATGCAGAAGGGAAATGCCCCAGGAGATGCCAGATGCCTAGAGAGCCTATCGAAACCAGAAGCCGGGAGAGAAGGTCCAGGAGACTTCTCCATATGTCTTCTCATTTGACAGTGCAACCCTGGACATGATCAACCTTTCTTTCTTTTTTTTTTTATTAATTAACGGGAAAAAAGAAATTAACCCAACATTTAGAAATCATACCATTCTACATATGCAATCAGTAATTCTTAACATCATCACATAATGATCAGCCTTTCTTGAGAGAAGATATCCTCTTGTTCACGCCTTAATTTGGACATTTCCATGTCTTTAGAACTGTAAATTTGTGACCTTTGTAAAAAGTCAATTCATTTCTAGTATATTGCATTCCGGCAGCATTAGCAAACCGAAATAACTGCATTCATTTAAAAGGAAAGCAAGGCTAGAATTAAGCAAAGAACAATGACGATTTATCTAAAGGCCTGTCCTCTAACATAACAGACAGGGCTTGTTAGGAGCCCAGCCTTAAGCATGCTGGCAGCATAGGTCCAATTCAACAACTATTATTGGGTACTGAGCTGGGTAATGAAGGGATCATGGTGTTGACAAAGTGTAGTACCCCATGCCAGACCTCAGGCATGCAGCCTGAGATGACCAGGCCAGCTCTTCTCCTGAGACCCTCCAATTGCCAAGGCCAGCCTCAGCTCTCTCAAGCCCAAGGACAAGGCCAGTTAACTCGAACAGCCTGGCATAGTCATTTCTCATAGAGAGAGAAAGGAAACTGTCTTTAGTTCTTTTCCATCCCTCCCTCCCAGCTCTTCCTTTGATATTTTGCATCCTCAAATATATTCCTCAAATCTTTGAGCATCTGTAGAGCCACAACATGTGGGAAAGTGTAACTTATCATGAAATACCAATGTGATTTGAATTAGCTACCCTGGAGTAAGGAAAGCTGAAAGGTAATTTAGTGATTATTTTCATCTGTCTAGGCGGGCCATTTTACAGAACAGTGTAGCTAGAAGAAAAATGGGCTGGGTGTCAGGAAAGCGCCCCAATGTCGGCTTTACCAGGAACTCACTGTGACGTCATGTGAGCTCTTATGCGCCAGACTCTTCTCTTAAAGGCAAGGGGTTCAGCAGATGATGGTCAATCCTTTTCAGTGCTATCTTTATAAAGTAAATGGGTTTCTTGATGGCACAGGCTTCTAATTACTGGATAAGCGATAAAAGATAATTAGAAATGCCCCACTATGACTTAAAAAAAAGGCTTCCGTCTCAAAATAGATAGTTTAAAAGCTGCAAATTATTGTGAAAATGTCTTTTAATTCTTAAAACTCTTCTCTGGAAGTCACTCTCAATCTTGAAAATTTAATGAAATGTATTTATCAGTAAAGATTATGCAAATACAGGGTATTGTGCTAATACGGCATTTCTGGTGAGCAGAAATCTCATTGGTAAGCAAATTGTGATGCTGAGTATCTTTATTAAAATATGTCTTTTGCCAGGTACTGTGTGATCTTAAGCAAGTCACTGGATCTGCTTGAATCTCATTCTTCCTCCTTAGTTTGCTGTCTAGGTACTGAAATTTTCATAGACACTTTTAGGAAACTTATAAGATAGAGCTGAAAATAAAAGGAAAGTTTGAAGTCAGTAGCAGAAAAGGTACTACCGCAAAACTACATATATTAGGAAAAAAAATAACTCAGGTGTGCTTTACGCGCAAAAGAAAAAATAAACTAATTATTGTTATTCACCAAAATTAAGCACTTGCTTTTGAGTATTACTGCGGACAGTAGCCTACCTTTGAGCATAATATATTTCCAAAACAAACATGAAACTTACGAATGTAAAGGTAGAACACCAGACTCGGTATTTTAAGGGAGAGAAATGTCCATTTCCAGAGAGTTGACAGTTTCAATTGATTCATTCATTTCAGTATTCAACATACTTATGCTGAGCACACACTGGGCTCAGTGCAGGCAGTGTTCTAGTTGTTGGGGGAATAGCAGGAAACAAATCATGGAAAAATCCCTGCCTTCATGGGGTGTATACTCTGGGGGATGTGAGGGACACAGACAATGAAGTAAAAGATCTGATTATTTAATTCACTAGATGGAATGCGTGCGAGAAGTGCACATGGGAAGGGGATAGGGGATGTATGTGTCCGGGTGCAGTTTTATAGAGAGTGGTACAGGAAGGCTGCTGTGAGGAGGTGATGCGTGTGAGAGTCAGAAAGGCAGAGACGGCCAATGGATCCCAGTCTAATAGGAACTTCATTTCTGTACCGAGACATTTCCTACTGAGAAAATCCCCAGAACCGAACTCAGAAAGTAGACGATTCTAAACCTAAGTGTCCTTTCTTACCACACAGGTGCTGGTCGGCAAAGGGAGGCGGCTAAATGGTGACTCCACATCAGCTTCTCATGTGGCTGCTCTGGAGAAAGCCACAGAACAAGGAGTCCAAAAAGCTTTACAACTGAGGAAAAGGTATTTGGCAACTTCACCGACACAGTAATTACCTTATCTCTCAGCCTGGCCAGTTTGCCGGCCTCCATGTTTGTGTGTAAACACTCCATCCTCAAGGGTCCCTTGAACTCTGTTGAGCAAGGCAAGGGCCACCAAAACTTCTGTCAGTCCCTCCACCCACCTTCCCCCCGTTTCAGTAGGTGTTGGATTCCTAGGTCTGAATAAGAGGGAAAATATACTATTAGAGCTCTCAGTCACTTTCTTGTCTTCTTCCTCAGAGTCAAATAATGCCATTTTTCCAGGCAAGGAAATAAAATTATATAAAATGAAATGAAAGTTCAGGTAGTAAAAGCTGTAACTGCAGGCCTGAATGGTTAGCTCCAGGTATATCTTTTATGGAGCGTGAGATCTGCTTATCCACTCTTATACCTGGAAACCTGGCCAGTGGCACAGAATTATCTAAAGGTCCTGTAATTTGCTCTCCTACGTAATCTCAAACCAGGTCTAGCCTTTCTTGTGAATTTTATCATAATGGGAAAATTTCCCAAATCTACTTACTGGGGCCTTAAAATTACACTTCTGTGTAAATGACCAATATTAGATAAAAGCAGGTTGTGCTGGAAGAAAAGACCCTGATTGCTAAATGAGGGTGGGAGACTCAGAAGGAGGAGGCTAGGGGATGGGACAGTAAAAAACAGTTTTGGTTGGAAGAGATTTTCTCCCCAGGCCAACTCTGCTTATGCAAGACAGGCAGGGACTGTAATTAGAGGACTTTGGAAGGGAACATACCAGGAGTGGGGAGCAGCTTCAGCTCTGTTCCTTTCCTTGAACAGCTCCTGGAGTCTGTAACCCCTCAGGGCATCTTAGAGCACTGAAGAAGGCGGAGGCAGCTTCAGATCTCTCTCCTCAGGTGCCTCCAGGTGAGGTGGGGGAAGGTGGTAACCACACCTCACTCCTCAGTATGGCCACAGGGACAGTCAGTGTGAGTGGTGCCAAGTGATGGATTCCAGCTTCTGCGGAAGGGAGCAGGGTGGAGTGAGGGGGCCTCACCCACTGAACCATGGCCCTGAGTTCCTCTGTAAGGGAGAACAGAAAAGATGTTTATTCAAGGCAGTTAAGAAAAGTGTGACCTGGAGGACAGTCTCGAAGAACCAGTGAAGTAGAGTCAACATCACAGTTGACTCTGTGAAAGAAAGCAACGGAGAGAAGCAACGATGTCAAAAGAGTGAAAATGGGAAGGTTGAAAGGATGGAGCAGGGGCAAGGAAGAATGTGAGTTAAGAGTTCAGGAACAAGAGACAGCAAAAGAGTAGTTTTTTGGCGGAGGTTGTCAGATGGGTGACCAAAAGTGAAGACCAGGATCTCCTGAGCAAGCCCAGGTCAGGGGTGACTGCACTGGCTCTAGGCACAGAAACGGGATTCACTGTCTCTCAAAGCCTTCTCCATGGGATGAGTCCGGTGAGATGAGATGCTCATGCTCTCCCATGAAAAAGGAAGTGAGAGGACTGCAAACAATGCTCATCTTGCAGACCCATTAGTCTATTAAGAGCTCTGAGAAGTACTGCAAGAAGAAACCTCTTTAACTTTACTTGATCCATACTTTTCCAATTAATTTGACCTTGGACCCTTTTTCTTATGTTATTCCTAATCCATTCCTAGAAACACACTTTGGGAAACACTCTTATATAGTTCTTTCCCCCAGTATCGTTACCATGACCACCCCATTCTCCCTGGCCACCCCTGCAGAGCCCTTGCTGTAAAACAGAGTCTCCCTTCATCCCCGTACACCCAGGTCCCTAATAGGCATGGACATTCTGTTTGCATCCTCTCCCCCATCCCCTGCCTCTGTGAGCATAGGGGTTCTGATGAAATGTGGCTCAGAGAACATGCTGTATTGGCTTGGAAAATTAAGGTGCCCATGCTACAAGGAATGCCTTCTATCCACTGGGAAGAGTATTTTCCCCATAGCTGAAGAGAAGTGCCCTGTTCCTCCCAATCTGTACTTTTTTTTTTTTTTTTTTTTTTTTTTTTTTTTTAAAGGAAAGACAGAGAGAAGGAAGGAAGGATAGAAGGAAGGAAGGAAGGAAGAAAGGGAAACATTTTTAAACATTTTCTTGTTTTTTTTATTGTATTCTGTTTCTCCGTTTTTTTGTTACATGGGCTGGGGCCGGGAATCGAACCGAGGTCCTCCGGCATAGCAGGCAAGCACTTTGCCCGCTGAGCCACCGCGGCCCACCCCCAATCTGTACTTTTTAAATCTGGAGGGTTTTTTTTTTTTGAATTATAAAACTACCTCAAGGCACAACTGTCAGTTAGCTGTACTTTATTACAAACCAGTGCTGGCTAACAGACCATGAACCATTGATAACTAATATCCTTAGTTACATCTCACCCCTACTGAATAAAGGAGCCAAATTGTTAAATTTGTTTTTCCAAAGGACATTGATTAAAAGAGTTGACAAAGCCAGTTGAATGCAAAATTTCCAACTGTCTAAAATGAAAAGCTTTCTAGATCTTCATGTCTTGGGCTGGGGAGAAGGTTTATTTTCCAACTGTGTGTAAATAATGGATTTTGCCTTTTCTGGGAATCCATCATCGAAGGGTATGTTGAATACTCAAACAACGGAGGCCCAAATTGTCCTGCAGTGACACTAACTAGCTGGAACTAATTCAGAAATGTGCACAGAACATGATGAGGGTAACTTCGTGTGTGGGGGAGCAGCACATCTCACCTGCTTCATCACTGTTCGTCACAGGACAAATGCTGTCTGGTCCAAAGCTTCCCAGAAAATATAGAAACCTTGTTATAAATTACATCCAGCTTTGTTTTTTGATTGTTTTTTTTTAAGAGGCTCTTTGTCAGATAGAGAATGTAAAGGCTCAATTTTTTTTTTACTTATTTTCTTGCTGAGAGCTGCAGGCATAACCAGCAGGAACAGCCAGTAATTAATCATAGCTCCAGAGATGGGAGCACACGTTCAAAGACATTTTCAACCCACTGAAACACGTCATGGGTTTAAAATTCTGCCACAGAGCAGAATCTCTGGAATGAGGCTTTACATTCTTTCTGATTTTGATGTACCTACCAAGTGTGGCCAAAGGCGGCTCTTAGAAAGTCATCAGAGACGGTGAAATTCCTCATGAGGAATCGAGCTCAGGCAAGCATATCTGGGGACAAGCAGCAAGATGGGTAGAGATAAGTGTGACACTGGACAAAATATTAGGTATGTTTTGATGTATTATTTGATTGCAACAGAGACTCACTGGTTATGTGAAGCGATTTCTGCAAACATGCTTGTGGAACAGCATTGGAAATGGGAAATGCTCAAGGTGAGAGGTGGTTCTAGAAAGCAGCCACGCCCTCGATGCTCTTGTGAGCTGCGAGGGTGCCCTCTAATGGGTTATCTGCTCAATGTTGTCATCTGCTGACTCCACCCTCCCTACCCACAGGCTTCTATTACTTACTCAAAACTTCTCCTTCCTCATGACTTTGTTCATATGTGTTCCCCCATGCTGTGCCCTTCCTCTGTTTCATGACTTTTAAATTTCAGCTCTTATTATTAAATGGCTCATTTACGTGGTTCATATTCCCACAAGAGCAAACTCGATAGGTCTAGATTACAGTTATGAGCCGGGTCAAATTGCTGGCTGCTGGCCAGCATATGGATGGCCTGCCTTTGGGTCAGGTGCTCACCCCTGGTCTAATCCACTGTGACCAGGCGAGGGTAAGGCCACATGGCTGAGCACAAGCTTCCCTGGGCCCATCACTTCTGCAGGGGCCATGGCCAGGGCAGACATAGTGATTGAATCTGAGGTTACTGTTGCATTAATGAGTTCTCTCAGAGCAGCCCATCCTGTTATCACACACCGGCCCACACAGCCATCAGATGTCAATTCTGTTCTAATTAATTCTCTAATCGGTTTAGTTTTTTTTTTTTCCCAGCCCCACTGCCACTACCCTAGTCCAGGTTATAATTTTTCCCATTCAGTTTCTCTCTAACTGGCCTCTCCAATCTTGTACCCAGAGAGACCTTTCTAAAATAAAAATCTGATCATGCCATCTCCTGCTTTTAATATTCGGTGGCTTCTCATTGATTGCCCAAAGGATAAAGTCTAATTTCCTTGATGTGGCTTAAAAGGTGTAAAGACTTCCATGACTTGGCCTCTGCCAGCCTTGTCCCGGCCTTGTCTTGCCACCCTCGGTTGCACGCTGCACTCCAGCGCACTTAACTTTCTGCCAGTTTCTCTCACATATTCTGCTCTCTCTTGACTTGGGCCTTTGTATCTGCTTTTCTCTGTGTCCATCCTCAAATCTCCTCCTTCTCACTGAAATTTCACTTCCTCTGACTTTTCCTCATGGGAGCACGTCTGCTAGGTGTACAGTTATTTCTCCAGCACCTGACCCAGCGCTGGCACCTGGTAGGTACTCTGTCAATATTTCTTGTTGAACCCCAGAACCCCAAGAAGTTATCGTTTCTGTGTAGGAATAAAAAGTGAAAAATAAAAGCGTTTGATTGGGAGAAAGGAAGAGAGGAAGAGCAGTGAAGAAGAATAGAGAAAGACATGGTATAATGATTTTGCAAAACTCATAGAGTGTAGATGGACCCCTGAAAGAAGCAAAAAAAAAAGAATCTATGGACACTAATTACTGAGAGAAATATGCAGCCCCCAGAGGGCTAGCTGAGATCAAAGGACTTGGCCAAGGAATCCATCTCAAGGATATCTAGCCATTAACAAAAGCAGGGTTTGGGCTCTGGATTAATTTCTTTAGCAGAGAAAAGTTCAACTTCTTTCTAAAGCACTTGGAATAGCTGTGGTGCTTCTGATGGGATTTGAACCTGAACACCTGTTTCGTGGGGTTTCCTGGAAACATCTGCGTTTTCGAGGTGTGGCCTTCAACTCCTAAAACGCCCCAGGTGTTTCTGGCATCTAGCGCACATTATTGCTTCCCCAGTAAAGGCTCACAAAGGCCTGCAGGGTGATTTCAGTGCCTTTCAGACGCCTGTGCTGACTGTCCTCTGTGCCCCTTCCCCTGCCCCCCACTCCCTGTGGCAATCAGGGGAGAGCAGAGAGCTAGGCAGCTTGGCCTCGCTTCTGGGAAGGGGCGTGCTCACCCCCTCTCTGAACTTATCCTTCTCTAGGAGGGTCTTGTGGACAAGCAGCAATAGTTTTTATCTCTACTCCACTGGCATCGGGTAGATTTGTGGACATTAAGTTTTCATAATCGTTGCCAGAGGCCTACAAGTGCTAGTTAGATATTTTAATGTGTGAACCTAAGTTCTTGTAGTAGCGAAATATGCTGGAAGCCAAAATGAGAATGGCCTGGATGTTATTTAGCAAGTGGGAGACAGAGCAAGAAAAGGAGATGGCAAATGGCAAGTCAGTGATGAGGCATCTAGAAGCTAGTTCTTTTTAGGTACACAAATTAGGTGCAAACTGTAATGGAATCCATTTCCTGACAACAGCAGATGATAACCATAGAAGAACACAACCTCGTCGCAAACCTGGAAGGAGGGGATGGCTGCAGTCAACAGCACTGCAAGAACCTAAGGATATATCTCCTTTGCTGAGGGGGTCCAGGTGGGTGTGGTGGAGGTGTCAGGGAGGGGGTCTGAACTGAGATGGCCTACAGACTACACCCCTGTTTTGGTTTGCTAAAGCTGCCAAATGCAATGTACCAGAAATGGGTTGGCTTTTACAGTGAGGAATTACTAGTTCACGATTTACAGTTCCTAGTTCTTGAAAATGCCCCAACTCAGGGCATCAGCAGGATGATACCTGGACTCTGAAGACAGGCTGCCAGCATCTGCGACTCCTCTGTCACATGGGAAGGCATGTGGCCAGCATCTGCTGGTCCTTCATTTCCAGATTTCATTGCTTTCAGCTTCTGGTTTTAGTGGTTTCCTCTCTGAGCTTCTATGGGTCCTCTCAGAGCCTCAGGGTTTTTCTCTGTGAGCTTCTCTTAATTTCATCTCTTATAAAGGACACCAGCAAGAGGATCAAGGCCCACTCTGATTGAGGCAGGTTACATCGCAACTGAAATGACCTAATCAAAAGATCTCACCCACAGTATGTCTATACCCACAGGAGTGGATTAAAAGAACATGGCCTAACTCAGCATGTGAACTCACTGCCTTCCCTCCTACATGGGACATGACTCCCAGGGGTGCAAATCTCCCCGGCAATGTGGGACAGAAAGCTTGGGATAAGCCAGAACCAGTCATCAAGAGATTAAGAAAGCCTCCTTGACCAAAAGGAGGAAGAGAGAAATGAGACAAAATAAAGTGTCAGTGGCTGAGAGATTTCAAACCGAGTAAAGAGGTTATCCTGGAAGTTATTCTTACACATTATATAGATGTCTCTTTTTAGTTTATGGTGTATTAGAATGGCTAAAGGGAAGTACCTGAAACTGGTAAGCTGTGTTCCAGTAGCCTAGATTCTTGAAGATGATCATATAATGATAGAGCTTTTACAATGTGACTGTGGGATTGTGAGACCCTTGTGTCTGCTCTTCCTTTTGTCTAGGGTTGGACAGATGAGTAAAAAGTATGGATAAAAATAAACAAATAATGGGGGAACAAAGGTTAAAATAAATTAGGTATATGGAAATGCTAGTGAGCGTGAGGGGAGAGGGTATGGTATGTATGAGTTTTTTCTTTTTCTGAAATGATATAAATGTTCAAAAAATTGATCATGGTGATGGATACACAACTATATGATGATATTGTGAGCCATCCATTGTGCACTATGTATAGAAAGTATGTGTGAAGTTTTCTCAATTAAAAAAAAAAAAAAGAGCATGGCCTTTTCTGGAGTACATGAGCTTCAAACCACCACAAAACCCCACAACCTTATCCCTTAAAATGTCCTGCCCTCCCTAAGGCATTGTGAAGCCACATTGGTGGAAAGCAGCTGTTCTGCTCCTCCATGCAAAGACATTAGGTGACTATAGGAAAAGCAGGGATCTTGGCTATGTACTTTCCTGGTTATTCAGTCCTAAGAGCTTGGGATTCTCCTTTCCTAGACATCCACTCTGAGACTGATGGTAGGAAACATTAACTGCATCGAATAAATCATTTCTCCCCTTTTCTCCCTCTGAAGAAAACCAAGCTGAGTAATCCTGGTCAAGGTATTTAACCTCTCTGAGCCAGTTTTTCGTCTGCAAAATTAGGGATTCGACTGGTTGAAAATTCCCATCTACTCCTCAGGTTCTGTGATATTTCATACAAAGTAGTCAGAGGCCACTGCAGAGAGGAAAGAATGCATTATTTACACTGATGGGCCATCAGATAAGAAGAGCAATGAGTGTTTGGGTGCAGGGTCTGCAACAAGCCCGATTAACAGACCTAAAATGCCTAATTACATGGTGGCCTCCCTGAGGTCAGAGCCTCCTTCCAGTTGGTGCCCCTTCCCTCAGCACCTGGGATCCCACAATGTGACACGTGTCCAGGACTCCAAGACAGCTGTCGGCTCAACTCTTCACAGATTCTCACTTTCCTTCCTCCAAGGTGGAATATAGACCTGTACCTACGGCCCAAGTGGGTGGAGGCCTAGGATTGCTGTAGAAATTTGAGTTCCTTCTTAGTTTCTTTTAATTACTGTTCAGACCAGTATGTCTGGTGGGAGCTAAGTTGATGTAGAGCCTCTCATTGTGACTGCCTAGTTTCCTTGCTCACAGTCAGGCTGTGTCAGGGTGTTGATTTTTGTTCTCTTCCCTATTGTTTCTCTGCTCGCTATTTCTAATTTCTTTTTTCAGAGGCTGACGTCGTTATTTCCACCCTAAGTGCTTGGCCCCACTCTCCAGCTCTGGGTTCCGTAACCCATGGCAACAAGAAAAGAGAAGCAGGTGATCACACACCACACGCGTATTATTCTCTGTCTGGCTCTGTCTCTCCCTCCCTCCTCTCTCATCCCTCGTGCGCGCTCTCTCGCCCTCTCCTTCTCTCCTACACTCTATTCCTTTCTCTTTCTCTCCTTCTCTAGAATTCTTTCTCTCCCCTCTTTCTTGCTCACATGCTCTCTCCTTCTATCTCCTCCCTCTTCCCCTCCTCTCTCTTCCCTCCTCTTTGCCTCTCTGCCCTCTCTTGCTTTCTCTCTCTCTCTCTCTCTTGCTCTCTCTCTTTCTCTCTTGCTCTCTGGCTCTCTCTCCCCACCCTGGCAGTGCTGTATGGGGCACACCAAGAGAGGGGTCTCTAAGTAGACACACAGGCCTCCTGGCTGGTGCTGAGGGCTCAGGGCTTCCGGGTCACAGCGCAGCAGCTGTTGTTCTCGGGAGCTGCTGGGGAGCAGAGCGGCCTCTCCTTCTGCTAGCTCCAGCTCCTCGAATTTCTCCAGGACAGCGAAGTATAATCCTATCTTGTACACACGGCTAGAAATTCCTGTAAACAATCCATTCCCCACTAGCCAGGAACTCTATTTTATGTCCTCACCATGGAGAATGGCAGGATTGCTGTAGAACACAGTGCAGGTGAATTGTGCCTGTGGGTATTATCTCAATTTATAGATATTTATAGTAGAAAGAAATTTCCCTGCACGTGATTTACAAATGGAAACCATAATTAAGTCATTTGAAATCTAAATTCTAACCCTCTGATTCTTCCTTTCATATTTATGAGTTCTAGGAAGCTTCAACCCAGTTCAACAATTTTTTGTTACCTGCCAAATTTTCTACCTGGTTTGACCTATAGAGCGAAAGAGTCAAGTGAGTGGCCCATCCAAGTGGGAAAAAAATCTCCTTTCATTCAATGACTAGAAGAACATGGTGGACACATTCTTATCTGACATGGTCAGGCTAGTAGTTGTTGGTTAATAAAGAAGTTGTTTAAAGTGAGGCAGCATAAACAAAATGGCATATAAAAACCATGTAACATTTTATTTCCACATAAAACTTATCACTCTATTAACTTTCCACTATTTTGATGTAGGGAGAAAAGCTTTATTTGAGAATGGGTCTATGCTAGGAGACCAAATCAACTTTCTCGTATAAACTCTCCATCATGCATTACTTACGATGTCCAGTTTTGGTTTCTTAGTTCTGCAAAAGCTTAAAGACACTTGAAAAAATCTGAGCCCAGAATCTGTCTAGATTTTTATATTTTCCCCAAATATTTGGCAATAGTCTCACTCCCACTTCATTTGCCTTATTTTCTCTAAGTGATTCATGGAAATAATAACTTTATTGCCTTTTGCATTTTTATTATATCATATTGCATTGGTTTACATATTATTCAATTAAAGTATGAATTACCGAAACAACTGCAACTGGCAAAACCGGTTTGAGAATAAACACAAGTTCTCATGGTAAGTTGGATGCCAAGTTGGGGGAGCAGAGAGGCCTATGGGTGTTCAAGAGAGCAGCATCTACATCACAGCACAACTAGGGACTTCTAGTTATGCAAGCACATGATTACTAATGCTACAGAACATGTACCTGGCAGGGAACTAGGCAGCTCCTTTTAGTGAACTCCACCTCCCATATGCTCCTGAACCTATATCTTCGTCTCTAGGATTCAGTTCTTCTATATCTAACATCTGTCCCACTTGCTCCTCAATTTCATCATGTCCAAGACCAAGTCCTCTTCTTTTAAGATGGTGTTAAACATGCTGGTTTTTCTTATAGGAGAACTCTTTCATCAAAGAAAAGCTTAAGCTAAGTTTCAGCCAGGATGGGTTTCAGGCCAGGGAAGATGCTCCAAGAAAACTCCAGAGAACCTCTGAGGGTCTCTAGAATTCTACAGAGCAAGATGGAAAATCTACCCTCCCACACACATCCATCCACTTGGGAAATGCCTGCGTTTTCTAGCCTTCTAATATTTCACCCCCACTTTCACTTCATTTTGTTCCCAATTGTTAGTGCTTTGGTTCATGCCCCTAATTTGCTGCCAGTCTCCACCCATGAATTCAGCGTGTACATTGCTGATCAATCTTCTTCCTGAATCACAGAATGATTGATTGGGCAGATCCCTGCTCAGAGTTCCTCAGTGGCTGCCAGTGGTCTACCATATAAAGTACACATGACTGAGATCAGCATTCAAAGTGTTCCAAGCTTTAGACCCTTTTCTTTTCTAGGTTATCTTTTATTACTTCCCCACTGCCATCCTATGCTCTGGCCAAAGCAACTTCTTTCTGTTCTCTGAAGACAAGATTCTTATTTTTCTCCAAGTGCCTGCCCTTTCCATGCCATTGCCTCCACCTCTGACACTCCTCCCTCCATGCCTCAGGCTGTGTCCCTCCAAGTTTTCAAGCTGAAGTGACATTCTTTTTATAATGTCATCTCATCTTTTCTTCCTAACCACCATCCCGTTACCTCACTCCTCTCCCCAAAATTTGTACCAATCTTACTGTTTTAAATTATTTGTTTATTTATCAGATGCTATTTGTGAAATTGTCTCTCCCCAATGATCCTGTCTCAGAACCTTGCCATAGTAGGCTTCAGAAAGTGCATCTTGCGTGAAGGCTTATTGATAGATAGGGACTCAGTGGAGGAGAGAAGATCCATATGTGGAAACTTCTTAAAAACAGATCCCACCCCACCCCCCACCCCCCAAAAATACAGATCCCAAGCCTTGTTGTGGGTTTGCAATGTGCTGCCTCCTCAACGGGCTCTCAGAAGAGGGCATTGTTGCCCTTGAAGTCTTGGTTTTCCCTCCAAGGAGGTTGCACAGGTAGGCAGGGACAGAGATTAATCCAAAGGAAGTAGTTTCTGTGTTTTATTGTTAGAAGTTTATTCCGTCTTTGTTAGATAGAGAAAATAAAACATCTGAAATTACTCCATTGCTTTAACAAAGAAAACCCAAGTTCCTCCAAGGGCCTCTGTCTGCCATCTTCTTTTCTCTGTCGAGGTTGTCATAGGGTGTCATTAGCCACAATTTTCTGAGCACATTTATAGGAAATTTTGACTTCAGTAACAATTTATGACTTGTCCACATTGAAGTTCTTTCCTCTTTTGACTACAACAGATCTAAAATTTCATACAATACCATTGCGTAGGATAACTATGAAAAAACAAAATGTTCCAATGAATGGTAGGAGGAGAATTCAACTGGCATTACAAACTGAGCAAACCAAAATCTCCCTCTAGTTTTTTTTTATAAAGCTGGGCAGGCTGGCTAATGGAAGATTAGGGCATTGGGCTCTGACCACTAGAGGAAGCCACCATTAGCAAACAAACATCTGCTTGGTTCCCTCTGCAGTTCCTGCCAGCTGCAGCTGAGGCACAGTAAATTACTCTGCTAATTCTATTGGCTCATTCCTGCATTTTGCTAATGCAGATTATTGATTTGTGCAGGACAGCCTGAGTTTTCGCAGATTCTCAAGGTACAAGTGGGCCAACTCAGATATTTTTAACACTAGAAAAATCTGTGGTATGGGGAACTGTTGCTGAAGTGAAAGATATTCAGTGACAAAGATTGAAAGGAAAAAAGCTATGGTTGAAAATAATGCATCAGTTCCATTTAATGGCAGATCACAGCGGGAATCATATAGGGAAGAAAGACCACCTTCTCAGTAATTAATATAAGACATATTAAAATGGTGATTTTAATCCATTCTGAAGGCTTGTGGGAATGAGCTGGAGGATGTGATTGGGAAATTTCTTCTATCTTTCATTGATTATTTTGTCTGATATGAAAATCCTACTGCTCTTTGTTTTCAGAGGCACAAAGGTGGAAACTGGGACTTTGGGGTTACCCCAGCACTTAGAAGTGTGAGTTTAGAAAAGTTAAGCTTGTTTCCTCATCTCTAGAGGGAAATAACTCTCATAGACTTGTGAGAATTAAAGGTTGTGTGGAAATCATTTACTGCAGCCCCAGACACATAGTTAGATTCACTTTCAGGGGTTTGGGTTCTTCAGCTAAAGAACTTCTAGGCTGTCGAATTCACTCCTCAGCAGGTTTATATGAGAAAAGCTGAGCGATAGGACTCCACTGAGAAGAAACCACCCACCTGTGCCCGCTGGAGTTTACTCTGCACCTCGGTCTCTGGCTGGCTAGGTGTGAAAAAAAGGTATCCTGAAGTGAATTAACCCATAATTGTAAGGCCAACGGATACAGTCATAGACATGCAAGAGTCATCAGATTGCTATGAAGTGTAAGGGGCTTAAACATGAGCTCTCAACCCACTCCACTCCCGAATTTAACAGTTATTGGATTTCAAAGAATTATTCTCTGTGTCTTCCTGGTTATTTTAAATTCTTCTGTCCCTGGCTGAGTGAGGTATGGAAACAAGATTCAGGATATCCTTCACAGATGAAGTTGACGTTGATTCAAAGCAGATGTTCTCTGGGATGCCCTCATATCCGAGGACAGCTGGCTTGCTGAAGGGGTGGCTCTTTCTGGAGGGTGACCAGAAGCCCACAACACTTAAGGTCAAGAGGCTTCTCAGAGGGTTTAGTAAGACCTCAGGGTCCCTCTATTCTGAGTTCTAAACTACTGACTTTGAGATGAATGTCTAGGAGATTACTCTTTTAATAGGTGGGGACAAAGCCCTATGCAAGACATTTTACATGATAACTCATACAATCCACAACACTCCAAGGATATATACTACACTGCCTTTTATGTAGTAGGGGGAGCTAAAGCTTGGAGATATTAAAGTATTTATATTGCTGAACGGTTCACAGCCAGTAGAGTGGTAGAACTGAGATGGAATCCATGCATGCCCATTTGACTTCAAAATCTACCTAAATTGTTTATAGTGCAACTTATAATACATGAACCACATGAAATTGCCAAGGTTCAACCAATTTTAGCCTACAAAATGGCAAGTTCATATGTTTCACATGTATTTGACTCACATCATATATTTTATTGACTTGCAGTCTTGATCTAAACTTTTTGAATAGATGCCATAAAGTTATCCAAAAAAGGAATGCAAGTAAATGCATATACTTGAAGACCTTAGCTCAGTTCCTCTCATTTTTCTGCTGCAAGAAAACAAACAAACAGGGGAACTGGCTGATCCTACTTCAATGAGTCATATACAACTTGATGTTTTTCTAATAATTTTATACTTAATCTTTGTGCTTTTTTTTTTTTACCAGCTTTATTGTGCTCTGACCAAATGAGCTTATAATTGTGTTTTTCTCTCTCCTTGGCTGCTGAACTTCAACACATTTTGCCATTATAACTTTTACATTACTTCTCTGTTCTTTGTTTTCAATTCAACAATATTGCCAGAATAATTATTTCTCCAAACAAGAGTATAATTTTTAAATATGTAAGCTACATGAAATGGTACTAAGTACTCTGGGATCTAGAAAGTATTCTGAAGGGGAAGAAAACCCACTAAAATTATATGTCCCTAAGTTATACTTTAATAGGCATTTTACTAGAAAAACTCTAATTAGTTTTGTTTTAAAAAACAAAAAATATAAAATATATGTAATGTATACATATATAGATGAATGTTTGAGTATATAAACAATATACATGGTAATATTAATCATGCATGTTTCAGATTTATAGTTAACTAATGTTTAAGGTTTGTGAGCTTCCTTCCTTCCCCATAATTCTTCATCTCTGTCACTTTTGCCACCTAGTCTTTCTCCAAGGAATTCCACAAATCCTCTGCTCCTACCTCTTCATCCTCAGTTTTCCTCTAAATCTTTTGCCCTTTGTTTTCTGCAAACTTAGTTGAAAGACATTTCAGTTATATTTCTTTCAGTTCATCCAAGGAGAATGTTGATAGAATAACATTTTTCATTTGTTCAGCACTTCTGAATTTTTGAGAGTACTTTTATCGCTACTATCACATTTGATGTCACTCTTACATGTGCAGTACCCATGACTCTGGAGATACTTTTTTAATTTACAAAAATGATGTGAGTATGTCTGTGTGTCTTTTAAAGCAATCTCTGGGTTAGACTTTCTAGATTTCCTGTCTGGGGGTTATTATCCAGTGTTGGGACCGTTCTTAGTTTTTAGATTTTGAACCTGTTCATATGAAAGTTGCATGTTATGTTTTACTTGTTAACAACAACACAATGGGGTCCAATGCTGTCCTTCCACTTTACAGCTGTGGCACTTCGGAGCTAAACTTGCTCTGACAAAGGCTAACATTTTCCTGTACTGGCAGAGACCTGTGAGAGTCATGTGCTGGCCACGTGGTCACGAATGCTTACATTAGAGTCTAAAACTATACCCAGAATTTTTTGTACCTTAAAAATCTGTGCTTCTAAGAGGTCTGACAAAGCTGAGATGTTTTCAGGTGGTCTTCCTTAAGTTCATTTAGAGTTAAATATTTAAAAGGAACCTTCTAGAAACAACTTAAAAACACACCCACAAAAAACATCATGAATGATGGAGTTACAGTCAGAGAATTCTCAAAAATCACCATCACTATAGCAACAACTTTAACATCCTGTTTTTGTCTTTTTTCCTCCAGCAGCCACCTCAATAGTTCCAAGGCACGTTCCTGCACGCTTATTGCAGGATGCCATAGCCATTTCCTTATTTTGTGTAGCTATTTTTATTAGGTTTTGGACAATGTGCATACTGATCCCTCAAGGGTTAACACCTCAGCTGTGCTGTTTATGTACTCATAGCTACAATATGTTTCCTTTGAAGCAAGGGTGCAGGCTTTCAAAAGACAGTCGCTATAATTCTATGCAGATTTTTCCTGATTCATGAATAGGAAATTTCAACTGAATCTCTTTTTAAATACAAATAACATAGTTTTATTAAAAATTACAGCATTTTCCTAAATGAAAGCAACTTAATCGTAAAAGTGGCATTGTTTAACATGTTTTGCAAATCTCTTTAATGTCTGCTGTATTGGAAGAAAGCTGAATTCTCACATTTGCTGTTGTACTCAGTCTGGTGCAATATGTTGTTTGGTTTAAGTTTATGAGGTAATTCTGGCCCCACAAAGATATGTAGTTGGAAAGGGAGGAATATTTTAATAGCCTTTTAGACTAAAATTTTTCAAAGGTTAGCTATACTGTGGAATCTAAAACCGTCTCAATGAACTTTTTACACCTTAAAAATCCATTGCTCTACTTGGCATTCTGAATGCTTCTTTTGCCACAGTACCACAGAAATGAAAAATCTTAATAGGTGAAGACCGTGTGTGTGTTTCTTCAAGAATTTTGAGGCTGGTAAACCATGAGGAGCCATTTGTCAAGGAAATCGGCAAATGTTTCAAATCAGGGGTATCCCTGTCCAGGCAGTTTGGCAGCACACTGCTTGTTGTTAATAGTTCAATTGAATCTTCAAAGAGTTAGAACAATGGAATAAATAGATAGAATTCTTAATTTTAAATTAAAAGGCATTTCAGATTTGAAAAATTGGGCATTGTATACGTATCTTATTTCTTGCCATGTATGTTTCTTGAGTCATAAAGTTGTTGTAAAAGTTATATAATGCTTGCCAAAAAAAAAACACAGCAAAACCATAGCCGTGGTCTCTTAGTGAAGCTAAATGAAATGAAATATAAAGTTTGTGATATATTAAATCATAAGCATAAATATGTACTTTATGTCCAGCTATTATTTCTAAATGGGCACATTTAAAAATAGAAACATTTACCCAACAAGCTGATTAACAGTTTCCCGGTTCCAAAAAGCCCGATTACATTTATGATGCAAAAGATTAAAATGCCTAAGTAGATCAAGTGAGTAGTTCATCTTCCTAAATGCTTTATGTTTTAAGTCTAATAATTCCTTCCAACCCTGTAGACACGAGGGCTGGAGCTACTTTGATGTGGGGTTTTTGTTTCCCCCACATGCTCTCTTTGGAATGGACTCTGGCCACGTCCTTAGGCACAGAGAGGAAAGTTATGCATATGAACAGAGGCCACATGGGCTCATGCTACTTCACACTGCATGCAGGCTCTTGGAGAGAGCAGACTGTTTTTCCATTGTCATGTCACAAATATTCAACCTTTATTTTGGCTAAAAATCATTTCAGTTTCTAATGTCTCATTCCCCAGTGATTTTTTTTTCTTCTCCTCTGCATAAAAATTGGCCAATGGAGAACATGCAAGATTATGTCGACTTTAAAATGCAATCCCCAGGGAGACCTTATTTGCTTGTCCATATAGCCTTTCCATATCCTTAGGTGGAGCAGAATTTTTGAATGCCTCTAGTCCTTTACGACACATTGGCAATTGGCAGTTCAAAAGTTCATATGATGCCATATGTCCTAATAATTTTTATCTACATCTAAAACAATTTGGGACTGTCAAATAAAATCCTGCATGCAAACAAATGATGGAATGCAGGGGAACCCTCTGCTCTAGCCTTTTCTTCTCTGTCCGACAAGCTAATGCAATAAGTCCAATAATAAAAGGTTGTGTACTAGGCCTAAAGCCTGTGACAGATAAAAAAGAAATGTTGGAAACCAATGAAGCTTTTGCACAATTAGATTTTTTGAGGCTGGGCTGTAAGGATATCTCAGAGCCTGTTCAGTTCTGATTGATGGTAAAATCATAACTACATCATATTAGCTGTAGAGTTCACTGACAGGTTACTACAGATTAATATTGCCACTGCTGTTCACTTACCATCAAACCAGGCGATATATGAATTGAGCTGTTCTTCTAAAAAACCCTGCATATTAAAAGGTAAGGTGTCCTACTGAACAATCTCCCTCCTGTCACTGAGGAAAGACACAAACAATGACTATTTGAGAGATATACAGATATGTCGCTGCATACTAATTAGTTCTGCTAGGAGAGTCCCATCACATTCAGAAGCTAGGGATCCTTCATATGCATTTGTTCCTTTAGAGCTCTTGGCTACAGGACTGCAAAGGACCCCCTAAAACATGGTGCTGCATACCTTGGTGATTTAAATGCAGGCTGCCAGGCAAAATGCAGTGACATAAATTTGGCCCATGTGTTTTGCCTCGTGTGAATACAAAACAGGGGAAGCCAGGAAGCCATGTTTTGTCTCCACTGAACTCTGAAAGCCAAAGTTCTGGAGACTGGGCAGAATATCTTCAGAGATGATATCCTCAGTCAAGTGGAGTGCTTTTGCTTTACTTTAAAAATATTTAAAATGTGAGAAACAAGCATGCCTGTCTCCTAACTAGATGATACTGCTAATAACAGTATTAGCAAAATAAAATTTTGTCTCTTTACTATCCCAAGAATTGGGTAAAAGGTCAACTGTGAAACAAAAACAGTGCTCACTAATCAATATGGGAAATGGAGGGGTTACTCTCCATGAAGGGATATCGCTAAGAAACTAGTTGAGTAAGAGAGGAATTTTCACATCCTGTATGATGTGTGAAAGCAAATCCCTGGACTCAGACAGGAGACCTGTGTCTCTGGCTCCTCTTGTCAAGGTACTTGTTCTCCCAGGCCTTGGAATTCTTTATCTGCTAAATGAGAGCTAGAGCCAGGTGATCTCCAGGACCCCTTAAGCTCTATTATCCCCTTGTTGGCCCTGATTTGGGTATATCCTTGACTGTGTTTCTTTGAAAGTGGTCCTTGGACCTGTGGCATCAGCATCACCCTGGGGTTGTTGTGATGCCCACCACTTGTGGCTCTGCTGCATGCGGAAGTTGAAAAACCACTGTCCCCAGGGATTGTAGTGACTTGGTGTGATATTACTGGAGACTTTACCTTTGTTATGTAGAGTCAGAGCCTGGAGAGGAAGATGATAATGTCTTCTTTATCTTTATAGAGAAAATGGTGACCTTGACGATAGTAAACTATATATAAGCTTCATCATCAGTGTTACTGGATAGATGATAGACTGGGAGAAGACACTTGCAATGCTTAAAGTTGACATTGGGGAAAAAAAAACAACCTAACACTGGATTAATACCTAGAATATCCTGCAGATTGTCTGGAAAAAGACAGGATACCCCCTAGAAAAATCCACGAAGGGTATGGAGAGGTAATTCACAGAAAAGGATACTTTCAAATGATCGACCGGTATGTGATTGGATGCTCAGATTCATCAGTAATCAGAGAACTGCTTAGTAATAAACCACATAGGATGACTTTAGATACATCAGAATATTGAAAATTAGAAATCCCTGGATGGCTTCTAGAAATAATGTTTTTAAAATCATCAAAAAATAACATAGAAACCAAACAAAGGAAGCCATTACATCGAAATACAATTCAACTCTTGGACCTTGTAGCCAGATCCTGTGCTGGTGCTGGGAAATAAAATAATAGGAATTAAGGGAAGAATGTTGCCCTCATAAGCTTAGAGCCTAGAAGACGAGACAGCAATGCAAGAGGCAACTTGAGGTTCTAATAGGGGAAGTGTGGGAGCGTACTTGAGAGGCACCTGGCTCAAATGGGACAGGGTTGGAGGCAATGAGGAAAATGCCTGGTATCTAATAAGAGATTCAGAGAAATTGACCAGAAAATAATTGGTAGGAAAATGATTTTAATCAGAAGTAAAAGCCAATACCAAGACATGTAAATGAGAGAAAGTCTGGAGGACTTGGAGAACAGCTATAAGTTCAGTATTTCTGAAATGTAGAGGCCAAAGAGAATAGATGGTTCTAAGACAGGTGAGCTCATGACACAACAGTCCTAGAAGAGTCTGATGCTGGGCAGAAATTCTGTCTGAATGAATTTATTATATGAGGCAGATTTGACCAATAGAAACATGTGACCTTGTTTGGTTTTGCTCACCTTTGACCCTCCAGTACTTAGCACAGTGCCGCATTGAGTAATGGTTAAATGAAGGAAATTCTCTCTGGGTTTCTAATTCCTAGTTTAGGTGATAGATCCTCAAGTTACAACACATTTTGTTGTATATGAGAATATGTTCAGCCAGTTCCTAAATAAGGGTTTTTGACAAATCTCAGATCCATCTGCAACAGTATTCCTTCTATTTGTGGCTGAAAAAGTAAAGTTCATGGCTGCATCTGTGGGGAGTGTGGCCTAGAGGTGTAGACTGAGCCAGAGTATTGGCACTGGCTGAACTCGCCCAGACCAGGCGGAAGACCGAATGTGGAGATATGCTGGCAGGGCGGCCACATAGACTCACCCCACCTCCACGGATGTCCATTGGACCCACGCTTTGTCCCTTGTTTTCTTTAGATTTCTAAGCTCGCCTTGGTTCCCTCCACAAACAATCCCAGAGTTCACAAAAGCGTGGGTTGCAATGCATCTTACGCATTAATAGATATTAGTCTCCTAATGATCAAGGAGTGAAATAAGGATGGAGAGAGCATCATATGAGAAGCAGGGACCTGAATATTCCCTGAGAAGAAGTAATGACTATTCGTAGGTTAGAGTTGGGAGCGAGCTTAGAATATGGATAGTAAACCCTATCCCCATTTTACAGTTGAAATGAGAGGGTTGAACTAGATTGCTGCTAGCTATGGCCCTGTTAGGACTGTATGAAGTTAAATTGTGTAATCTCACAGAATTTAGTGTCCGCCGTCTCTAGAATGGCTGGCTTAGACTAAATGCCCATGAAAGTCCTGGCTAAGCATACCTTCTATGATTTTTAATCATGCCAAACTTTCTCTATGCATGAGTCTAATTCTCTCCCCCAAAACCACAACCTTCTCATTTCTTTCTAAGAGGGACTAACGTTTGGCTGAAATTTTAAAATCAACCTTTTTTTTTGGTCACATGGACACTTTTATGTGGTTACCCTATGACCTATGAGTCAATTTGCCACACAAATCTCAGATAATGGAATAAATTATTCACATTTCTTAGGGGAGCATGGTGACTTTTCATTTCCTGAGCCATGTAAATATTTCCTAGATTCTATATTCTGCCTTTAAAAAAATCTAGTGAATAAGCATATTTTCTCTTATTGAAGTAGGTTCTGTAACCTTGCACCATGAGCAGGAATGTATTTGAGAGAAAGTAACTGAACGGGATACATTGTAACCTGT
The DNA here is from genome assembly GCF_023851605.1 of Tamandua tetradactyla. Lineage (NCBI taxonomy): Eukaryota > Metazoa > Chordata > Mammalia > Pilosa > Myrmecophagidae > Tamandua > Tamandua tetradactyla. Next base: position 148,740,712 of record NC_135329.1, read on the forward strand.
TGCTCTCTGTTTCAGGAGGTAAAAAATGCTCTCTGAATGATAGGAAGATTGGGATGGCAGTAGATTTGCTTTAATCAGAACCTCAGCCCATCAGTTAACTTTCCTGCATCTAATCCTTCATTATTAAAATGAGAGATAACTTATCTGACAGCCAGATAAAGAGGAATAAAGTTTGCAAAGCACTTCAGACATCTACAGAATGATTTGAACAGAAAAAGATAATAATCCACTTGGATTATTTTATGATGACATGGTGGATTGTCCTGGTGACATAATTTATAAACCCCTTTCTTTGTCCAGAGGTCTCTTAGGAGCTGTGACTATGTTTCCTCCGGAACTGTATGAATTTTTGACACATATTGGGCACTGGCCAGGACCTAGATCTTGAACGAAAGACCAAATGAGGCCATATTAGACCAGCAAAATTCTCCTGTTGTGTTTTTTCTTCTGGTAAATACTGTGGTGCATAAACATTAAAAGAAAGAAAGAAAAGTGTCTGTAAAGCAAAGTTACCATTTGAACATTTTGTGCAAGAGTCCTTGCAGATGTACTGAATGTAAGAACAGCTCACCTTGCTTTGCAGGACAGTTTATAAAATGTCAATGGGGAAATGCATTTATTGTGATTACGTAAAGGGGGATCTTAAAGAGAAAGTCAGACATAAGTATGAATTTCCAAAATATAAAGGTCATTGAGTGAAACAGTGCAACGTATTCTAGAAGTTTCTAATTAGGTTTTGGACTGTGGGATTTGCCTTTGCCTGGAGCAAGAAGCCCAGCTGTTTTACAATAGAGCCCTTTGCCTCCTAGCAACCCTGCAGACAATATGTGCCTTAAACAGCAAGTCTATTTTCAAGGGCTACGTCTCTTGGTTCTCTACAGTTTCAATAAAATATTGTCTGGAGTTATTAGTTCATGTTGCACAGCGGTCATATCTTTTACTGTTTGCTTATTCAAAATTTTGGCCTAGCACTCCATTTTTAAGGATTTTATTTTTTGATGCGTGAAATTTAATGGGAGCCCAGAGCTTCCGTTTTGAGATTTCAGTATTAAAAAAAAAAATCATAGGTCTTTAAACTGAAAGGTTTGATGGAATATTAAATTTGATGAATCATAGCAAGTGTCTGTGTTTGTTAGTTTTTATAGACCACATTAAAGCTGTCATTAATAAAGTCACACTACATTGCTTTGAGTGGGTCCTAAAAGGTTAACGGCTTGATGCAGGCTGATGTCCTTAAGCTTTACTGTTTGACGCTGGCTTGTGGAGAACTTGTGCACTTTGAAATTGAAAGGCAACAGAGAGCTTTTATTTTCTATCTCAAAGAAATAGCTAGAAATATCTTTACCCTCTTTCTCCCTCCTCTGTTTATCTTCTTCAACCATCACCAAAAATCTTGCTCACTCAGACGTAGGCGGTTTGAAGTCAGTGGGTAGTTAGCTAGTGACCCCGGAGGGGCACTGGCCTCACGGGAGAAGGGTTGCCCTCTGCCTGGCTGCTTCTCCAGTGGCCTTTGAGGATGGAAAAGCTGACTCGGCTATGAATCACCCATTTTGGAATAAAAGTTATTTGAGAAGTGTATTGTTAAATGTTCGATTCTCTTTCTCTTAAAGACCGTTCTGGTAAACAAGATAAGGAAGTATTTGCAGCGTTCAAATGAGAACAACTCACACAAACACCTATTCATCATCATGTATCTAGAAAACATGCCTTATGCATTTTTTGACTGACTGGGCAATCCCTGGAATGGAGAGCTGGGGATGTCAGTTCTCCTATTGTATCACTAGGAGAGTTTGGAGAAATTGCCACATTTGAATTCAGCCATACTGGAATTGTGTCACTGCTTTAAAGGTTTTCCACATCGTGAAATTCCTTAACATTAAGTAAAGGCTCTTCAGATATGCTTCCAGAACATTTGTGATTTTTTTTTTTTAATCCCGCTCAGGAAAAACTCTTTTTCTTGACAAAGTCATGTGTGAGGGTAAATTTTTTCTTAAAAAAGAGACTTGTCCAGTATCTTGATTCTGGTGGGAGTTGTTAGTAAAATAAATGATTCGATTTGGTTTTGTGTGGGAGACAAATCAAAGCGTGTCCATGAGGTCGCAGGGCTGACCAGCAGCAGCATAACCATTTCCTGGCAATGAGAAGCTGCTCGATTGGGTGGGTGATAGCTCCCGTGTTAGTTTTTGTAGAGAGAAAAATAAAAGTTCATATAAAAGGGGCCACCAAGGGTTATATGGCTGCAGTTGTTTCCAGGCTGAAACATACTTGTCAGTATCTTGTTATATTGTTCTTTCAGAATCAATAAAAGCTAAACTCCCTCTACGATTTTACTACTAAACTGTCCTGGAAGCATGCAAAGCACTGAAAGTCAAGAATGCCAAAACAGGGAAGGAGGCAAACCTAACCATGAGTCAGAGTTAAACTCACTTTATTTAGCAAACTTATTGAGAGGCAGTTACTTTATTAATGTAAACATGTGGAAAGTTTCTTGGTGTGTGTGTGTGAGAGAGAGAGAGAGGGAGGGAAGAAGGGAATGTGCTTGAGATTTCAGTAAAACAATTTTTTTTCTTCAACAGAAAAAACAAACGCATGTAAAGGGATATTTTTCTTTTCGATAAGAATGACTGTTTTCAGAAGATTCCTTATTCCCAACCTTTCCACACTCCTAGAAGGTCCTACCTATCAGTCATTGTCATGTGAGTTTTAATTTATCCTGTTTCACAGTAGTTTTTATATTTAATTAAAAGGCCAATTAAGACTAGTTTAACAAGGGTAATCATTTGCATTTTATGTTTTCTCTCTTCTTTGTATCACACCATCCATTCATATCTATTTAAGGCATGTAGATTTAGGTATTATTGTTAAGGTATTAATTTCATAACTATGATTCTACGATCATTTGACCGTTTGGAAAGGCAAAGCTCTACTGGTTTAAAAGTCTTTTTTACCCAAAAGCTATGGAAGCAATCGCATCGAAAGCTAGAAATTTTGCCCCTGGGTATAAGTAGGTGCTGCGCTAATCAAGAAGACTTCAAGAAACCAGGTCTGGCGCATTTCTTTCTATAAAAGGCTCTTGATTAAAACCACTCTGTTTAACAGAATCTTGTAGGAAAATGTTCTCAAAATGAGGAAACATGGGATGTTCTATTGTAATGGGTAAACTCACTCTGAAATTTAAAAACAAAATTTTAAAATTATCTTTTAAGGAATGGTTTCACTAATGGAATCTGAAGAAGGGGGCGGCTTTGAAGGACCCATTCCTAGAGCCACTGAAATTTCTGGGTCCTTCCTAGGGCAACAGGGAACAGAGAGCCCATCATATATATGGTTAATCATATCTCTAAGGTACTTTAAAGGAAATTACCTCGAGTAAGGCTTATCATTTGCAGCTGTTAGGAGGCCCATCTGCAGTGTGGACAGCCCAGTTCTGCAGCTAATGGATTTATGCCTTTCAGGAAACCAAATGTGTGATCACTTGGACCAGAATCTGTTAAGTATCATGTTGCCGTTTCTTCCCTTTCTTCCCCATGTTAGGTCACATATCAAATATGAACGTCACCCAGAGGTTACCCAGGTGATCCCAGGCTATCCCGGCTGTGCATCTGTGCAGGGCTTGACCTTGAAGGACAGATGGCATCAGGGGGAATTCTTTTATACCTTACACTGGCCAGAGCTCAGCTTCTGACATTTCTGTCTACAGACGACAAAGGCTTTCATTGTGAGCTGCTTTCTGATGCATGCTTAAAGCCAAGTTGAACACATTAAAAGGAAGAAGAGGCAGAAATCCATTCTATGCTCTTTGAATAAGAATGAATACTTTGATGCAAATAAAGGGGAAGAGAAATAGATTTTTAAAAATCTTAATACACTCTCTCCCAAAATTGGGACTTTGTGTTTATTTCATACTGCTTATAATTCTCCCTTCATTCACCATACATTTGCTTTATGTTCCAGATTACACAAAAGATAGTTATTTTAAATAAAATGTTTCCTATAAATTATATTTTTCTGAGCTTGATCTCTTTTTTTTATTTGAATAATATTCACCAGCCCAAAATCTTCCTGTAGAGAATTTACTGTCTCTGGGATATAAATGTGTATATATATTCATGAATTCCCCACCCATTTTTTCCTTTTTCAAATAGAATAATTTCATAGACCTCCATCTCTCTAGTGTTACCAAGATTCTTTGAAGTATTATCTGAAATCAGAACTAAGACTTTAACTGTGACCTCTTTGGAAGATTTAAAATAACCATTGTGTCATCCTACTAATGTAGTAATACCCACTTCAACCCTCCCAACACATTAGACTTCTGAAAAGTACAAAGCAACATTTCTGAAATTTAGGTGTTGATTTTATAACATAGACATTATGTAGTCGAAGGAAACTAAAGTTAATATATAACATTTATTGAGTGTTGTATGTCCCAGGCATTGTTCTAAATCCTTCATGTGCGTTCTTTACTGAATCTTCATAATAGCTGGAGGAGGTTGGCATTATCATCTCCCCATTTTGCAAATGAGGAAATAAGGCACCAGGGAGACATGGAACTTTCCTAAGGTCACAGGACAAGTCAGTGGAGTCAGGAATTGAACTCAGTTAGCCTGACTCTGGAGTCCAAGTTTTATCCACTATGCCGTGGTTCAGAGAATGTCTTCTAATTCATTTTTAAAGCTACATTCAAGGCAGTGAGTGGGGTGGAAAGATCACTGGACTAGGAGCCAGAAGGACTTGCAACCTGATTTTGTGACTAACTAGATGTGCAGACCTGGACAAGTCAACCTCTCTGGGAAAAATTAGGCATAAATCCATTACATAAAGTACTTTTATAAGCAATTTATTTGTTTAAAATAAACACAGTGATTCTCAGAGGGAGGCCATGTAAGAAGCACTATTAGGAGCAACATTAAATAAAGGTTCTGGGGCCAGACATTGTGGCTGAAATGGGGTTTCATGCAGAATTTTGTGGGCTTAGTCTCCACTCTGTTTCTTACCAGATGTGAGATGGGGACAAGTTGGTGCCTCTTTCAGAGCCTCCATTTTCATCTCTAAAATGAAGATAACAAAATGTGTCTCCCTCATTGGACTGGTAAAACTAGGTGAACAATTGTACTTCAAGCATTTAGTGGCGCATATACACGCTTCTCTATATGACCCTATGACCATGCTATTATCCCCATTATACAGAAGAATACACTGAGGCATAGAGAAGTTTAAATGACTTGCCTAAGGCTATTTAGTTTGTGAGTGATGGAGTCACTCTGGGGCATATGGCCCCAAATCCTGGGTATTTAATCGATACTTCTCAGGACTAAGAGGCCACTATGTGTTTTCTATTACCTGAGCTAACAGCCCCTCTATCAGGAGCTTCTCCCCCTCACAATTCGGCAGCCAGAGTGTTAAACCAGTATCTTCCAAGGAGGTCTCGGCACTGAACCTATAATTCTTTCTGATTAGCCAGGACCTGCCTCTGTTTTGATTGTTCAGTGCTACAACTCACACACACACACACACACACACACACACACACTTGCGACGCCTTCCAAGGGAGTAAACTGGATTGACCTCCCCAGTTCCCTGGTAATTTTCAAGTTCTACTGGCTTAGAAGGCAGCCACCCTCCTAGTTCTTCCCGACCTACCCCACCTTTTATAGCTACTTTCCGATTTTGCATACGATACTGAGGATTAAAGTTATACAGATCAGCTACTGGCAGGAATGGCCTTAGGACGTTTTGAAATATGTTATGTAATATGTCAAATAATGAAAAAAATTAAATGTTGTACCCTGAAAAATAGAACATGGTGGGGGGAGCAGAAATTATGTCACATGTCTTCAGGACGCAAGTTGGAACAGAGGAGTGTTGGGGAATTAATGCCCTGATTTCACCATGTGTTTTATATGAATTTCTTTTCATCAAGGGCTTCAGAACTCTTTAACCTTTGAACTCCTGTGCCTTGCCTTGAGAGAGTTGCAAAGCCATTTGCAGCAGTTTTTCTAAAAAATACTCTTTTTTCTTAATTGATGGATAAGATATTTAATTTTCAGAATAGTAGGATTCCTATATTTTGATACTTGCCTGATCTCTTAAAGGCACCTTGTCACTCTCTGATTCTACCAGACACATGGCTTCAGTCTATTTGGGTTTCCTCTTTAGCTAAGAAGAGTGGCAATAAGAGTTACCAGCTGGCACCTTTGTGGGGACAGTTTCCACCCAGAAACCCTCTTAGTTTTCAGGTTTCACAATGATGCTGATCTGAGTAAGTGCTACTGGAAACACAGGTTCTTTTGTAAAATGCTCCTGAATCCTAGTTCTTTCCCAGTGCTGGCTCTTCAACATTGACTGTCTCACGAGCCAAAACCAAGAGGTGCATGTTTCTATGTGAGATGGGCCTCTCTCCACAGAGGAACGACACAGAGGTTTCCCCCCCTTCGTGACCTACATAATTTATTTATAACTGCTCTAACCCTACCTCGCTAGCATCTTGTCTTTCAGGCATCCTACTCTCCCCTTTGTGCTATGCATATTGGAGCTGGTGGGAAGAAATCACCCAGAAAGAGACATCTTGTGCATGGCAAGGTCCTTTGAGATGAGCTAAGGATCCCCATCTTGACTAGAGTTTTCTGGATTTTAAACTCCATCATTAATCTTGTGATGCTTGATAAAGGTAGCAAAATAATACGTTGGTAAAATAAATGTTAACACATGCTGCACATACAAAAGCATTTTCTTCTTCAATTGGTAATGTTAGAAAATGTGCAATAATAGTATTGAATTTGCACCAGTAGGTGAGAGCCCTGAATCCTTCATTACATCTCTAAATCTGATTTTTGTTTGTGACCAGCATGAACACTGACCTTTGCCCCTTTGAATGATCTTTTCGTCTCCCAGAAAGTTCATGAAAAGGTCATGGAGCTGCGCTGACTTCCTGTGTGTGCATGGACGTGTCTTTGCTATTGATCTGGTAAAAGACCTTGCTTTGTCCATTCACTGGTTTCGTTCGCTTTATTTTTAATGGAAACCTGATCAGTAATTATAGAATTTTTCCACCGGAATTCACACCTGAGTAAGTGAAGAAAGCTTACCTCATTTCATACTGGTTATTTAGTCTGTATTTTACCTTGGCCATAACTCCCAATTAAGTGAATTTCTCAAACCCTTAACAAAGCAAAATATGGCACTTAGTGGTCACAAGTTCAAAGCAGGAAAGAGATAAAATGCCTTAATAGCTGGAAATAAAAACACTAGTGATTTTTTCTTATGGATTCCTTCATGTCACATTCAGATCATGAGTGACTATGAGTTTTCCCTTTAGATCATCTTGGCATGATCAAGGAGGAAAAATAAAAATGATTTCTAGTTTATTCTTGAGGTGATTCCTTCTTTTGATGCTGCCTGTCACTGTAAAAGGGGTTATGAATCTCCAGCAACCTGCAGTGCTGACACAACAGCAGTGGCGGCCCTGGTTTTCCCATCAGACTGCAGTGCTGGAACAGGGGGAGTGTTTTAAATCTCCGCTAGAAAACTACTGCCGTTTACAAACCTCACGGGTTGCAGCGAAATGGTGGAGAATGCATGTGCGTCATATTTAGAATGATTGCGTGATGGGGGATACAACAATACTTTTCAAGACTGTAAGCAATACATATATTGATATCTTGTGCTATTTATCTTGTAGATATACAGCCCTGGAAGTTCCTGGCTGCTAGCTGTTAGGCTTGTAGCCCGGAGAAGGAAAGATCCCGAGGTTTGTCACCACCGTATATCACTGCAGCTGTGCCCTTTGATTACACTGGGGCACACCAGTCATTAATAATGGGGAAAGCTTTTTGTCTGGCAAATACGTCGACCGTAGACCTTTTTCAACACCTACACGTCCTGGTGTGGTAGCAAAGGTAAATTAAAGATGAGGTTTATTTATTTCACGCTTATGAACACAGAGGCAGACTTTTCAGAGCCATCTAGAAAATTTATTTCTTTTCCTTGTTCTGTAAACTTGAAACATTTTCATGTTTTACGTTTGCTTAAGCGGATCTGGTCCTTGTCTCTCTCGAGCAAACACTATGAGCACACAGTAATCACGACTTTAATTCTATCACTGTCACACTCATTTGGCTCCTAGAAGGTTGCAAAGCAAGCTGTCATGCAAGAGGAAAACTGCTGTACAGGTGTGTTCAAGGTTGAAGATTTCTTGAAGAGTGTAATGGAAATGGAACTTGCAAAGTAGAATCCTTTCCTACATGCGAAAGCCAGCGTGGTCACCATGCAGTGCTCGGTGAGCGCTGGCAGCCGGTTCTCCAGGTGGTAGTATTTTCCCATCAAAAGTCATCCCCAAATGGACTGATTCGTAGGGCGTTTCAGTCACACTAAACTAACTCACAAAAAAATTTTATTTATAAATGCCCCCCTCCTCAGGTCAAACATTACAACTTTTTAAAAGTGAGGTAAAATGGTCACACTGTCTGTTGGCTTTTACCTCTATTTCATGTTTGTTGTCATTGGAACCCATTAGGACCTGTCATTTTTTTGTCTGCCATGTTATGGTAGCCTCTTCAATTGATAAAATTCCAGTCTAGCTTCTCTTAATTTGGAGTTTTTCGAAGTGTGAGATTTTTACAATCCATTAGTGGTGGTAAATTCAGTTTAGTCTTTCTCCATCATGTCAAAAAAAAAAAAAAAAGAAAGAAAGAAACATAACAGAATGGGACAGAGTACATTGCAGCATGTAGCATGGAGTAAGGGTGAGTAGATTTGCCTGAAGTTCTTGCCTGAAGTTGTGTTTGTGTCGTGCTCGTGCGTGTGCACACGCATGCAAGCTCTTAACATGTCTACAGATAAGATGTACTTCTGTGGGGCTTGATCAAGCAACTTTTAAAACCTCTGCTCCAATCTCTTGTTTTCCAAGGTATCTGATGCTTTCAGGCAATTTGGGCACATAACATTGCGTTACATGATGAGAAATGGTTGCCTTTTCAATTCTTTAGCCAATCTATCTAATTGGATCAAAAAGAGAGTCACAGTTTGGTGCTAGTAGATCTTTCACACCCATCGATATTTGCTAAACTGCTTCCCTTCTTTCTTTAACAAAATGAGAACTCAGGCTCAAAGTTTTTGACCGGAAAAGTATCTGGATAGAACTTTATGGTTCTGATTTGTTAATATGGCTCCCACTGTGCTCAATTTTAAGGCAAATGAGGCAGATTTTCCATTTATCTTGGGAAGTAAAGTTTTATTAAAAAAATAATTCTATTTTTAGTAGAACAGGCATCAACTGAAAGAAAAAAATGTCTGAGTAATTTGGGGTTACAGGAGGTACATGATTAAGGTGAAAATTTGTGATGTCATATGCAAATTAATGAAGGTATTACTAAAGTTGGGGAAACATGGTAAAGCCATTTTTAAAGCTACTGCCGGGGGGGTGGGCCACGGTGGCTCAGCAGGCAGGAATGCTTGCCTCTGATACCAGAGGACCCGGGTTCGATTCCCGGTGCCTGCCCATGTTAAAAAAAAAAAAACAAAAAAACAACTACTGCCGGAATGATTGTTCTAAGATACATATTGAGTTGCATCATTGCTTCCATTTAAAATTCCTCAGTATTGTTCCACTGCCTACAGGATGGGACTCCTGCCTCCTCTTCCAAGCTCATCTCCTTCTACAACCCTACTCACAACAGAACCAAAACCCGTCAGGCTGGGCCTCTCCCCACCTCTGTGCAATTGTGGGTTCTGCCCCTTGTGCAGGAATGCCAGCCCTGTGGGTCCCCTGGTGAGCCCCTCCTCACCCCTCCAAGGCTCAGCTCCAAAGTGAGGAGTCCAGGTCCCTCCCTAGCAGACAGGCACGCCATTCTCCCTTCTCCTGCAGCACCTTATTCATACCATGGGCATGCCATTTATTTCATTTGTATTTACCCTAAAATTCAAAGTCTGGTGAGAACAGCTCTGGCCTCTGCCATCCTCATAGCTGTGTATTGCAGGCTTCCCTAGCACACCACCTCCCTACCTCTTGCCCCTCACAGTAATTCCCCGAACTTGATTCTATTTCCTTGGCCCTGGCCCCAGGCTTCCTTCATAGCCCTGCCTCATTGAGAAGAGCAGCATCGAGCACTGGTTAAGAGCAGGGCTTTGTGGCCATGCTGCTTGGAGGCACATCTCAGCTGTTTGACGTTGGGTAAATGACTTAACTTCTCTGTATTTGAGCCATCTCAAGACCAAATGAGTCATTATTTTAAAAGTGCTCAGAATGTGTGACATGTAGTAAGTATTGAGTGTTTGTGAAAATGCAAACTTTCTGAATCATTCCGTTTCCTACTGTTCCAAGCTACAGCTTGCTCACCCAGCCCCATCAGTTCCTATTCCTTTTAGATGCTTCAATAAAGGCTGTAACTCATTTGGATATGTTTATCAGAACAGTGTCTGCCTTCTGATACGTTACAATTTTTCTCACTCTAAGACAGTCTTGATTTGGGGCCATGACTGTGCTAAGTGCAATGGGAAAAGAACAGATGAATAATATACACCCTTCATCCTTGAGGAGCTTAAGATTGGTCAAAAAATAAAACAAAAAACATTGTCTCTGTGATATGGCATGCTGGGAGCGCCGGACAAGGAAGGGAAGACAAGTTTGAATGTCATGGCGTGAGATAGGCCCTGAGAGTACCACAGGATGCCTAAAGGCTGGTCCCTTCCTTGGAGCAGTTGGCAGTTTAATCTTCCCAATCCTAAAGGCACTGCAAACTCAGATATGGCCTGGATAGGGTCACTATCCAAGGGGTCTGAGCTAAAGGGGCAGGGCATGCAATGGGGACTTCTGGAGAGAGTTCTTGGGGTCAGGATGAGGCTTCAGGGTAGAGCACGGAAATCTGTCCAGGTCAGAGAAAAAGCTGATGTTTACCCAGCATCTTTCCTGCTTGTTGGTTAGTGTTCTATCTGTTTGGTGTCCTGCTGTACTGATTGTTGAACCAGTCCTGGGGAAAGGCAGTGGCAGGAGCTAGGAAGGAGACTAGAGTCCTGCCCTATTAGGGCTGCCATCCTTGCAAAGACCCTAAGGAGAGAAACCAAAGACCAGGCAGAGAGGGTTTGAGTAGAGAGGCATCTTTGGGTTCACGGAGCCCTAGTAGTACTGGGCCTGACATCCAGTCTAGGCCACCCTCCTGCCGGAGACGCTCCTTTTATGTGAAGGAGCCCTGGTTTTTATTGGCCCCCAGCATGGTAGGCTAAGCCTAAAGGGGCCACGGAACAGGTAAGTTCGTTTGAGGTCCTATCATGGAGAACCAGTGCATACCCAAATAGGATTAGTGGTAGAATTCTAGATCAGGACAATCTGAGCTTCCCAAACCCAGGAGTCCAGTATTCTAGCAGTGATTTCTTCTCCTTGAGTGATCACAAGAAGAGGGCAATGCACTGGACCTAGTAAGATGTAAGTATTGGTAGGATTTCAGTAGACGGAGATGGGACAGAAACACAATCCCTATGGAGGGAAAAGAGGGTGAAGAAGTATAAAGTGAGAGAGGGATACATTTAGAAGGATTTGGGTTCAGAAGCTGGGAAAACAGGGCCATAAAATTGGCACTGTCTTTAGAATAAGCATATTAATTTTCTCGTTCCTAATCGCTACTGGAAGTCACTGTTTAAGAATCGTTTTATGCACCAACCCTCTGCTGGTAACTGAGACTCAGCATGTCAGCGTTCTCAGTAAGGGAAGAGGTGGTGTGGTGGTGGTGGGACAGAGATCAGAATTGATGAGGGAGGATTCTGGTTTGAAAGGCCATCACCCCACCCACCCCTAGATGACAACCAGTCAGTCCCTGCTCCTGAGAGAAGCTATTGGATGCTAGGCCTCTATTTAGATCAAATGTGGGTGGTGCATCTGGTGATGCCTGGGACCTCTTGTGGGCTCAGATTTCATGACAGCCTCTCAATACTTGCTCATGTTGACAACATCATCTCCATGTACATCATATTTGAAAGAGTTCGAAATGTTTTGCTTAAACTAGAAAAGTAGCTACTACTTTTTCCATCTCACAATAGAATATCAGTTATTAACAAATTTGATAATAAATTACAGTTCATTCCAGGGCGTGCCACGTGGCTCAGCAGGCAGAGTTCTCGCCTGCCATGCCGCAGACCTGGTTCGATTCCCGGTACCTGCCCATGCAAAACAAAAACAAAAACAAAAACAGTTAATTGCAATAACTGTGTGCTAAATACTTTAATGGATACAAGGAAGGCAATGTGCTAAGAGTGCATGAGTATGATGTGGTCCTTTGTCACAAGGAACTCACAGTCTAATGGGAATAATACTCAAACACACAAATAGGGGAGTCAGTGTAACATAATGGTTGATAGGGGAGGCTCTAGATAAGGGTGTACAGCTAAATGTTTAACAAAATGTGGGAGGGTGTTCTGGTTTGTAGTCCATGCCTATTTCCATAGTGTAAATATATGCCCCCTAGTTTATTTCCATCTGCCAACATGGCGTCACTGAATGCAGAGTTGGGAAGAGAGGCTAACAATGGACTCTTGCAAGCTGGTAGGAGCTGGTTCTTGCATGCTGCTGTTTAGAGGTAGTCTGTCTGCCCTTGAGTCTCAGCTCTGGCTCTTAAAAAGAGATTGGAGAGATGCTTCTGAAAGATCCAAGAAGGAGGGGAAATTTTAGCTAAGTTTTGAAGGATCAGTAATAATCCCACAGGTATGTATGGTGGGAGTAATAGAAAAGGGATTTCAATGGGGACAATGTGGCCAAAGCCAGGCAGGAAGGAAAGTGTGGTTGAGTTCTGAAAATGCTGGGTAAATAAGTTGGACTGGAGTATAGGTTACCTGTATAGAAGTAGGGGGACTGTGTGCTGAGGAATTAGACTGGGCCATGTTGTGGGGGTCTTGAATGCTAGAGAAGGTTGGATTTACTTTAGGGAACCCCTGACTATTTAGAGGCAGAAAAGTGACACAAGGCCTGGGATTTCTAACAAAACTTCTCTAAATTAAGGGTGACATGAATCCCCAAGTGAAGCGAGGTTACTGCTTTAACCCCTTGGGGAAGAATGCTTATTCCATCATTAAAAACAAATAATGGTTGGCTCCAATCAAGTCTGGCTCTTGACTAAAGAAGAGCAAGGCAGACTCCATTCCGAGGTTCAATTTATTGTTCAGTACTCCATCTGAAAATACAATTGGGCCAATGAAAATTTTCAAATGGGTATATCTTCTGTAATCTTTAACATACATCAATGGAACTTCATATCTGGGTAGATGGTACAGAGATATATGATTTCACCAAGTGCGGTTTGCAGTTCATAGAATCACTAATACAAAATAAATTGCTGCCCTTTAGAAGTTACTTGCAAATATTGAAGTGACTCAAATATTATAGGACAAGAGGAGAGTATTACTTTCTAGAGTTGATTGAGGGAAAAATTTCTCAGTTGATGTTGTTTTCCAGAATGTCACCTCTTTAGAAAATACTTTATTTCAAATGGTTCATTTACTCTGGATCTAATTCCTATCATCTCAGGCTTCGTTTTATAAACAGTGCTCACAAGAGCCAAATTTTGTTTAACAGTTTACAAATTGCATCCAAACCACATTATTTTTATAATAGCCTTAACTATTGTGCTGCTTCCCAATTTCAAACGTACACTCACAAACATCCTTACAGCAGCCTATGAGATGGGAAGCACAGGATTTTTGAGTTGGAAGGGACATGTGAGATAAGTGAGTGGCCTACGTTCTTCATTGATTTATCCAACAAATATTTGTCATGTGTATATTTGACCGAAATAATACAGTATTACCAGGTGTGAATAAGAGCGAGGAGGTTCCTGCTCTCAAGGAATTTACATTCTTAGTGGAAGGCGGACAATGAACAAATAAACAAATAAATTATCAAGATAATTCAAGATTGTGGTAAGTGCTCTACAGAAAATAAGCAGGGTTTTGTGCTAGAGAGGGTTTGGGTGGAAAATTGTACTTTAGAGATCATTGTCAAGAGAGGACACTTGAATTGAAACTTCAACAATAAGAAAGAGCCAGTCATGGGAAGACCTCAGGGGAAAGCATTCTAGACAAATTGCAAGTGCAAAGGCCAACAGTGAGCTTGGCCCATTAAGAAAACAAAGGAGGCCAGTGTGGTCAAGTGAAATGAGCAAAGGGGGGAGTGGTACAAGACAGAGGAGGACAGCGGGATGAGGACCAGATCGAGGATTTTGAATTTCAAACTCAGTCACTGTTGGGTAATAAGCAGAGGAGAGAGATGAATCTTTTGGGTGCAGAATGGACCTGTAGAGGTACCAAAAGTGTAGGTAATGAGACCTATTAGGAAACTGAAGCCCAAACAGGGGAAATAACTTGTTCAGGATCATCCAGAGAGCTGGTGGCAGAAGCAGTTTTAGAAGCCATGTTTTCTGCCTCAAGCTCTAGTGTTCTTGTTATTTTGCAAATAAGGAAATGTATAAGGGATATAATTACTCTTTATCTATGAGCAACTGGACTTTCTGGTTTTCAAAAAATATTGTGGAGAGCCTTTTACTGTGTGTGAGTGTATGTGTCTGTGTGTATGTGTATGTGGTAAAAAAATTTGAGAGCGGTCTCACAGTTCAACAAGCACACACATGGTCAGCTAACACATTTGTTTTCCAGCCTCCTTTGCAGCTAAATTTGTTCATGTCACCTATACGTGAACTTTTGCTGAAAACTCCTGGGAAAGTTTTAATTTCCTGATAAAGATCCCTTTCTTCCTACATCCTTGCCATTTTCTTCTTCCTATGTGAAACCATGAGGATGAAGGCCATGGGTTAAGATGGCAGAGCATGAAGCTGGAAGGAGCCTGGTCCTGATGGTTTCTAAAAACTGGTGCACCAACTCTGCACACAGTACTCTTGACCTTCATGATGTATGAGAAAATACTGGTTAAGCCACTGTATTTGGATTTTTGTTAAATACAGGTGAACACATCTGAACTGATCCATGAAGGAAACAGAAATTGATTAATGCCCTATGGCTACAAACTGTAAACCGCTCATCAAAATACAAGAGGGAATGAATTAAATACTAGAGTTAAGAAAAGTAAGAGTTGTGGATTTTTGTAACCAAAGGAGGTATTTTTCTAAAGAAAGCTACAGTATCTACAGCATATATATATATATATATATTTTATTTTTTAGGTTCATGGTCCGTGAATCGAGCCCAGGTCCCCCACATGGAAGGCCTGCATTCTACCACTGAACCACCCGTGCACCCCAGTATTATATATTTTTAAGAGGAATCATACCATCAGCTTTTACAATAAAATTTCCCAATCATGTAGGCTCAAGAATTGAGGAGTGCTGGGACCATGGGCATTTGAATTATACCAGGAGAAGGAGCCCTGGAAGGTGTTCAAATTAACATATAGTTAGTCATCTGCAAATTAATTTAAAGAAGTGCCAAGAGTTCTAGACAAGTTCAAGCTGCCTTTGTAGGTTGTGAATCCTTCTGAGGTTGAATCTGGAGTCAGCTTGCAGGGCTCTTGGGCCCTTTCTAAAAATTACCTTTGCAGCTTCCTCCTAGGATACTCAAACCCAAGATGGTGATAGGTTTCCAAAGTCCACCCATTCTCAATCTAGGGATCTCCACGACTAACCAAGTGAACATAAAGAGAGCGTTCTGTCATTTCTTCTCATGCATACCTGAAAATATGGTCTGGCCCTATTCCAGTCTTCTGACAGCTTATTCAAAGGCACAATGTGTGTCATGAGACAAACAATGTACTGATGATCTCATTTTCCTGCATTAAAGTTGCTCTGAGAATATGCAGTTTCTTTCTTAAATATAGACACATATAGACATTAAACTCTAAATTTAAGGACAAGGTATATTTTTAATTCTGATGATGCAATTTCAAGTCCCAGAACAGCATTAAGTATTCTGTGTTGTTCCATAAATATTCATTGTATATCTGACTCATGGAGTCAGAGTTCTCACAACCTCCATAGAAAAAGCTGAATAACAGGTAATTAAGCAGGTTTATAGGGGCAAGAGGAACCCAAGGCTCCCCACCTCCCTTAAAAGTGCTCCACATGGTGACCAATGAATACCCTCCATAAGTAGTCTAACCCTGGACTAGACTAAGACATCAAAATGGGCATTATCCATGACAACAAGCTATGACACTGAAAAAGTACTTTCACTATTAGGCTTCTTGATCTTCTTGTATTATCCATCCATCAATCCATCCACATAGCACACATTTATTGTGTTTTGTTTTCCATTCTTCTAAAATGCTTTTAGCTTGCAGAGCATCTGGAAAATAGAGCATTTGGAAGGTTACAAAGAGAGCTTGACCATGAACTAGCAGTCTCATACAGCCACAACCCTGCAGGCCAGACTGCTGTTCTAGAAGTCCATTCATGGAGCTGGCTCAATTACTTTCAAGGGGTTACATAATGGGAGCAGTTTCAGATGTTTCATTAGTTAGAATATCCCCCTCTTAAGCAACTTACATTTTGATACTGAAACAGAATTTGTAGGAGACCTGAAAACTGGTCATGCCTCGTGTTTGGATAATATCATGCAGTCAACAAGTTAATTTATTTTTCTTAAAAAAAAAAACTTTACATATGTCTTGATTTTCCTTGGCTTCTTATAAAAAATGGTACCTCATGAAACACTGGCTTGGTGGTCATTACTGGTTCTGAGGTGGTGATTTGTGATGATTTCCAAGCTTGGGTTGAGGGGAGAGGAGGAAGGGATCACTGAGGCAGCAGGAATATACTTCTTAAAAATGCACATCGTTTTGAAATTTTGGTTTCCCATCACCATTTATATTCCTGAGAAATAGATCTATCCCTCATTCTGCAGCAGTGTTTTGTGACATTTGGATTTACAGTGTTCAAGTTGAAGTCTCTAGCCCCTTGCAGTCTGTCAAAAACAGCTTTTTTGTCCATTTATTTTTGTCTTCCACACCCCAGTCTGAATATCTTTTGTAAATTTATATTTGACAACCGTCGTATTTCAGTAGCTGGCTTCAGTTTCACAATCTACCTTGCTTGCTCAGTTACATTAGCCGAAACAACAAATTTAATCCATGATGTCAATAGTAAATTATAGCAGAGAAGAAATATATGTCTGATATCATAAAGGTCAAGGCCATTGTAAAAACACTGCAAATTCTGGATCCATTGTGTTTGATCAAGCAGTGGGCTCTTGCTAAACACTAACATGAAAATCAGATTAGCACTAAAAGCCGTGTTTGGCTAATCTTATTTTTTAATATCATTTTTAATGGAAAATTTCTAAAAGCAGAAAGCTCCTCTATTCTATACTGCACTGTGAATTCTGTTCCCATGGACATTGCCTGTGTAATTATATTTTATATTTGGTAGTGGATAAATAATTAAAACGAGAATTACTTTCCTGAAAAGATTCATTTAGAGCACACATTTCCTATTACCATAGCTGTTGGATGGGGGAGGGGACATTGCCTCCACCCTACCTAAACTACCTTGCCATTAAACTATCTAAATTACCTCGGTGAATTCTAAGCACAGAAGTGGTTGATGAATTGCTTTTGCATAAATGCACTTTCTCTTTGCTAGAATCTAATTTTATGAAATACTCATGTATGTGTGCACGCACGCACACACACACACACACATATGTGCGTGTGTGCACACCCACCAAGAGACACACATACACCAAACCAACCACTGAACCCTCTCAAGAAGAAAAATTGAAGGCTGGAATTTTCCCTATATAATGAAATTTTTCTAAACGTTGCCAGTAACATAAGCATCTCTGAGGAAACCCCCAAATGGTTTCATCTCTTATAGGGAAGAACAGTTCATGAATCATTGTTTCCATGCAAAGGTGTTTAATTTCTTTAACTGGTGCTATCAATTTTACCACCTGATATTTTTTTAAGTATCAAAATTTGATTCTGGCTTAAACCCATTTATTACAAGTAGGAAAAAAAAATCTTTTGCAGAGTAAACCAAAAAGCCATTCTGTAGCTGAGGGTCTGAGAATCCAAAACATAGGTAGAATGTGTTTACATGTTTGATCTTTCATGGACAACCCCAGCAGCCAGGGAAGGTTCTTAAGCAGCTGACATCTCTCACTTTGGTTCACATGTATTTTGATTTGTTAATTAGAAACATTTATTTTCCTTTCAGTGTGTTCTTTCTGCTTATGTTAGATGTAAAGAAAGAATGCAGTATCTCATCTCCCAAGATACAACATGGTGGAATAATTTGGGGTTCAGAATTATCTCATGGTAGAGTCATTTACTGTTGGTGTCAGTGAGAAGGGAGAAAATGCCTTTGGCGCCCAGTCCACTCAGTGATAACCAACTGCTTTATAGCACTGGTTTCCTGGGCGAGTTAGAGCAATTGCTGTACGGAGGCAAACACTGAGCAGAAAGGAGTGGCTCTAGTGAGGTCAGAAGATGCCCAGCCCTGCCTGTGGTTAGAGCTTCTCTGACCCTCCTGCTTCCATTACTGCACAGCACACAACATGTTTGGCCTTGGGCCAGAGGAGAGAGGGAGGGTGTCCCGGGGGGAGGAATTCCACGTTCTAGGAAGTTCCTTTGCTTCACTTTTAGTCACTTACCTGGAGCCAGCTGAAGAAACTGATCCCCAAATTGACCTTGGACTGTGTGGATACACAGCTCAAGTTCATATTCCACTTCAAAGAAGGAAAATGACCCTCGAATACTAAGGGTATTGCAATTAATATCTGTATATTTATTTCCAAACTTTCTTTAATTTGGTAATTGGCATCCATTCATATCCTACAGGGAACATGAAAGCGATACACTTGCTGCCTTTAAGAACCTTAAAATTGAAAATCACAACAAAAATATATAGCCTTCTAAGTAGCCTCTTAGCCCTTAATCCCTCCCCAAGGAGGGAGGATGGGAAAGTGGAAAACAGGTGTGTGTCATTCATGATGGGATTAGACCCATCCTGATCCATTACCAACGGTTGTTTATGTAGCCCCAACAAAGTCAGAAATGTATGAGGAGGAGGAAGTCGAGGGTAAAAGGACAAATCGCAGAGTCTGCCTTGGTTGCACACTGACACACTGACAGCATTTGCAGCTAACTAGCAGTGACTTACATGTCGTTTCAAGATCTCTGGCCTGTTAATGTATCTTGCCTCAATATGTAACTGTGATTTTTTCTTCCTAATGAAATAGACAAATCATTTACTTTCTCTGATTTTTGTTAGAAATCAAAACAACATCCTATAAGCTAAGTTTTGATCATTTCTGACAGTGATTACTTTTTTACTCTTATTTTAATCTGAGCGAATTTTGTTCCTGAATGAATGAATAAATGAATTGTAGCTAGTACTGTGATCTGTCCACCGAAACAGTGTTCTCACTTTGATCGTGAACAGAGGCTTAGAAAAATTTGCCCTCCTTGTTCAAGTCATAGATGGGATCTTGCCTCTGGGCTTTCTGATGTTTCTAGGGTCTAAATGACAGCAATGCCTAACAATCCCCGAGCTCTCTCCCCCAACCCAGGCACTGCACTTGACCCTTCATTTGCCGTGTCTCATTCAGTACTTGCAATAACCCTTTGAGTTAAATAATGTTATTCTCCCACTTTGCAAATGCGAAAACTGAGACTTAGTAAGGCTAGGTATCTTTTCAAAGCTATGTACGTACACCAAGGTTTGGCTGCTAGTCTGTGGATCGATTTTCTTCAGGTCAGGTTCCCACCCCTTCTCCAGAAACCTGTTCTTGGATCTGCCTCCAAATGCCATGTTCCTAGCCACTACACAGTTCTACCTTGTTGTTGGTTCACATTACAGAGTTCCCTTGATGTGGTTTATTCCCTCTGCTACCTCTCTCCTTCACAGAGTGACAACTGCACTTCCTTTAGGATTTAGAAAGCAGTGGCTTCATGGGCTCACCTCAGCGCTCCAAGCAACCCCGTTAGCTGCTGCTCCTGGCAGGGGAGCTGGAAACATGCCCCACCGTGGGCACCTGCCCCAGGAGTAAACAAACTGCCTCTTATTCCATCAGCTCTTTTCCATTTGCTGCTCAGCTAACAACCTATTAGCATTATTTAAGTTAATGTATTGCTGTGTTATTTTACATATTTACTTTATATTCTTCACAGGATGACATGTTTAGATGTTTGGATGCTCGGTGTGAATTTTTCTGAGACAGAATTGGATGAGCCCGAGAAGAGGACTGTTCTGCCACCGGGAAGCCTGCTGCTGATTCATTACTCTTCATAGGGCACCTTTGGTCTGACAGACTGAAGAGAGAGACTCTCATGGTCACCATGAATCAGGTAGGTTTGAAATGTAACGCGGCATTAGGAGGGAACGTTTACACTCACGCCTCCATCACCTCATACTGATGGTGAATTTTGGCAGGGGTGGGAGGGAGGGGGTATTGAAAGCAGCACTAGACAAAACTCTGGGAACCATATTTAGCTCTCTTCTTTGTAGGTATTTTGTAAACAAGCAAACAAACAAACAAAAAACCAGAAAAGGCATATAGGTTTTTCTGTTGGGCTGTTCTGACTTTAAAAAAAGAAAGTGCATTTATTGCAAGAACACCTGTGCGCGGGAATTGGGAAAGGAGAGCAGTTCTAGCAGGTGGAGGGCACTGTGGGTCCTGTCTGGCCACCTCTGTCTCTCTCACACCCACACACAGTGACAGGGCGTCAGTCTCATGGAGTCTATTCCCTGGGGCCTCATTGTCTCTTCTGTGTCTCCTCTGCTTCCTCCAGACTGACTGGCTTCTTTCTTCCCTCTCCTTCAACATTTAGCAAATGGTGGCCAGGGAGCCGAATACCGCCTGGAAGATGTTTTATTTGGCCGTCTCAGTGTTTACACCCAGTTTCGAATTTAAAATGTTTTTCAGCACGGCATGTGTTATTGTTGTACAGTTGCACATTTATACATTTATTTTATTCCTGAAGGCATTTGAGTTTGAGTATATTCATTCTGGATATATTTTCTTTGCATCCTTCCGCTTATTCATAGCTTTTGACACCTTTTAACTTGGGTTTTCTGACTCCTCATGCCCTCAACTCCCATCCAAATAATGTCCTCTGAATTGTTTTTCTTTGTTTTAGCTCTCACTGCTAACCCTCATTTGATCTTTCTCCATTCACATACCTGAAAAAAGAATCTTCCAGTAGCACAATACATAACAAGTTAGGCCAGGTACCTCTCCTGACATATTTATTATAAGTGGGAAAGTACTCTGTAATTTGCTCAATGCTATACAAATGTAAGGTGTCTATTGTTATTATGTGGCTATATATTTTAGGGTGACATAGGGAGACTACCAAAAAAACCCCAGTTCTCTCCTGGAATGTGTGATGATTTATTGCTTTGGAGTTTATCCAAAGACCTCAGTTAAGAAACACAGCAGTTGGGCTACAGACCAATTTTTGTACAGATGTGAGCATACCTGTGGGCCCTCTCTAAGCATGTAGGGGGAATACTTTCAGATTCAGACAAACAGCTTGGATTCTTGGGTGAGTGAGCTATTCTGTGGGCACAATCGAGGCCCTCTGGAGACACCTGGACAGGGGCAGGTCATTTATGAGTATCTTGAAAACAGTTTTTCTTTTTTGGATACAACAAAGCCATTGATGTGTAGTCTTCACTTACAAATTTGGGCCATTCTTCATCTTTGATCAACCTGTAATTCCCATTACCATGATAATCTACCTGTTTCACTCTGCTCCAATCTCCCCTGCCAATCGATTAAAAACAGGCTCAGATTAAAAATAAAACACAGAAGGCAAAATAGGGAAAGTAGAAACTCTTCGGTTTCCGACACGCTCTGGGCACTAAGGCTGCCTGTGCCTCTCTGACTTGGTGTCTCCTTTTATCAAGTGATAAAGACAACCATTTTCAGAGAAGCTAAACCACTAGATTGAAAGATTTGTAAATATTTAGACCGAACTAATAAAGCAGCATATGTTTACCAAGAATATATAGTCTTGGAGATCTCATAAGTAGAACTAATTAAGGTTCATAATTAACTTTGGAAGGAACCCAAAAGCAGAGAATACAATTAGACAAATGATCTTTAAGCCAGAAGATACAGGAATTTGAAAGCGCCTATGCCGCAACTGAATGCTCTTAAACTTTCTACCAGAAACACTGGAAACCCAATGGGCTAGATATTGGCCGGTGTGCTGTCTGCCTTGGCCCACTTCATTGGGGGGTCACGAACATAAAGGAGGTGACAGAAAGAAAAATGCAGTCTCTACTCATGGCATTAATAGCGGTGTTTCCAGCACCTGTCCTAGCAGGCCTAGTGCTTCAGGGATGCTGCAGCATGGCACAGGGTTGTAAAAATGCTAAGAAATAAAAGCGAAACAACAGCAACAACAAAGAGAACATAAACCACAGAACCGACTTCTGGAGCCAATCCAAGAGCGCCCAGGGGCCCCGTCACCTGTGATGAGTGTAGGAGCTTTGCCCTTGTGAAGATGGCAGAGACCGGCACCTGGCCGAAGAGCTACGTTGTGATGGGACCGAAGCGCAGGGCTCGGGAGGTTTTATGGGGTGGGGTGGGGGCTGTGGACCGCACCCTTCTATACCCATAAAGCCGGCACAGCAAAGTGATGTGAAGAGCCCTAGCATGAGAAGGATTGTCTCTGTGGATGCTAAGGATTGTAAGGTGATGCTACCAGCTTAACTGCTACAAGTCTTCCAAGGGTAATGCCTCTATCCTAAACCCAGCAGGGCAGGGCTCGGAGCAGTGAGCCAGCATTGAAAGGCACTCAGTATCAGCATCATTTGAAATTTTGACCAGGAAGTTTTTTGAGTCTTTGTCTTCTAGGCAGTTATTAACTAACTCGAAAAGCCTGGTCAAAATGAAGTGTTTGGTGTTTATTTTAAGAGCAGGTTTTCTTTGGGAGGAGGATATAAACAATACAATCATGTGTGAGAAGAGTCAGATTTTGTTTTTACGGATGAGAAAGCTGATATATGGTTATGCACATCTCATTCCCAGCAGCTTTAGGTTGATGTCTGTGGAGCACTGTGTGGAAATAGCGATGGACTAGGACACGTCAACTTGAAAACGGGAGAAAGCTAGGGGAATATGGACATAGGGGAGAACAAAAATTTAGCAATTCTATCCATTAAATTAGAAATTCAGGATTGGAAAGAAGCCCAGATGTTATCTAATCCAGTGCTTCTCAAACTTTAATGTGGCCTTGAATCACCCAGAGATCTTGGTAGAATTCAGATTCTGATTCAGAGGGTGGGTGGGTGGGTGACCAGATCTTCTCACCAAACTCCCAGGTGATGCCAGTGCTTCTGTCCCTCCATCTCACTTGAGTAACAAGGATCTCCTGCAGTTCCCTACCTGGTAGATGAACCCTTTCAACCCCTTCATATCTGTTAGATCTGGCATGGGCTATAGAGTTCATAAAGCATTGTCATGTATACCCTTTCATTTGCTTTTTATAACCTTATCAGCTGGAGCACATATTACTAGCTCCATCCTCTCCCATCTTGCCTTCTCCCCACTTTACAAATGAGGAAACCTAGGCTACCATAAGTTTAACAAGGTCCTGTGATTGCAAAAAGAGAAGACCGTGGAACCTAAATTTTCTGTAGCACATAATCTAACTCAACCTATCTGTATAGCTCATTTGAACAATTGAAACACAGGGATCCCAGAATAAGAAAGTGGTCCTTTAATCCTATGTAGCTTAATGTAATGCCTGGATCCATCCTATAGTATATTAAGCAGATAATAAAAAAATATTGACAGGGCAGGCCATGGTGGTTCACCAGGCAGAGTTCTCGCCTGCCATGCTGGAGACAGGGGTTCAATTCCCAGTGCCTGTGATTGCAAACAAACAAACAAACAAATAAATAAAGTATTGGCAAAATCCCTTGAGGGATGAGAGAAAAAATATGGAACTATTAAATTTTACCAATAAGGAATCCCCTGATACTGTGTCAAACTTTAGGGACACCCAAATCAATAGGCCAAGCCCTTGATCTTGAGGCTTACTCTTGTGAAGCTTATGTAGATGGCGTAGAAGCTTAGCCTACCTATAGGTATACCTCAGAGTTACTTCTGGAGGATCTCTTTTGTTGCTCAGATGTGGCCTCACTCTCTCTAAGCCCAACTCTACAAATGTAATCATTGCCCTTCCCCCTATGTGGGACATGACATCCAGGGGTGAAAGTCTCCCTGGAGGCATGGAGATGACTCCCAGGGATGAGTCTGGCCCTGGAACCATGGGATCAACAATTCAATCCTGACCAAAAGGGGTGAAAGAAGTGTAACTAATAAATTATCAGTGGCAGAGAGAGTTCAAATAGAGTCAAGAAGCTACCCTGGAGGCTGCACTTAGGTAAGCTTCAGTTAGACACTGCTCCTTATCATAACTTGCCAAACGCCAACCAGGACCATTCCAGCCAATCCTAAAGAACACCTAGGGCAATATATAAGATTCCATGAGGGTTCCATGCAGTAGGGTAACTTTCCAGAAACCTACAACCTCCAGATGGGTCCCTGGATCAGGTAAGTCCTGAAACCTAGAGGGCCCAACCTCTCCAGAACATCAGATAGTTCCATCTCCCTACCCCATATTATTGACAGACCCTTCCAACATGAAAAAGTTAGAATGACCATAGCCCAAACACCCCTAAAGAGAGGGATAGAAAGATCAAAGGTAATGATGGAGTTATACAGAGAAGATAGGATTTAACAAATGAATATGATTGTCGAATCATTAAATTGATATCTCTTTTAGTCTCCAGTATTTCGGAGCAGCTAGAAGTAAAAACCTAAAATTGTGAAATT
Organism: Tamandua tetradactyla; assembly: GCF_023851605.1. Lineage (NCBI taxonomy): Eukaryota > Metazoa > Chordata > Mammalia > Pilosa > Myrmecophagidae > Tamandua > Tamandua tetradactyla. The sequence goes on from NC_135329.1 coordinate 148,765,495, forward strand.
GTAACCCATGCCAAACTCTGAAATATGTTCTACAACTAATTGTGGTGCTGTGTTTTGAAATTTATTGCTTTTTTGTATGTATATTATTTTTCACAAAAAAAAGAAAAAAGTCGACTGTGATGATAAAAAAAATATTTATTCCTTCTAGCCTCCCATATTTTGGAGCAGCTGGAAGGAAAAGTCTGAGAGGATTGTATGGTGGCTCAAGACAAACTCTAGGACCTGTCCTGTAACTACTTGTTAAAAAGTGCTTTGAAAACTATTGCTTTTCTTTCTTTGCTTTGTATGTATTTTATATTATACAACAAAAAAAGTAAAAAAAAAAAAAAAAGAGAGAGAGAGAGAGAGAGAGAGAGAGAGAGAGAGAAGAGTGTAGCTGAAGCTGAGCTCTCCTTACTCCCAGCCTAGATGTCTCATCTCAGCTGCAGCTGTATTTGGGTGTAGAGGCCAAAGGAATGGGCAAGTGATAGTGTCTAGTTAGAGGAAAAATATTGCAATAATTTTGGGAGGTTTTTCCCATCAAGTTCCAAAGTTCTTTGCATCCATTACTATACAAACCAGTATGAGGCTTGATTCTCTTTTAATATTTTTTATCTGAGGTGTCCTTTTGAGAATCTGTTGAAAGTTCTGGTCCTTTCCCAGTATATTACACTGACGCTAACACCCAACTTTTTTGTTTGTTTAGATTGTTAAGGATCATAAACCACCTGAAACCTATAAATATATGCCCTGTTTAAGGAGCCTGTCTCTAGTAGAAGTTGCTTTTCAGTTTCTTGCTCACCATGTATCTTGAATTCTGCAGGCAGCACAAATGTAGTTCACTCTCTTTGTCTTCTTTTTTCTCTTGGAAATGGTGATTATGAATGATTTATATAACTTATATATAAACTTTCAGGCAGTAACTATCAAAATTGTATTATTGTCACATTCTGTTTCCCTCCTCCTGCCCTTTTTTTCTTTCTTTCCTCCTTCCTCTTTCTTTCTTTCTTTTTTCCTCTCTCTCTCTTTCCTCCCTTCCTCCCTCCCTTCCTTTCTTCCTTCCTTGACTTCATCATGTCTAAGGCTCAATGTGTTAAGATCACAGAATTTTTCTTTCCCATATGATTTCTGCCAGGCCAGTGTTCTTTCTGGTTTTCCCCAGATTCCCAAGACAAGGACTTATGTGCTGGGTACGTCTTTGAAGATGATTCCAAGGATCAGAGGTCCAGGGAGTAGGAAATGGGAGGGAGCAAAAGTTAATCAAAGATGCCTTATGGAGTTCGTTCCTGCCATAAGCAACTGGGACTCATTCTTGCCAGGACCACCTAAGGACATAGAATGCTCCTCCGATTTGCTTACACTGAAAAGCATTGACAACAAAAAGCATTTATCTATCGGCTCTCATCCTCTGTTGGTTTGGGTTTGCCGTGGTTGCTAAGGCTTGAAACCTGTACAGACCTCTCCTGGTGTGGTTCTAAGCCCCAGTGCAGGAAGCTGAGCTCTTTAAAGGAGATGCTTTTGGCAGAAGTGGCTCTCAGAACACTCGGGGAAGTGGTTAGTATCAGAGGTGAGGGCAGGAGGATTTGAAGGGATGCTCAAGAGGCTCTGACATACTGAGTTTGCCTCAGCAGATGCATGTCTTGTTTTAAGATATTCTTTAAATATTTCTCCTTCTCCTTCCCATCAAGATATCTCTGCAAGACTGGGATTTTTGTTTTTCCTATTCTAAGTGCTATTAAAACATCGAAACAATTTTATTTGTTTATTCATTTTTTTTGCATGGGCGGGCACCAGGAATTGACCCTGGGTCTCTGGCATGGCAGGTGAGAACTCTGCCTGCTGAGCCACCATGGCCTGCCCCATTGAAAAAATTTTGATATATGTTATCCTCTATGATAGGTTTGCTATCAATCCAACTTAGATTAGAGAAGTTAACCAACAGGAAGCAAACTCATTCATAACATTGCAGTTAATTATCAATGCACAAAATGTTCATTAAAATTGTGTTGAATAAATTTGTGTTTGGTTATCATTACAGAATTATAAAAATTATGAATGTAGCAGCAATTCTATTCATCTCTGCAGATGCTTTCAATGTATACAGTTTAAAAATAATCATTTTGTAATTTTTAATGTAATTTTTGTCTTTCAAATCTAATCATAAAAGGAGGCATGTATTTTGTATTCTTTGTGGTGCTTTCTTTTTTTTTTTGCATGGGCAGGCACTGAGACTCCAACTCGGGTCTCTGGCATGGCAGGCGAGAACTTTCCTGCTGAGTCACAGTGGCCCGCCCTGTATTTTTTGTTTTTAATGTTATTTTTCTGTAATTAATTTTTATTGTTCTTATGAAAGTTACCAATCTCTTGGAAATTTTTAAGAAATAAGGTCTTTCACAATATACATTTCAGGGGCACTGCTCTATAGTCTTCAGTTGAGTTACCAACTCATTTAAAAGAAGAGATGAATAACTCTCATGAGAAATTAATAGACAATCTTTGTAACACATCTTATTTTCTAGGAAATATGTACAGTTATTTCACATAAGCCATTGTAATCACTTATAAACTGCCTTTGAAGATAGGTTAAAAAAATAACCATTAACAATATTTACATGTTTCAAAACATCCACCAATTTCACTCACAAGCACAGAATGTTAAAAATGGAGGGTGTCATAGAAAATATCATCTTTCAAATCATGATGCCTGAGACAGAAGACAGCAAGCACCACACCCAGAGAAGAGAAGGCGAACACATGGGGACAGCACCAGTCTGGATCAAGTTCATTTCTTCATATGATTTTTCTTGATGACTCCATAACATGGACCATATGTCCCAGCCTGGCAGCTCTAAAACCAGAATAAAGCTCAAATTCATTAATCAACATTTACCAGGGTCTCCTGGGACTACCAGGACTTCAAGAAGTTACAAATAAAAGCATAGAAGGGAGGAAGTCAATAATAATAACAAAACCCAGTGTATGATAATTTTAGGAAAATAATGGGATAAATTACACTCATTTATAAGGAAGCATCTGTATTAAGATATTACTCACATACCACAGAATTCACCCATTTAAAGAGTACAATCCAATGGTTGGTCTATTCAGAGTTGTGCAGATCTCACCACTAAGTTTAGAACATCTAAGTATATTCACTTTTGTATAAATACAAATGGTGTGCATACATATATATGTCTGTTGTGGACACAAATACATGTGCATGTATATATAGTACATGAACACACATAAATGTTCTCTTCTAAGTTATTACTGAGAAAATAGTAAATCTATGCTCACCTTACAGGGATTAAGAATGTTTGACTCAAGGACTCCAAAGAGGAGTGGAAGAGCACAAAGCCCTCTATCTCCTCCTTACGGGTCTGCTTGCATAAGCACACTTCTCCCCACCCCCGGGCTGATCCCCCACATTGACTGTCCTTTCCAGACTGGCCTTAGCTGTGCGGTGCCAGTCCACGCCTGTGGTGACAATGGCTTTCCAATGTTGACTCTAGTCAGGTAGGAACTGGTCTGAAATTACCAATGCATTTTTTTTTTTTTTTTTTTTTTAGTATTTTTTATTTTATTATTTTTTGTTTGTTTGTTTGTTTTTTACATGGGCTGGGGCCGGGAATCGAACCGGGGTCCTCCGGCATGGCAGGCAAGCACTCTTGCCCGCTGAGCCACCGCGGCCCGCCACCAATGCATTTTTGAGGAGGCTACAGAACATCTGAAAACGACTTCACTTCTCTCTAACCTGGATTAAGTTCAAACTGGATGTCTACAGAGAACAAGATCCAGGTGTCCCTCATATTTTCCCTGCATTTCAAATCCTCAATTCTCGAACCAGTTTCTGGTTCTGCTGATGGTTCGTCCCTCTCACATATCTCAGCCTTTTCTTGGACTCTTTAGGAAATCTTGATTGCAAATCTTGAAAAGATATCTGGGATAATTGCTTTTTGATGAACTGTTATTTTAGTTGCTAGACATCCAGCCAACTAAGTATTTTCTTAAACGCAAATAACATTCTTTTCTTGATCTCTGAAGCACAGAACTGTTAAATTCAAATGCACCACTTCAGAGCGTCCCAACTGCCAACCACAGCCTCATGTGAAACCCTTCATGGACTAGAAGAAAATGAGAATGTTATTTTATTGGAAATGCCAAATGATTAAAAAATAAATATAGGGAAAATATAGCTCCCCAATGTAAACTTCATTTCACTGTGAAAAGGCAAACATCATAAAAATTGTGGTCTCTGCTTCAGGTATTCTGGAAACTCTAATTTTGGGGGTTTGGGTTTGCTACTCTAAGCATTGCAGAATTAAGGGATGAATCCTGGGTTTGAAGGACTACATAACACCTTCCTTCCTTTCTTAAATTACTCTTTTTTTTTTCGCATGTGCAAGCACTGGGAATTGAACCCGGGTCTCCAGTACAGCAGGCGAGAACTCTGCCACTGAGCCACCATTGCCCTTTGTTTCCTTTCTTAAATCATTTTTTTCCTATTGTTCAGGAGGTTTCAAGCCACATTTATTTAAATAATTCAAAATTTGTTAACACTGGACAAGAACCATAGTGGCTTACATTTTCATTGTCTGTAAGAGAAACGATAGTGAAAACAAAATTGTCTGTGTAATGAACCTTAATTACATAAGAACACAATGTGATCAGAGGTCAGAACACCATGTGCCTTGTCTCCTGGGGCTGGACATTCTAGAACAGAGACAAGTAATGAGCAACTTTAATAAAGTCTAAGAATGCTATGCTGGGGAAGAGCACAGTTCTTTGGGAGTTCATAGCAGGGGTACTGTTCAAAGAAGTAATATTCTCTTGGCAAATAAAAATCACAAGTTTTCTGGAAGTATGGTCATTCTACCTTCACTACTTAGCACTTGGATCAGATACCAATATAAAATGTGACCTAGTCCTCTGTTCCACTAAAGTTATAAAGTTTCTCAAACGTAGGAAACCACAAAAGTAGAAATCTTGCTTCAGTGCACTTGAAAGGAGTTTTTCAACAATAAATGATATCAGTTGCATATTTTTGAATGGGAACAAACTGGCAATCTTTCTAATTTACATTTTTTCTCTTAGATGCTGGCATCTGCTTCTGCTCTGTTTGCTAAGGTTTTCATTTTAAAAAGTCCAGTATGTACCACTCTTCTCCATGATTGATACATAATGTTTTTTTGTGAGTTATGAATTCAGACAAGTATCTCTGTCTTTATTTTACATCATATTGGTCATAAATCTTGCAACGTACAAGTGATAATGTGTTTTGGCTTCATGTAACTGCGCTGGCTGGAGCTCTGGAGGCTCATGTCTCCAGTTTTATTGTGTTGGGAAGACAGACAACTCTTCCAGGTCGCTGATGGATATGTTGGCGGTAGCCCAGCTCTATTGGGTGATATTTGGATTACTTTTCTGAGGGATTGCTTTTCTCTGGCCAGCATTTCCCCTCACAACAGTGTGTCCATTCTTTGGAAAAGTATAACGAAAGTAGAAATATTCCCTCTCCGCCACTTAATGTGAAGAGGGGGATGGGCTTGTTGAGTTTGAGAGCATAAAAGAAAACGAATCATCTTAAATGCACACATTAATTCAATCCTTCCTCCTTCCCTTCCTTCCTTCCTTCCTCGCTGCCCCCTCCCCTTCCTCCCTTCCTTCCGTGTATATTTATTTGATACCTCACATGCCTTGTACTATACTGAAGGAGTTTCATGGTCTGTCACGGTAGAACTCACTCTGATGGGAACTTGGGGAAGGGTGTCAGATTTGGTGATGTCTGTTAGGGTAACACTAGCTGCTATAACAATAAGCCTCAAAATTTCGGTGGCTGACACTGAAGTGAATTTCTCTCTCAGCTGACAATCCAAAGCCAACGTTCCTTCCCTGTGAGGGCTTTCCTCTGTGTGATAAAGGATTTGGGCTTCTGTCTTGAGGCTTAGCCTTTTCCAATGGCTTTGGAATAATTTGGAGTAATTTCTAGCCCTCAGAGACAGTGGAGAAGGCACATCCACTTCTTATAAATCCTACTTCTGCTCAGTTTCCACTGTCGAGAACTTGTCACGTGATCCCAGCTAGACGTACAGCGGGGTAGGGAAATCCAGTAAGTGGCTGGGCAGCTACATTTCCTCCTAATTACAATTTCCATAGGATGGAAAAGAAACAAAAATTTTAGTAGACAATCAGCCACAAGGAGATTTTGAATAAATTCTAATTTTTACAATTTATTGTAAAATTTTCAGGTGACAATGGAGTACTTTAGTCAGAAGAGTCTGGTGGGCATACAGAGATAAGAAGCTAGAGGAGGGACAACAGATCTCAAGAGTCTAAAGTTTGGTATTCAAGCAGCTGCAAGCTGCTATTTCTCAAGTAAGCAAAAGTGGTAATATTTATGCCACTTCCGTAGGAAGACAGAGAAGGTTTACTTTTCAAATCCCCTAACACAGCGTCATCTGGCTCATTTTCTTTCATGTTGTTTTTTTGAAGGAATCATAAAAATTAGATCTAAAACAAATGCAATTCTCCAGATAACAGGTCTGGTTGCCCTTTAAAATACGTAATTTACAAAACTCTCCTTAATGGGTGCCATCTTACAGTCGGATAAATGAGCCACTCCCTTTGGAAGTCAAGCCCATTACCTTTTTCTTTTTTTGCCTGAATTCCCTCCATTTTCCTCGCAGCCTCGATGAGCACAGTTTCTTTTCTTCCTTATCTGATGGGGGCAAAAAACGAGAGGAAATTTTCCTTTAATTCAATAGTGAAACTTTCCAGTTGTGAAATACAGACTAATTAATAAATACCACTCTCTTCCATAGCGGTGGGCATTGCTGTTCTCATTTCCCACAGCTGAGAAGGCAGCAGTTAAAGTGGTTTGCCCCGAGGCTGAGCACCTCGTCTGTGGAAGAGCTTTGAGGCGCCAGCCCCGCACCCTCTCCGGATGGCATGTCTTCTCTCTAGAGAGTAATCGGCTTTTATATGGTTTGTAGCTCACGGCGACTTCCTCAGAGACGGCATAGTGCCCGGGCACAGGCTAAGCAATTAGTAAATGTTCTCATCACAAACCGCGCGTGAGGATGGAGAAAAAGTGACTCACCGATGGCCCCATCTCTCTTGAACACTTCAAGAGAACGAAGCACTTTAGCTACCATAAAGCACTGTGTTAATGTGTATTGCTACATCCTCATGGTACCAAGACCTTGGGGCCAAAATTATTATCGCTAGTCCACAGACAGAGGAATTGAGACCAAGTGATTCTTGCCTTCCCGATGGAGAGTCATTATTGGCATGTCATCTAATGCTTTCCTTCTGAAACTTGGTTCAACAGACATGAATGTGTTGTATACGAATGTCACTATAGCTAATTCAGTAAGAAAAGAAATCATAATGGATGATGTTGTATGTGAGGGCTTGTCTTGACCTCATCTTTTGTGATGAAATCATTTGTTCTCAACTGCACCACGGATGCAGTAATTGCAAACTGGCCCCAATGGTAGTGGAATCTGGAACCAGCCCACGAAGCCCAGAATGCCTTGGCTGTCTCCACGATTGAAGAACTTGTGTTTGCAAGACCGTATCATAGTTGGGTTGTGAGATAAAGCGCCCGTCATTATAAACACTGACGACCGTCAAGGCTAGGGGAAATAACTAGAACAGAATGTAGATTTTGCAGAATCTTTGCTTTCCCCTTCTTGAAGTGTATGCCGTTTATGTAACTGAGGGATTAATAGCTGCGACTAACCCCAGCCAGGACACTCTGGGTTCATTTTCATTTGTGACCATAGTGACATCTGCTATTATAAAGCTGCACTGTTCACTATGACAGCCACAAGCCACATGTGGCTATAAAGCACTTGTAGTGTGGCTAGTGCAAATTGAAAGCACAATAAATGCAAAACACACATTGAATTTTGAAGACTTATTAGGAAGACAAGATTGCAAAATATCTCATTAATATTTTTACATTGATTCATGTTGAAATAAGACTTTGGATATATTAAGTTAAATAAATATATTATTAAAATTAATTTTACCTGACTCTTTTTTACTTCTTTTAATGTGGCAGCTCAAAAATTTAAATATTACGTAGGTGGATCGGTTTCTATTTCTACTGGAAAGCACTGTTATAGAATTTTCCACTCTATAAGAGTCTCCTAAATATGAAAACCTATCGAGCCGCTCAGTTACTCAGAACACCAGAAACCTCAGCAAGAGCTTTCTGAATCTTAGCTGTGTGTGAAGATGTGTTTAGAATAAACAGGAAAACATCAATGTTCAAGTAAAAGAATGTTTCCTGACTTTCGAATTTGCCTTTATTCTTTTATTTTCTAATGTTAGAAAAGACCTGGAAAAAAATGATTTTCATATCTTTCTACCTCTGGCCATCTCCTATGCATCCTTCAAGTCTCAGCTCAATATCACCACCTCTTGGAAGTCCTCCCTTACCACCACCTCTCTTTCTCTCCCCACTGTCTGGTGACCTGAGGCTAGGCGTTCCTATTCCGGACTGCAGTAGCCGTATTATAATCACTGGCTTACTTGTCCTTTCACCCCATTTTCTATATATTCCTTGAGACCAGGGACTTTCATTTTTATATTTCTTGAATTTAGCATAGTGCCTGGAAACTTAGTACATGTTTCATAAATATTTTTAGAATGATTATACAAATACATTGAAAAAGGGATGAATAAAATAATTCTGTAGTTGACATTATTTCATAATTATTAACAATGTGGCTTATATTCTATTGGTGCTTTCACTAAAAGTTGATTTTCACAAAATTATTTGGGGAAAATCCTTCCTCTTCAGAAGTCTCACATTTTATTAACCACAGTTCTTCATAGCGATTTTTCCTCAACTTAGAAGTGCTGTGAAAATGATACAGTTAGTTATAGATTACAATGTCAAAATTATAAAGTAAAAATGTATTTTTAGGGTGGTGCAACAGTGCTGCAGTGGCAGAAGTCTCACCTGCCAAGCTGGAGACCCAGGTTCGATTCCTGGAGAGTGCCCATGCAAAAAAAAAAAAAAAGAGGTATTTTTGTAACAGAAACCAACTAATCTGATAATAGAGAGGCTATTAGAGAGATGCATGAAACATTAGTTGGAGGTCGAGAGGGTGTCCACAAAAAATTAACCTTGGGTTGTCATAATTTATTGTTCAAATCCAGGCACGCTGAGAGTGAATGGGGGTGCCATAAAATTTATTCTGGCACCAAAAGCATAAACTCGACTGGTAAGGACAAACCAGGACATAAGCTCAACCTGGTTATATTAAATAAGTATTTCTCCAGGCAGGTGGCCTTTGGTACAGGAAAGATGGATGGATGTCCTTGGCCCAGTCACAAGTTGGCGGGAAGAAAGAGATCCTCATTGTGAATGGAAGACCCAAAAGTTGGGATCCACAGTCTTAGATGCTGTCTACATTTTCCAATGGCCCAAGGTCACCCTAAGTGGATCAAAATTTTCAGCGGGTGTCCTCCAGATGCAGCGAAGGCTGTTCTCTGCTCATGTGGTCTGAAGTGAAGGCTGTTCTCTGCTCTTCTGTCACAAATCTAGAAAGCTACTTGGGAGGCTCTGTCTGTTGGCTGTGGGTGTTCCTTCCTTGACCAGAGATTAGTGGGCCAGCATCCTCCTCCTGCCTTCGATTATCAAAGGGTGGGAAAGAGGAAGAAGTTACAGAGAGGCAGCTTATTACTGTTCCTATTAGCTCTGGAGAAGGCCTACTGTGTGTTCCTACTATCCCAGGGGAAAGCTATGTTATCTTGATATGTGCTTTTGGCTAAAATCCAGTGCATATCCTATTATTATCTTCATTTGACAGATGAAGAAATTGAGGCTCAGAGCCACGAAGAGCTTTGCCCAGAGAGAGAGAGAGAGAGAGAGAGAATCATGGCAGAGATGTCTGAGGCCCAGTCTGGGTTACACTGCACAGCAAGGCACTGCTTCATGAAAATACTGCTTGAAAACTGCACAGCTTTGACTTAATTTACAACACAAGTGTGAATCTTTCCGAAGAAATAAAGTGTGCCATTCACTCTCGGTTTCCTGCGGGTATGGTTATCTCCTGCCATTCTTCAGACTTCTCCTTGGGTAGATGTGATTGTGCAACTAATAACCACAGCAAGTCTAGCGGGTGCCTGTGCTGTTTAGGGTTCCATGGATACTGACCAGCGTCATTTAAGTTTTCATTCAGAATCTCCTTGGCGGTGACTTCTGTGCACCTGAAATGCCCGCTCAAGAAGACCAACAAATGGCTGAAGACAGATTTTTCAGCCAGAGGAAAGAATTATTACCTTACCATCAGTCTAATGAAAACAGAGGTGAAATACCAACCTGCACTCAATAAACAGCACACCAAGCCATCCATCACACTCAGCCACACTGAGCAGAACATCCTAACAGATTTCACCCGGCTTCCCTGCTTCTCTTAGGCCTTCACAGCATCAGGGAGCTGGGACCTTTTCCTGCAATTCTTGTCAGAATAAAGACCTGCACAGGACTTTAAGCCATTTCCTCTCCCAATCTAAACTCTGTTTTGGCTGTAGTCACAGACAGGACTAACTCCTTAGGGGCTTGCTTCTCACCAGCAGACGGTGCTAAGCCTGCACTTCCTGCCAGGACCTGGCTTCTACTGCTGGGTCTTCTCTGCTTCTCCAGTGCAAATTTCTTTCTTAGGATCTCCTGGTTGATAAAGAGCATATCCATTCATTCAACATAAATATCTGCCCTCTATCTGACAGGCAGTATGGGTATAGAGATGCAAGGTCTCTCTCTTCTAGGAACCTACAATCTCAGGAGAAGATAGAAACCTTGCATATGTGTAGACATTTTCTTTGACTTTTCAGATGTTTTGCCTTAATAATAGCATGTGAAATAGAGGAGGCAGTATATTTAAACTCATCTTCATTAAGAAGAAGCTATGACTTGGACATTAGTATCCCCCAAAGTTATAAAGAGCAAAAAATTAGAAATCTGAAAGTCACCATATCAGACTTCATTAATCTCATTTTCTCTTTTTCTTCCAGAAACCTTAAAGACAAATCTGTTGTATCTATCTGGTCAGCCCCATAGAAAAGTCTCCACCCGACATGTTCTCCCCTATCATTTCCTTCCAGAAGTTAGTGCTTTGATAGTTTTTGGGAATCTTGAGAACTTCAAACATATGCACTTATGTCTGGGAGTGGCTTCTGGATGTGGCTACTCCTAAGCTCAGTCTGAGGCAAGTACAGAGAAAATCTCCTGATTCCAGACGCAGTTATATTCTTATTCCATGGAGTCCTGAGCCTGCACTGTGCCCAAAGATCTGGGTCACTCTGTGGTAGTGATTCTGGCAGGAAAGGCAATATTTCTGCTGGAATTTAACTAGAAGTTAAATTGTGGGAGGTGGTTATGAATTCTTTAAGTCAACTGTGCCAATTTGAAGCTATTATGTACCCCAGAAAATCCATGTTTTAATCCTGATCCAATCTTGTGGACACAGCCATTTCTTTTAATCTTAATTCAATACTGTTGGTCAGAAACTTTTGGGTTAGATTATCTCCACAGAGATGTGACCCGCCCAATTGTGGATGTGACCTTTTGATTAGATGGAGATGTGACTCTGCTCATTCAAGGTGGGTCCTGATTAGTTTACTGGAGTCCTTTAAAAGGAGAAATATTTTGAAGAAACCTCAGAGCACATGCAGATGCTTGGAGAACAATTGCTTCGGAGCTGACAGATCCAACATGAGACCCAGACATTTGGAGAAACAAGGCCCAGCAGATGTTGCCATGTGCTTTCCCATGGGATGCAAAGCAAACCAGAACCCAGAGTTGTGTCCTGGAGGAGCTAAATGAAAGCCCACAGACACTTGGAGAGGAAACAACTGGCATCAGAAGCTGGAAGCAACAGAACCAGGAACAAGGACCAGCAGATGCCAGCCACATGCCTTTGTAGGCGACGGAGATGTTCTGTACAGCATCAGCCTTTCTTGGGTGAAGGTAACCTCTTGTTGGTGCCTGGATTAGAGTATTTTCACTTCCTTAGAACTGTAAACTTGTAACTTGTTAAATTCCCTTTTTAAAAGCTGTTCCATTTCCAGGGTGCATGGGTGGTTCAGTGGTGGAATGCTCACCTTCCACGCAGGAGACCTGGCTTCAATTTCTGGACCACTCACCCCACCCCCGCCTCCCGCAAAAAAAAAAAAAAAAAAAAGCTGTTTCGTTTCTGGTGTATTGTATTTTGGCAGCTTAACAAACTAATACACCAACCAAACAGAATGGACTCAATGAAGTTAGGATCAGTTTTTTTAAACAAATAATAGTCATCACCACTTCCTTAACTTGGGTAGCAGCCCACACGGATGACACTTCATGTCAGCAAACACACACACACACACACACACACACACACACACACAATCTCTGGTGATTGGAGTGATCTCTCACTCTACCCCCATCTGCAATCCTTCAGGGTAATTCTGGTTACAAAGCACGAAACTCTGCTTCTCTGATAACTTGTTTTGTGTTCTAGTGCAGCAACTCTGCCCTTCTGAGGTCACATTCTTCTTTAAATTAGGCATATAGGTTAGAGTACATCTATTTTGCAAATCACCCATTCCTTGGTATCTAAACAGTACTACTTAAAGAGAGAGAAAGAGAGAGAGAGAGAGAGAGAGAGAGAGAGAGAGAGAGAGAGAGAAGGAGAAGGAAGGAAGGAAGGAAGGAAGGAAGGAAGAAAGAAAGAAAGAGAAAGAAAGAAAGAAAGAGAGAGAGAAAGAAAGAAAGGAAAGAAGAAAAAAAAGAAAATCTGGTGGAGGGAATGAGGTTCCATAGTTTAAAAAAATGAAACGGGCATCATGACTACCCAAGACTGCCCCAGACACGCTGAGGAGCATCTTGCAGAACTTGTGTTCCTCAGGATGCTGAAGATACACTCATGTTTCTTCTGAAATCACTTTTCTCAAAAGATGAGGAAATATTTTGTCTTCTACTGTTCCTCATTTATTTAAGTAGCTTACATCTTAGAGGTCAACCACTCACCCTTATTCCCAAGCTTCTGAGAGACACCCTGCTGTCACCTCCAGGTTCCACCTACCATTTGTTGATTTACACTTAAGTAGATGAAGAAACTGTTAATCAATAAGTTCATTGCACTGGAACTATGCCTACCCATATTAACATTCTAACTCACTGCAGTCGCCCCATAAAATGCCAAGTGATAAGAAGACCTGTGACTTTGCACTTTCTTCTGTGGTTGTGAACGTGGAAGAAATCCAGCTGTGCAATCAAAGGCAAACTTCACCTGTGCTGTTTCAGATCTATCATGTGTACCAAATGGAAAGATAAAGTTACACCACTGAGATGCTGAAACACAGAAAATAGAACTGACCAAAGTGCCATGTTAATTAAAGCTGAGCTCGCTCTGCAGAGGAGGGTTTATCCATTGAAATGACTGAGACTCCCCAAATATACACAGTTCAAGATCAAACCTGGCAAGCCTGCGCGCATGGCTGAGAGGTACTCCGAGGCCCCGTTTGAAGCACAACCTAAACTTTCCTGGCTCAGCCCCAAATGTCTACAAAAGACTTTGATCATGGTTACCTCCATGAACAATGACAAGAGGTGGGGATTAGAGGAAAGCAAGGAAGACCCTAAACTTCAATCACGTGTCAGGGAGATAACACTATGTAGAGAAGCAGTTAATGCCTCATAAACTGGGCTTTGAGCCTCAGATCAGAAGCATCAACGTTTATATCCCTCACAGATATTTTGTCTTCCCGCATTTCCCTCTGGTTTTAAGTTCAATAGCTTTTTGCAGTTATTATTTATTTCTCTAGTGCATTTATCCTCACTCCCAAGTCATGCACTGTGGCAGCCAGAGAACTTTGCTATGGCCTAGACTCTGGACAAAGAGTATGAAGATTTGTTTTTCGTTGTTTTTATGGACCCTAAACCATGCCTTGGGCCGGAAAGTTGTTCTCACGGTAAGTGTTTGACAGTGTCGAGAAAGATGTGTTACATGTTCAGCCCTTATTCCTTATATACCCTCTTCTTCGGAGGCTCCATTCATGGTGTGTATGAACAGCTGGAAGCCAAGTGTTGAGAGAAGGCAGGCTGGTGTGGGATGGTATGCTGACGGAACGAGGGCGGTTGGGGAGCCTGTCACCCGTGCTGAGTGATATTCAGCCCCGTTGGCCTGGACCAGATGTTCCATGCAGAAGGGATTTGTGTGACCCCCACAAGTTCTGAACTCTGAAGTCTGTAGCTGTGGAGAGGTATTCCAGGAAAGGAATCTTCCCCACTTGTATCCCCTTTCCGGCATGTCTAAAACTCTTCCCTGGTGCATGGAGTAATTATATATTGCATTAGTTATGATGCTGTCATCTGAAGAAGTAGTTATTTTAATTGCTAATTATACCAGTAATAGCAAAAAGAACAAAGCCCCTGAATCGCTGGCTCAAAAACAAACAAACAGAAGAAAAACACAACTATTTTCTATGTTGTTTTTATTAAGATAATTATTCACTCCCCAGGCTTCCCCTATGAAGGTGGATTCTAAAACGAAATGCTCTGGTAATAGAAGTTATTTACCTTCATGTTCCTTCCACCTCTGTGCACAAATCTCCTAAAAAGACACCATTTGGGGTGTGATTTATACCTTTTGCACAAGACCCTTGAGCTGTGCCTGATTGGATTGCTATCCTTTTATTCAACAAACAATCTATGATAGTGGAGCTTTGTTTCCTGTTGAATTATCATATTATTAAATCATTAAACTTGTCATTTAAAATAGTCTTTAGAGCATGAAAAGACATGGACTAACCTATTTGCATTTTCTAGTCTAAAGTACAAATATTAAAAAATAAAAGAAAAACAGTCCAACAACTATTTACTGAACACTTATGTGCATGGTTGGCATCTCACTCCCCTGACTTCATCCCCCACCTCCTTTACTTATCTGACTTCCTCTCCTACCCCTCTCTTCTTGGCTCTCTCCACTCCAGCTCCCCACTACCTTTTAAATGTAATCGGAACATCCTAAGCCTTGTTTCCACCTCAGGATTTTTGCACTTGCTATTTTTTCGTTCTGACTGCTCTTCCTGCAGCCATATGTGCAGCCTGTTCCCTCACTTTCTCCAGGTCTTTACTCAAGTATCATCCTCCTGGTGAGGTGTCCCCTGGCCATGCTATCTAAACTACGTCTGCACCAGACACTCACTCACTGTTCTCCTTCACCACTTTATTTTTCTGCTAAGCATTTATTGTTAAGTAATATCTATTCTGTTTTTAACAATTTTTATTGTAACTTTCTCCCCTCACCCAAAGGAGACCGTGAGGGCACCTTTTGGTGTTTGTTTGCTTTCCTCCCTGTTGCAATAGGGCCTGGCATATGATGCATTTTGCTCAGTGGGAATTTTTTAGTGAATCAATGAACCGGGTCAGGCTCTGTGCTAGTCACTAGTGATCAAGCCAGCAGGGTTTCTCATTACAAGAAGTCTATAGTCTAGTGATAAAGACAGAAAGTACATGAGTAATTAAAATCAAATATGCTAGTGCAGGGGGCTATGAGACAGTGTGGCAGAGGACTCCCTTGGAAGTGATACTTAGATGGAGAACCTGAGCTTATGTGAAGGGCCAGAGTATATAAAGGTTCCAGGCGCTGAAAGGAGATTCGGGCAGCTGGAGCTGAGGTGTAAAGAGTGGGAAACCTCGGCAGGTGCAATGAAGCTGTAGAGGAAAGGAATGCTGGGCCCTGAAGGTTGTTCAGGTGAGCTGCAGGGGTCTGACAATGGGGAGCCATGAAAGGGTTGTAGGAGAGGAAATGATATGATTAGAATAGCATTTCAACTGATTTGAGAGAAGCAAGACAAAAGGTTGAAATGAATAGGCTTCAGCTTGCACGGTGTCAAGACTGGCCCTGGGAGAAATGGCAGATTCTGAACAAGCATAGTAAGCACAAAGGGTACAAATGAACCAATTAATTGGGACCCTTACAGATCTAGGAACATACTGAGCTCATTCCTGCTTCAGCATTTTCACCCACCACGTTCCTTTCCATCTGTCCAGAGTTACTCACCCTTCACAAATGCAGGTTCAGCCCCACCTTCTCTGGACAATCCTTTTGTAGCTCTTCCTATCCTCCCTGACATGTCTCTCCTTTGATCTGCTAAAGCACTAAGGTACACAGCACATTAGCTCTTAATAGTCTTTCTTGAATAACCTGATAGTCTTATTATCCCAAGTAGAGCGTCCTCCCCTTGCTAAATAGGAGCCCATGTGCGACATACACCCAGAGAAGGGACGAGAATGCACTGGGTTCTTCCAAAATGTGCCAACCGATTAAATCCACATTATTGAACATGCACTGATATTTTGCAATCTTAGAATGACTCTTTAAAAACATTTTATAAATGAGGACACGGATGGGCATCTGGGACTCTGCAGGTCTGTGGGGAAAGCCAGTGGAAGAACTAAGCTTTCGAGTTATTAGCTTGCTACAATTTAGTCAAATGACCTTCAAGGAAACAAAAAAATCAACAAAAACAACCAGAAGGCCCTTTAAGTTGGCTGGGCTCTTGTAAAGAGCAAAGGTCGATTATCCAAAATCTCAGGGCAAATTTCAAGTACAGCTAATATTCAACAATTGCCAGTAGGACCTGAAAATCAGTCTTGGTGATGCTTGGCCAACTGTATAAGGAGCCACAAATCTGAATATAATCAGTACTAATAGACAAGGCAATGGAGTGAAAGATGCAGGAACGGCTCTATTTCTGAAGTACAATGCTGCAGCATTTCTTTCTGCTATTGAGAATATTAAGAACAGATTCATTAACAATGGCTGCATTCATGTACTCTTCTGTTGACTTTTCCTTGGCTGTCAAGTACAATTATATGGCGCAACATAGGAAAGTGTGGGGTATCCTGACTCTTTAAAAAAATATTGATAATATGGCAGTAAACTATCATTCCAGTGAAGGTTTGATGAGGAATGGAGTTTTCCTAAGGCCTTGTTGAGAGACCACAGTGAGTAAGTGGCGTGTCGCTGAGCTGGACACTGCAGTATCTCATGCACAAAGGTCATGGTCGGTCCTCTGCTGCCTAAAATACGCAGCAATTATCCCAAATTTATTTTGTGTATCGGTTACAATATGATGGGGATGCCAGTCACACAGCGCGAGTTAGTGTGTCAGCATTTCTACTCTAGCTCCTTGTATTCAAGAATTTATTAACTTGGCCATAAAAACGAATAATGGAATGAATCTTGGCATATAAAAGTCACTTCTCAGAAGAATTAAAAAATAAAAAAACAAATTAGAAGAAAGCTCCACAGGCTTTGCCATTCTAACCTTACCCACAGGCTCCCAAATGAACTAGCAAATCCTTTTCCTTTATTTTCTCTTCTTTCTCCAAGGAAGTTGTTGGTGCATTTCAGGGCCCTTTGGTCAGTTTTTAACCTGATTTATCTAATTGAAGGTTATTACTTGCAGTGAAAAGAATTAAGTCGTTTCATGTTATACAAAAATATTCACCTTCAGATGATGATGAGAGGAGGACTGGCTAACACTGACATCTCAAGTTTGGGTTTGGGGTCATATTTCTAAGTGCAAATGAGATGCCAGTATTGAATTTGTGCATCTGGATGCTGTCTCTTTTTTGTTGAATGACACCTAAAATTTTAGCTAATGCAAAACCACACATACAAAGATTCAACCTTGTGTTTTTTTCTTTGCTCTCCCAGTTACTAGTGGTATGTAGTAGCACAGTATTTGCAATATTAACCACACACTGTGGTCAATACTTTATGAACAGTATGCCATTTAATACTCACACCAGTATTGCAAACAGGCATTTCTGCCTCCACTTTATAAATGACGAAGCTGAGACTCAAAGTAGTTTAGGAACTTGCCAGAAGTCACACAGTAGAGCTGCAACTGAAATCCAATCCTGTGGGCAGTGGTTACATCCTACAGGGGATGCGCTATAGAGTTATAATGCAGGCAAGTGATACTAATCATTGCATTAGTCATAGTTAAATATATAACCTGAATGGCTTAATTACATTAACACACTGTTTGAATGGTCACTGCTAGGGCTCTGCAGGGAGCCCTAGGCAAAATGCTGCTATGGGCAACCCCTCCATTCAGCATGTCTATTTTTGTCCACATCTTCTTTGGCAATTTCCCTAGCCTTCTCCAAGACGTTCCAGAAAGTTTACCTGGAGAGTTAACTGATCAGATACTGGCAGACAGCATTAACTTAAAGACAAAAGTGCTCTTGCTTTCAGAGAAGACCCTGTCCTGGGGCTTGGCCCAGGTGGGCTGCGCTTGCTGGATTACCCTTAAATGATGACTCATATTCATATAAATTGAACTTGTCCTCAAACAGCTGCTATTACTACATTTTGTTTTGAGCAGATCTACCCCGATGTTTAGTATAAAACCTTTCTCATGGTTTAATCATTTTAATGAAGGAGAAAGAAAAAAAATAAAAGGAAGAAGAGAAGCAAAAGGAGGAAAAGAAGAGTTCACATATGTGTTAAAAGATTTCTAAAACAACCATTGACCAAAAGGAAAGACACAAAACCTTCCATAACCTTTCATCTGTTTTGTGGCATACTGAGTTTCATCCTAAATTCCAAGAGGCGAAGACCCAGCCAATTTCAATATTTGGCATGGAGCCTTTTGCACTATCGATGATAAAATATCAATCATGATTATAAGTTATCCTATTGTCATGTGGACATTATTTTATAAGCTTTAATAAGTCAGTCACATGAGCATTTAAGATGAATTTTAAAAGTCTAAATTCAGATTCCTGCCAAATACGCAGAACGTATTTTTCATAATTGTTCTCGTCCCTTGGGTCAATAATACAGTTTATTATCATCATAAAACTTCATTCTTAATTCCTTTTAATTTATCAGAAGGAAAATAGGGATGGTTCTTACCGATTAAAATACTCTTGATGCTTTTAAGGTAGACGGTATGGGGATTTTTGGAGTTTCATTGAAGACAATTAAAAAAAGAAAGAAAGAGCAGCTGCATGACTTCAAAGTGTTTCTAAGTGCTCCGAGTTTGCAGAGATATTCAGCTGTTCAGCGCCTTGTTCCCACCTGTCTTGCTCTCATATCATCTGTGATGTAATCAAATGCCTGGAACATTCTACCCAGTGAAAGGTGCAGGAGCGTGGGACTAAAGGTAGAATTTCCGTTTGGTGGCTACAGAAGACATACTTGTACGGACATACACTTGGCTTAGAGTTGCCAGGAGCAGGAACTTGGACCTGAGACAAATGCATGACCCTGAGTCTGTCTGAGAAGCTGTACATAGTAGGACTTGCTGTGTGAGAGACGACACAGACGGGGCCCTGGTGGGTGCTTCGTGAAGGTCAGCTGGTTCCTTTAGCTGGTTCACAAACCACTGGCCAGAAAGCCACCTGAAACTAGATGCCCAGTCACCCCCCTGGAGGGTTACGAGGGCCACAGTTTCTACCAGAAAAATTAAATGAGTCGAAGCAATTAAAGCTACAAAAAGAAAATTACATTTCAATTCATTTGGAAAGAATTAACATATAGAGTGCCTCACACACTTTGGCACACTCCATCCCTGTCTCCTTTCATTTCTATTTCATCATTATTCTAAGCCAGAATGGTGTTAAAATCGATGATTTTTAATTTTCTTCCCCTCTTTTATCAGTATATCTTAATTTATGTACAAGTGTGTTCAGTTCTCTGAAAAGTAAATAAACTTCTAAATATTTACTAAAAAAGAACACTGTTTTGGTGAGGAAAGTGGAAGGATGCTATATTTGTCCTCAGGCTTTCAAACACTGAGCGAACCTCTCTGAAGGAGGACAAGTTGAGTCCTTTCAGTTGGGAGCCCCTGGTTTATTTGGCGGATGTAGTAAAGGCAGAGCCATCTAAGCATATGCAAACAACTTTCCCTTGAAAAGTGTGTTGTAGTTACAAAGATCTCTGTGAGGCATTGCCTCATTTGGGGTAAAGAAGCACACCTTCAGAAACAAGTCAAATGCTCTCTCCTAATAGGTCATTTGTTTGTGAATGATGTTTTATTTTTCAATAGGCCAATTTTCACCAGAAATATCTAAGTAGAAATTATACCATATTAACAAAAAAGTCACCACAGCTTTATTAATTAGATAAAATTAATCAACTCTGGCACATTTGGCATCAGTTATTGTGTCTTACTCTAGCCTGAAACTCTTTCTAATGCACAAGAAGTAGTTACTCCAGTTCCCAAAAGCAATGAATATTGATAGATGGCTCTTCATTATGAAAGCTTACCTCTTTATGTTTTCACCCAGGTGAATGTACGGCTTCAGGCTTTTATTTTAGACTCTTTGACCAAGAGGAATGAAATTTGGAACATGGATCTGCAAGTACTGACTTGCAAAGAAGAGTCCCACAGCTGCAGGTATCAATGCATTCAGAGAGCTCAGAAATTCTAGCCAGGGAATGGGGAGTCCCTAAGTCTTTCAAAGTAGGAACAGAGCCCCAGACTTTTAAGGAGGCTAGCCAGACAGGTGACAAACTGCTGTACTTCAAAGACAGGAAATCCCTTCAAACGTTAAATTGTAAGCACAGAAAATGACCTACATTCAGGAAAATGGGGAGCCAGTAATTCAGTGTCATGTTTGTTCCAGTTTAATGAAGCGTGGTTGGTGGATATTAACTAGTCCTGAGGATCCCTTCTCTGACTAAGTAGATGGCGGTCTTTTCCACTGGGAACTCACGTTCTCAAGATCTTATTTTAAAAAGTCACTTAAGTCCAAATAAGACTGAAGTTACTATGTAAAGGCTGTCCCTGGGCCAGTTTTCACCCTTAAAATTAATCTGGCTTAAAATTACAATTACTCAGAATGATTAGAGAAACTCTTAAAGTCTTCCCGAACACTCAAAATATGGGAAGATATCAACCCACAGTACAACCTTGGAAACGAGCAGATAGATTAAGATAGAAAGAGAGCTAGAAACTTCCCATTAGCAAGGCATGGATTTTCCCCATGGTTTTTCCAGCTCAGAATGCAAAGGTTAGATGGATTTCTCTCCAACACCAGAAAGTAGTTACGGGAGGTAGCAGTTTCTACCATGTGTGTGCGAGTACTAAATTCCTACCCAATTCGCTCGGGGGAGGCGGGTGTTGGAGGTGGGGATGGCTGAAGGAGGTAGAGAAATAGTGCTATTTCCTCACTGCAGGGCCTCTGTTCCCTCAGCACTTGGAAGAATTACCGAACAAATGTGCAAGCGGGAAGGAAATGGGTGGGTGAAAGCCAACCCCATATCAGAACAAAATGTTGTCCTTCCGTGTTTACATTTTCAAAAGCCAAAATCCAAAAAAGGATGAGACTGGAAAATTCCTGGGGAACCAACAAAGCTTAACTACATTCTATATTTTTGTTAACTTAAGCCTCTCAGAGCAAGGGGTCAAAGCTTATTTTGCTTCCCTGTTGCCAAGCAGGTCAACTTATTTTGTATGTATGGCTACAAACTATTTGCAACTGTTTGCAAGTTTCCTAAGTCAGGCACTTGGGATGAATTATGAATGGAATTAGCCACCTTGACTTGGAATTTCCTCACTTTTACTGGTCTTTAAACAAGATTTTTACACGTTCATATATAATCGATGTGGCCAACGAATGAAATGGCCCTTAACATAAAACACTGAGTGATTTTGCAGTTGAGGAAACTTAAATATGAACTTCTAATGTGGAAAAGGTAGTTTTTACATGCTGTTTTAAAACTGATCTGGAAAACTGATGAGCTGCCCACAAGATTTCTGTCAGAAACTAAAATTAAGTTTATATTTTAAAATACAATTTTAAACACTTGCTTTCTTTCATGATGCCAATCTGCTTCTCATATTCTTAGCATTAGTCACCTTGAAAATACATAAATTTTGGTTTTGGTTATTGAGTTTTTAACTTGCAGGGTAGAATAATTTAGATATTCATAAATACAAGCTCACAAAGAAATCCTTCCTTAGTGCCAAACTATCTTTAAAGTTATTATCTAAACCAGTGAATGTTACAATTATACCTCCTGATTTAACTTCTGCTATTAGCCATTTCATACCTTAATGTATATTCTTCCACATAAACTTGCACTGCCTTAAAATTCTCTACAAACTAGCATGTCCAAACTGCTTCATTAGCAGTTTGTGTGCAAAAAAGAAGAGAAAAGAAAAAAAAAACACTTATGAAATAAACCTCAGAGACAAGTTTTAGAGAGATAAATGAATTTGGATTGTTTTTTACTTCAACAAGGCACATGTTTAAATGCATCTCATTCATATAAAGGAAAGATTAAAATAAAATACTTCTCAAATGTTTATGCAAAAGTACAATGGAAGAAATTTTTTAAAGATTTTTTTTGTCTCAAAATAACATGCTAAATATTTGGAACATTTAAAAGAAAGATGCTAATTAAAGCACACATAAAAATTTCAAAATGTAAAAAGAAGTTAAGAATACTTCCTAGTCACATATATAGAATATAATTGCTTCCACATTTTAATGGCTTTATAGGTTTCAGTGACGAGATGTGTTTACAAAACTTTTCCTTGCTTTTTCAAGTCCGTCAAAAATATAAAGGGCCAAGAATACTCTTTTCTTTATAATACACTCAAAATTATCTACCATCCTGACAGAATGTATATTATTTTATGATAGTAATTTCCTTATATTTGATATCAGCATTTGTACAAAATAGAAAATAGTCTCTGACTTTTTGGGGAAGGGAGAAAATGGTGTGAGGGAACCAATTAAAAACGTTTTTATATTCATATAAACTGTATTAATTCCCAAATTTCTTTACAAAAATCTTTGATATCACAACTTTATATAGACTGCATTTACAGGCTTAGAAATCCTCTTCCTTCCGTTAAACTCCTTGAATAGGGTTAATTTTGTTTAAAAGCACAAACGCAACTACTCACAGCAATCATGCATCTACCTGGAGAGAGTTAAAAATAATACTCGTGATGTGGCTTTTAATATTTATGAAAATTGTTTTTCTGACAGAGATGAACTTCGGTCTGAAATATGAACACAGAACAAAATAACACAATTATGAAGTTTCCTTTTGTACTCCATAAAGCAATGAGGAAATGTTTATCATAAATTTTTAAAAGCAAAACTTTTAGTCTGAACTACTGAGAAAATCATACATAGTAAAATTTGTTTATGTACTTCCATAAACATGCTTGCCATTCATTTTCAAAGGCGACACTGACCCACCACATTCACAATTGCTCTCTGCAGGGGATGGCTTACATGCAAGTCACTGACTTGTCATCTGCCCCTTCACCCAAGGCAGCCACAGTGAGGCAAAATAGAATTTTATTATTTATATCCATTTGTTCCATTTTAATTGTTTTTATTTGCCCTCAAAGTCTTTGATAACAAATGTCAAACCACATTTAAGTTGACTCATTTGCTTTTTGAATCCCGAAGTTCCGGGCTATTTTAAATTCAGTACTTTCCAAACGGCAATAAATAAGGTATTAAAAAAAATTGTTAAAAACTTTTTTTGATATAACTTAGCACAAAAACATCTAAAACATGAGTATATAACTCCTGTATGTTATATTTGTTTCAGGGTAGAAGTGTCAAGTGAACATTTTTTATCAAGAGATCCTTGGGTGTTAAATTTGCCCTTGAACATTAACCTTGCCACATGAAAACCAAAAAGCCATTGCCATCTGGAAAATTAAATATATAAGGCGTCCTCGTCCTTACTAGTAACCTGTGCAAGCCTCGATAGGAAACTGGGGTATTTAGGAGTAACTTTAACTTACCTTTTCCTGGGCTTTAGTGATAAATTTGTTTCAAGTTATTTAGTTACTTACAGGTAAAATGGAGGTAACTTTAATGCAGCTTAAAACCCAGGACATTCCCGGGTAAAAAAAAATGATGCCAAGAAACGTGTCACCGCTCATTTATTTCCTATTTGACCCAACTTCTAATTAACACCCTGACACCGACCCCGCGCGCGGCAGTACTGACATCGTTTTGGAACTGCAAAACAACTCGCGCTCATGGATCACCTCTAGCTTAAAAAAAGCATCTGTCTCTCATCGGACACCGTGATGGACATCTTTCTCCCTGGAAGACAAATACTTTTTTAGATCTCACTTCCCTCTTTACAAACCTGCGCGGGGTTTTCGCGGGGGGGGGGGGGGAAGGGGGGAGCAAGACTTTGGCAGCAGCAGCTTCTCTTCACCAAAACCAGGGCTGGCCGCAAAGGCGTAGGCTGGGTGCTTGAGCGATTTCCTGCCGATTCCGAGCTCCTTTCGGAACAGCGTGGAGAGGAAGTCGAACTTCTTTCCAGGCAGAGTCTCCGCTGTGGGCTCGAGGGGCGTGGGGCGGGGGCGGGGGCGGACAGAAGTGGGGCTTCTCCCCCGGCTCCGGGAGGCCCGGGTGCACGCCCAGCCCGCGCGTTTCAGCGGCAACCGCGAGCCGGACGCGCGGGTTAGGGTGGGGGAAAGCGGTCCTGGGAGCGGCGGCACCCTGCATCCAGAGAGGAGACTGAGCAGGGGACGAGCTCCCTCCCTGGCCCGCGTGGCCCAGCCCCGATGACGCACTTGAACCCGCGGCGAGGCCGGCGACCCGCTGCGCTCTGCGCTCACCCCGCTCCTCGGGCGGAGTTGGTGACAGGGGAGTCCCTGGTTCCTCGGCCTCCCTCCGCGGAGCCGGCAGCCGGGGGGTGGGGGCGCTCGGCCGGGGCCCCCGCCCCGCCCCGCCCCACCCCACCCCACCCCACCCGCCCCGGAGTTTTCGCACCGCCGGAGGCAGTGCTTTTCCCAGTCTCAGACCCGGAGTCTGAAAGTGGAGAGCGAGGGCCGCCTGCGGCACGGCTCGACTTACGCAATTTCTTTCTCCTTGGAAAAAATGTCACAAGGGGAAAGAAAACCAAAACTAACTGTAATATGATTTCGAGGGGGGGGGGGCGCGGGCGAGGCGTGTACGCTGCTCGCGCGGCGCTGCAGCGTGGGCGCCCTTGCGGGGATTCCCGGTCTCGCAGCGCGCCCTAGTGGACACCCTTCCGCTCGCCCCGCTCCCCCACGACGGCACACTGCGTCTCCCTGCGCTCATTACAATCTGCAATATATTATTTCTTTCCAAGTATTGACAATGTGCGAGACTCCAGTAACCCCGGAGCTCTTGTCTGTAATCAGCACATTTATTCACATTTAGGAGGAGAGATCCGGATTAAATCCCCGTGACCCATATTGGGTTTCAGTGTCATTTTCCCTGGATCCTCTTTTAAATCCACTCCACACCGCTTCTCTGTCTATTACATGCTAATTTAATTTTACTATGAACGATATTTTCAGCATTTGCCGAGGACAGTAAATTTTGTAGTTTATGTTATTTCACTTTTTATGACTTTTTAACACTTAATAAAATTTTATTAGAGCACTTTTGTGTTTACAAGGCCACAAAACTCTTGGCAGGTTGTCAGAAGTCCTTTTTATTATGATCCTACT
Source organism: Tamandua tetradactyla (assembly GCF_023851605.1). Classification (NCBI taxonomy): domain Eukaryota; kingdom Metazoa; phylum Chordata; class Mammalia; order Pilosa; family Myrmecophagidae; genus Tamandua; species Tamandua tetradactyla. The sequence goes on from NC_135329.1 coordinate 148,790,968, forward strand.
GATATACTGCGAGTAATGAAATAATCATGTCCAGAAATGTATCAAAGGCCAGAGGGATTATCCCACTTAATAGCTCCACAGATGCGCCCAGAAGAATGCGACCCGCGGACGCGCCGGGAGGCTGCGGGAGGAAAAGAGCAAGCGCCCGCTCCTTTCTCTACCATTGCAGTTGCTTTCCTAAAAGGCTACATGCAGGGTCATGTGACTTTCTGCGGTCTCAATTAAAAAAAAAAAAGAATTTATTCTGTTGCAAAATGTGCTTTTCTTTTTATTCTCCTTTTGTGGGCATTTAAGGCTGTTCTAGTGGCAGTGGGGCTGGCTCAGCATAATCGTGTCAGTCACTTTCCTCTCATTTCTAAGTGTACTTTTGTGGCATTTAAGCCGCCGATGGTGACACTTGGTGTTGAGCGGTGCGGCTCCTACAGAAGGCTTTGGGAGGGGCCCAGAAGTGCATGAGGCGTTTCAAGATCCTTCCCCTCCTGCCAAACAACACCTTTTGCTATTGCTTTTTGGTTTTATTTTGTTTTGCAAAACAGAGGGACAGTGACTTGAGGACTCCTGTTTCTGCTTTGTGACAGAGAACCACAGTATGCTGCTTTTTATTTGTTTAATTTTTATTTTTACTCTTTTATATTACACCTTTTTTAAAATTTTAAGATCATTTCCTTTTATTTTAAATATGTATGATCATACAGTGGTGTTAAGTTCCTTCTTGCAGCAAGAGAAGGCCATTGTACTTCATGACTGAGAGCAAGGTGGGTGGCTTTGTTTTACAATTAAAATTTCCTTCTCTGGTTTCATATTTTTCTTTCTCTGCTATTTCCTAAATAGTGTGCCACAGTGATAAGAGATGAGGAATGAACTCATAAATGGCGTAATTTTGAAAGTACCGTTGCTATGTCCGTAGCACGTGCTCTTCCAAACTTTGGCTTTGAATAACTTCGGCAATGTTTTTCTCAAGTGCGTGCATAATCGTGTGTGTGCATGTGTGTGTGTGTTCATGTTCCAACACATCACACATCACATTCAGATTTTGTAATCCGTCATTATTTAAAACGACCCCTGGGAAGCGTGCGCCTCTCTCTGAATTGTCTCCATCCTCACATGAGTGTGCCCTCCTGTACAGTTGTGCAGAAGGCTGCTCACTAGGGCTCTTTGATTGTAAGCTTCAAGGGAGCGATTTTGTCTCTTGTACGTTATTTGCTAACCCTGGGCAAAGCCTAGAGTCTGGTCTAATCGTGTACTGTATGCTCAGATGGTGTAGGCTCGGAAAAGGGCATGTGAAGACTAGCATGCAATCCCGTGCAAGAATTGTATCCTGAGACTATTGGGACAGCCATTTTCTTCTTTTTACAGAATTCTCCTTTTGCAAATATTAGATCTTTGTTTTTCATTTTTCTCTCTTTCAAATTACTTTCTAACATAGTCAAAGAAATCGGAAGAAAGATGATGGTAGGTTCTGGGTGACATTCTTCCTTCACCTTGGTTATTGCTGATGGTTTGTTCTTTGCTTTTACCAGGGGTAGCATGAGACTGGGCAGAGACAAGGGCTCAGATCTTAGTCCCACAAATTCCAGAGTATTTTACATAAGCAAATTTATGTTCAAGTGCAGGAGTCAAGAGAGCATATTAATTTTAATTCTGCTATGAGGTGACAATTCAATTTTATAAGTAGCTTTGCAACTATGGCAATTTATACAGTACTTTAAAGGCTGCAGTAGTCTTCAAGTTAGAAATCTGTTTTATTACGTTATGAATTAAATGTCCCTTAAGATAGATATTTTCAACGCATCAAAGTATGTTTCTAATTCTTACTCAGATGAGTGAGAGATTGGCTTAACTATGATAACTGACACATATTTGGTGAATGGAGGGTCTAACCAGTATCCATGGGAGTTTTACAGTCCTTCTGTAATCTTGAAGACTGAAAAGAAGAGAAAGAGTGAAGTCCCAAGCCTACCGTCTAGGGAATCCATCAATGAAAACAGGAGGAAACAAACCAAGGCAGAGGCATGCAAGGTACAAGGTCCTCTCCTAGGAGCAGGTGCTGTCAGGAAGCAGTAAAGCTGGGGGTTGAGAGGGCAAATTCTAGACTTGCTTTGCTTGGTTCTAATCCAGTTTTGCCACGTATTCATTCTGTGATCTTGGACAAGTCATTTAACTTCTCTGTGCTTAGTTTCTTCGTCTGTAAAATGGGTCTGATGCTAGTACCTCCCTCCAAGTTTTGTTGAGAGGGTTAAATAAGTTAATTCATATGAAACACTTAAAGAGTCCCTGCATGCTACTTAAAACAAATCCCCAGGAAGACTGACTTACCCATCACCTACTAGAGTCCTTGGCACATAATAAGTGCTCGATACATATTTCTTGGATGAATGTGGAATGTTATTTCATCAATTCCTCTGGTTGGTTCAGCTGTGGTCTACCAGACAGTAATAAAGGACCTGATGCCAATGAGAATGGACAGAATTCCAGGAAAAATTTTGCCCAGCTGCAATTTTACATTTTCTATGGGTTTCTGTGTTGTCTTTTCAACTAGCAATTGGACTATAAAATTTTTGAACAGAGGATTTGAATTCCTTTGAGTCCCTATGACAGCACAGTGCTTTGCACATAAGTAGCAGATAATTGATAAGGTAAACTGAAATGCTACCATGTATCTAAGCATTCTGTACTATATTCTATTATTCAGTAAACAGTAGTTCCATGCACTATGCTAAATTCTTTGTCTACATTGTTTCACTTCATCCTCACAAGGATTCTCATAAAGATAGTTATAGAATATGAGGCACAGAGAAGTCAAGTTACTTGCCCATGGTCACAGAGCGAAAAAATGATAAACTGGATTAAACTCCAGGTCTATGGGAATATAAAATGTATGCAGTAAATCAACCTCTGTACTGTGCTACCTCCCAATCTTTTGGCTTTGTGAAGCACCAAATTGACTTAGTTGTTTAAAATTATTGTGTAAATCACAATGAAAACAGGTATCATTAAAGCTGGGACGCAGGACCATTTCTCTTAAATAATCTGTGTCGTGTGACGTGATTTGAATATTGGGGTCAGGGAGGTGAGACACAGGCCTGCCTCCCAGTCCTTGCCTGTTCGCAGCTGATTCCACTACTATAAGTAGTTGTTTGAAAGGGCCAGGAGAGAAAATGAGAGTTACTTTCCCCACTTTTGGAGAGCTGTGATTAAGCTGAGTTCATTCCCACTAGAACTAAAACATCAAGTGAACAGAGGTGCACGGTGATTAAAGACTAAGGAAACAGAACTGACAAGTGGGTAATAGAGCAGTTTTTCCTTTTAACCGAAAGTTCTTTAAGGATTTTAAAAATACTCATCCTCCCAAAATACTTGATGGACATCCTGATCATTTCAGGGTAAGAAGACCAGCCTGAGACAAGAGGAAAAGTTTTTATCCATGCACAAGTATATTTAATGAACAAAGACTAATGCAGTAGTGCCCTGCTTTAATCCTGCCCCCTTGAGTCGAGCATCTACAGAACCCCCAAAGAAGAAATCAGGAACCCATGAATTACCCTAGAGACTCTTCAATATCGCTTTAATAAAAATCCAACCAAGGACAGATTTCAGAAGTGGGTGATGAAAAGATGATAGTCTATGGCGGGTATCTGCTGAATCCTATATTTGCCTTGAGGAGACAGGGTTTAATCTTAGATTATGTGAGACTCTACCATAGCCAAAACAGTGAGAATTAATCCTGAACTCCCAACTTTGTGATTATTATTGCAATTACAAGCTTGCAGTTGCTGGGGGAAAGGGGTAAAGAAAGGAAATAAGGGCTGCTTCTGAAGGACTCATAATTCCTTAGAGACTAAACTCACTGCATGCATTGAGAAGCTACAGAATCTAAGCCTGAGACTGATAATCAGGGCCAGGGCGATGCAGGGTGCTGGTGGTTTTGCTGGGAAGGGTTACTGATGTTTTCCGGCCCTCTGATACTACCCACATGTGACTTGGGCCCTAAATTTATCTTTCCGTCTGTGAATTTTCCTTTTTCAAAGACAAAAGTAATAAGAATTTTAGGTCATGTTCATAAGGTGTTTGGAATTAAGGTGGTATTTTGAGTGGGTTTGGGGCTAGCTCTTCACCAGGAAGTCTGCATGTTCTTTTTTTTTTTTTAATAAATAAATAAGATCTTACTGTGTCTTGATGAATATTTGATAAGAACAAGAGAAAACTATAAAAGCAATAACAATGACTAAATCCAATGCCACTGAAATAAAAATGTAGCACTATATACAATAGAACTGAGGTTAGAAACCTTTAGAGAAAACACAGAGGGAAGAGATGCTTAACCCATATTGCAGCAGATACATAATTTTAAGTCATCAAAGACTTTTAAGGGTCTTGGCCCATTTTCTTCAAATTTGACTTGCCTTTTTTTTCTGCATCAATGTATTTCCCATGTTAAAGTTTATTACTATAGCAGGTTTTCAGTGGTACTGAATTTCTTTGGAAAAGATCTGAGTACTTTTTGATTAGTGGATGGAAAGAATGTATGCTTTTTCCTTTTAACGTGTCTTTCAAACCAACTGCTCTGATATAAATAAAATCTTTACAAATGTATTCATCCTCTTAGGCTAAGACCAACATTCTGTTTCAACAAAGTTATGAGAGATTGCTGAAAGGATGTTATGAATGAAATGGTGTCTCCGCTCTCACCTACTCAGCTTGTTTGCTTATCAGCCCTTATTCCTAAAGTTTCAAAATTCAAAGAGCATGTGAGACTCAGCAATGTCAAAATGCAAAACCCTAGCCCACAAAGCGGTGAGCACGGGCAGGCTACTGAGGACAGGAAGCCACTGGAATCTGGTTGCTAGGAGACACGCGTCTTTCGCTGGCAGCAGGAAGATGTCCTTGAGCGTGGCTTCCCCTGTGGTTGGCTTTGGACATGCCGTGAATCAGCCTGTCCTTGCTGGTGCCGCCCTCCCAGCAGCGCCGACCAGCTTGCAGGGCAGGTGCTGCCGAGGGGGCGATGATGAGCACTGTTCCCTTGAAAGGTTTCCCGCACTTGCCCTGCCTTTCTGATGTGCTTTTTGGAAAGCGTTCCTAAAGCATTTTACATGTCTACTCTGGGTGATAAGGAGAGGGAAAGAAGAGTTTCCTGTGAGGTACTTATACCTGTGAGAAATTTTCAAAATAAAATTATGCACTAAATGATATGAAACAGCCTACAAGTGTTGTAGGAAAAAAAAGAGGAATAGGATAATGGATTAATGGTAATTAAAAGAGGTTTCATAGAGGAGAGGGGACTGCAGGCTTGGGATTCACTAAGGAAGGGTGATTCTGGTGGGAGAACACCAGGGTTGCTACCATGTGAGCTCTCAAAGGGCCATTGAGGGCGGTGAGCTTGTCTTTCTTGCCACCAGAAGCATCCCCAGCCCGAGGACAGGGTTCGAGGGCAGACTTCAGGGGCTGAATGATGCAGGAGAATGAAGGTGCTGGTAGATGAGTGGTGGGCTTGGAGGTCGCTGTTAGTATTCTGTGTAAACGTCAGCTGAAGGAAGCAATGAAGAAGCCCAGTTTTACTGCATCTGAGTATCTGATACATATTTGGTATCAGAATATGGTAACAAATGAGGTTGGCCATGTAAGATGCAATCCAGTTATGAAGACTCCCAAAAAACCAAGCAGAAAATGGTTTTAAGCCATTTTCTTAAAAAAAAATGGGAGTTATCATGGGATTCAGGGGCTGGTATAGATAAAAGTTTCATGATTTACAAATGCTCTTTCAAATGCACTCTCTTAAATATGTATGAGTTATTATATGTCAATTGCAACTTAATAAAGCTATTAAAATGCATTATCTCATCAGATGCTCAATATTGGGTGAAATGCGCCTCATCTTTATTTCATTTTTACAGATGAGGAAACTGAGAACCAGAGTTCATGCGTTGCTTACGTTCGTACATTTTAGGTGACAAGGTTCTGGGGTCTTCTGCCTCCACCTGCCTCATTTGCTCCTTTCTGAAAACAGCCTTCTGCTGAGAGACTCAGGATGAGGCTCAGCTTGGAGTCCCAGAGGCCAGCTGAGAGGCCATGGTAGCTGGCTGTTTGTGGGGTGACCACAGTGCACTATGGAGATTGAAAAGAGAAAGATGGGAGAGCTGTTTCATCACTCCTTCTCCCTGTCTTCCTTGCCTTTGCTTCACACCCTTTCGCTTTCCTCCCTTGTCCTTCCTTCTTCCCTGCCAGTGCCTCAGATGTCTGAGTGACAGTTCTTCCAAGCATCATGTGTCCTTCCCTGCGTGGCTCCTTGACTGCCACTGCTGCTATCAGGTCAGCTCCGGGGCAATACTGTACTGTCTGGGAGAGGAAAGACACAATACCTTTGGATCTGAAGCATAATATTTCTTTGGAAAGGTTCTGGCCTAAAAGAGGTCACAAAGAATGAGAGGTAAAGCCCATAAAAATTTGGTAAGAGTTGAACAATACACGGAAATGGTGTAATGTCGTAATGGTCTTCGAAATCTGGTTTCAAAAATATTTGCCCAATTCTCATATTCGTGAGTAAAAATCCCTTAGATTTTGACCTGGCGATAAAATGGCCTCAAATCGGAGCAACATCCACATTAGACAGAATGTACAGTGGTGTGGGCTTTGGGTGCAGATAGGTCTGAAGTTAGAATCCATATTCCACCATCTATTAGATGTGTGACCCTGGACAAGTTACTTAACCTCTCTGAGCTTGTTTTTCATTTGTAGAATGGGAATATTGTGTCCTACTTAACAGGTGTGTTGTATTAATTAAATAGCAAAAGCTATGTAAGGTCATCAGCCCAGTGCTAGGCACAGGGAGTCCTCACTATGTAAATGGCAGCCACCACCATCATCATCTCATCCTTGCCCCTCAGATCAGAGAAAGCAGGTTTGCTTCCTTCAGTTTGGGGACCTTTTCCAAAGCTGAAATGTGTACTCCTTATGCCACAATTTAAATATATTTTTCCTCTTACCAATTCTTTCAGCAACCTCTCTTTTACTCCAACTTGCAGATATAGAGATATAGAGCTATTCAGCAAGTGACAGACACTGTGGAGTTTCTTCGTAAACATTTGTGGAGTGAATGTATGACTGTACATGAATGACAGCTCATTCAAAGCAAATTTATCTTCTCCCAATTGATTCCAGTGAGGATCTTCTTTTCAGGAGGGTGGTGGTGGCAGGTGTAGCTGGTGCTGATGAACAAGAGTGACCTGGGCAAGTGGTTGAGGAGTCAGGTGCTTGGCAAAACCGGCTCATCAACCCAATTATTTGGAAATTTCTATTTATTACACTGTGAAGCAATCTTTTGGAAAGGGATGATTTAGCTAATTAGTTCTTTTATGGAAAATATTCAAGTAGAACTTTTTTCCCACTGAATCCCTCCCCCAACATCTCCAATGGTTTGGCTAGATCGACTCATTGTTTCCAACTGGCCATCTTTACATGTTGCTTCTGTGACAGTGCCCACAGCTCAATGACCCAATGATCCTTTCTTCTCCAAGTGCTCAGCCAACTGCTCTCTCTCTCTCTAACTCTCTCTCTCTCTCTCTCTCTCTCTCTCAGGTTTGACAATCTCTAGGCTCTCCATTGAGTTTGACTAGTTCTAAAAGTCATTTTGCTGCTGAACCCCAGTTTGCATCATGGGTACAGACAAGGTATAGAATATTAGTACCAAGCAGCTGAATACATGACAGATGAGAATAGAATTAAAGAATAAAAATAGCAAAAAGATCAAGAGGCCTGCTAGAGTGAAAGGCAATATAAGGCAGTATCTTCTGAGGGGGCAGTATATGAACAATTGGAAATACGGAGTTCTCTTAATAATAGAGTCAGGCATATATATATATATAATCTTTGGTTATGCTTTGAAGGTTTTTAAAATATGAAGTTTATATTTTCTTTTATTGCCAGAGGTTCTTCTCTCAAATTCTAGAATGCTAATACTAAAAGTAATCTTGGGGCGGTGCAGTGGTGGCTCAGCAGGTAGAATTCTCACCTGCCATGCTGGTGACTAGGCTTCATTTCCTGGTGCCTGTCCATGTAAAAAAAGAAAAAGGTGATCTTGGACAGGTTATAAGGTCATGGGAAATCTCACTTTCACTCTAGGGACCCCTTCACTTAGAGCTTAGCTCACCATGGTGTCATTCATTTCCAGGCCTGTGCTGGACCATTCACTGCCACTGGGTTTGTCTTGGACTGTCCCACTTTAGGCCATCTGGTTCTACATTTCTTTGAATGATGTCAGACCAGAAGTCTTATCCTAAAACTATATCAGACCTTACCATGAGACCCCTATCTCAGAAACAGTTTATTCTGAGTCATTTGCCCATCCATCCATCCATCCATCCATCCATCTATCCATCCATCCATCATCTCTTCAACAAATATCCTTACACAGACATATGGTCCATAAGGTAGACACCATGGCTGTCTTCTTGACTACTTTTCCCCCCAAACTTAGCCCATGTCTCACTTAAAGTAAGCACTGTAGGGAATATTTGTTCAATAAATGAATAAACAGTTGTTAAGTACCTTGGGGTATGGACGTAATAGAAACACAGTCCTTGCCTTCTTGGCATTCAGCATTATTTCTAAGGGTAGCTTTATACCCCATGAGAAAAAATAGATTTCAAGGCTGCCAATGTTCTTTTTATATTTAATTGATTGCTCATTTTCAATAATTGACTGGGTAATGCACTAAAACAGCTGCAAAGTTCCCTTCAGAGAGAAATGAGAAAAAAACAGCATCACATCAGGCAGATTCTGATAATTTCTTCCTAAAGTGAACAGCACCTCCAGTCACTAATGGTTATAGGAGACTTTGGGAACACTAATCTTAATGACTGCACCATTTCCTACAGGTCTTGTTAGTTCCTAAAACCATCTGTAAGAAGTTACTGTATTTGGCTTTCTTAAGCCATATTTTTTTAAAGCAAGACATTTAATTAGTGCTTGTTAAAATGTTGCCAGTGCTTTGGCCACTTCTCTCACCCCTGCTGTTTCTTCTTGGTCAGCATATTTTCTGGAAGGGTTGCTTCCAGGAAAGTGCATGAGGTGCTTCTCTGTTTAGGGAGGTGCTTATGTGTATCCACATGAAGCCAGGCTCTGATGGGAACTGTCAGACTGGCAATGCAGAAAGGGCTTCTGTGTTTACTTTGAAAGTCTTCCAGATTCGACATTTTCATTGAAAAACCTTAGGCCTCAAAATGGATTTGGAATAGACTACTGCAGGACTGTGCACTGGGGCCTTAGAGAAGAATTTCACGCGAGGAAAATGTAGCTGAAATAGGCAATCTGAACACCTTTGCAAAAACATCACAAAAAGGAATTTGCTTTTGTCACTTTAAGAGACATAATGAACACTGCCAAATAGTTCATGGAATTGAACTATCTACCAATACCGACCAGAAGAATACATGGGCTGAATATAGTTCTATTACTTTTGCACACATAAATCATAAAGTTAATTAGACATTTTATAAAATCAATTATTAAAATTCAAACCCATTTAACAAAATAAAACATTTTTCACTGAGCTTTCCTCAAAATCTTTTATTCATCTTTATACTGGGTTATGAACCACAAATGCATGCCAAATCTTGTTATACAAAAAATGTATTTCAAGACAATGTGTAGTCAAGACAATATGAAAAAATATTTGGAACATTTACTCATATTTTTTTCTGACATGAATATTTAAGGAACAAAAATTTCACGCTAGTTATTGCTTAAATGAGAAGTCAAATTTCATTGTTCTATGAATTTTAATGCGTTCTTTTAAAATGATCATTAATTGAGGATGAACTGCAGTAAGTGCATCTAAAGTTAGCCAGATTATTCCATGTGTAAAATAATTTCTGTTGGAATCCCTTCTGCCTACGTAATCTAAACATTTAAATATATTAAAGGCTTCAGTGAAGAATTAGCATTTGGCACTAGGTGTAAAAACATTCCCTGCTGGGCCCTCAACCACTAACAAGCTTTTTTGTTTGGGAAAGGGGGTGGAGGGTGGGGAAGAAGGGGTTCCGTTAGCCAACTCTTGACATCTGAAATCTTTATCAACCACAGCAACTTTCTGGGTTTGTGCCGATGATTTGTGGTATTGTTGTTTATCCGTATATCATTCACTCGGACTCACTGTTTAGATCCAAAGGTCTCAAGACCATTTGCAATCTCGATGGGTCGTTTGAGCAGACAGGCCAGACATCTGGCTGTCAGTTATAATTGCATCACTGCCCCTGAAGTTGTTGTTAACTACTCTGGATTCCCTTTGAACGTATAGCTGTGATACACAACAGTTTCAGGGCATTGATGTGAGAGACAGAGCCAGTTCCTGGCTTTAGTCTAGTTGGAAGCAAGATTTATGAAATTAAGAGAAGTATCCATTTTGCTGGAAGGATTGCTGTTTTAGTCTGCATTGGCTTTAATGATATAGCACTTTCCTCTGCAGCCTGCACAACCCCCTCTTTGAACACAGAGAGAAATAGTGCATCAGAAAACTATTTTCATGGTGTTGCCATGTTTACTGTTTCCTGTTGTCTTTCCTGAAAGTTTTTTTTTTTTTAAGCAAAAATTGGGGTTGAGCATAAACACACTGGAGCCAGGGGATGAAAGGAATCGTTCTTAGGTTTCCTTTTCAGGTTAACGTGGTCGCCTTTGATTTACGCGCTATAGATTTAGGACAGGATATGACACCAGTTTAAAACATGAAACTTAATTTTTGGACTAAACAATCACATAATCCTTCTTCTGGTATCTGGTTGAGGGTTACTGACATGACGTTTATTTCTCAGCCACAATCCGAAATTTATTGGATTGGTTTTATTTAAGGCACATGGGCCAACAAAACAGTAATGCATGTAAAGCCTAGCCTTGTCTTCAAAATTGTAAAGCAGCAATTATTAAAAAGAACGTTTTTTTCCTGCTGATTGTAGGCATGAAATCAAGAATACGTTCCTCTCTGTTGGAAGCAGATTTTGATTTTAGTTCTAAATTTTAAGACAAATATATTAATTTTATGTCAGAACGTGCAACAGGGAGAAATGTAATCTTCCAGTTTCTCCTTAGCTTTAAATCTAAAACTCATTTTCACTAAAGAGTTTTAGTATTTATCAAAAATCGACTGCAGGTAGTAATCACACACAAAAAATACATTTTCAATCATTAAAAACATGGAAAGCAATGTATTTGGGTAACAATATATTTTAAGTTATAAAACTGAACATTAGCGTTTATTTTATTTTAATGCAAAAAGTAATTAAAGCAAAGACATGCAAATATAATGAACAGGTCAACCTCCCCATCTTTTCACTTTGACACTTTGTTTAACTCTAGCTAATGATCCTATGAAAAAAGTATTAGCGGTTTCAGTTCAGCCCCTGGTGGTCTATGTCCCATATTACATAACCCGCCGGTGGGCCCTCCAGGGCTATATCTCATTTACAGACAGTAGCCTTTTATAATTCTGGCTTGGGGGTGCGGCGGGCATGGGTGTGGGATGGGGTAAGAAGGGGGGCGTCCTGTTGTAACCTATTTATTTTGCACTTGAAGGTAGTAAAAAACGTTTATGGAAAAAAGGCAAGCAAAGTTTTGTAATACACTTCAATGTGTTTAAATGGTCCAATTTCAACCCACAACTTTTCCAAGTGCTCAAGTAACGTCATTATGTTTAAAAGAAAAAAGTCACTCATGACTTCTGTACCATGTGGAAAATCACCAAAGACTGCCGTTTTTATAACCATGAAAATTCTCGTTTCCCATGTGCAGTTGGTTAACTCCTCACTAAATCCTTAAGGAGTCTAAGTCTGAACACTGCAGAAAAATGAGAATTTCCACACTTAAAAAGAGCCAAGATAGCATTTTTAATGATTAAAAAAAATAGAGTAGAAGTGGAAGAAGAGGGGAAGATCGGTCTCTGTGTTTTTTCTCACCCTGTAGGAAACAAGAAAGTGGGATTCCCAGGTAAAAGCCAAAAGTGAGCATTTCCAGGACATTTTTAATAAGAAAGAAAGAAAGAAAAAAACCAATTCTCTAAAATGTCCTAACTCAAAGTTGCATGCAGTGAATGCTAAAATGAAAAGAGTCCTCAAAGGCCAAATTAGCTATACAACTTTTGTGAAGCGTTAGAAGCCATTTTCAGGAGCTATGCCTTTTTATTTCGATTTGCTTTCCCTCTCAGCTTGAGTGTTAATTTTTGATCAGTCCTTTCTCTCCTTTCTGTGAATCTATACAGCCAAATCTTTCGGCATTTCAAACACACATGCATGCACACCTATTTTCTATATATTTAAAGAAGATGAATACCTTTTGCAGCTTGATAACAGTATTTTAAAAAGAAGCATAATATCTGGATTGGAGAGTAGAGTATATTCAAAGACAACTCTCATCTGCACAATGTGTAACTGTTTTCTGTGCCACCATTTCATTGTTATGTGAGCGGACAGCAAAATGGTGGTTCCAGCATTTTGTTGTATAAGGGGCTCCTTTGCACTCAACCTCCCATTGCAGAACCAAGCCCAGGGGCTGATTAGCCAAGCCCAGGGACTGATTAAATAAATCATACTTGCAAATCTTCCTCCACTCATTGCTTTGCAGACGCTTTAGCAAAATTCTAGATATTTAAGTATAAAGAGAGCGAATCCTGGTTAAAATAAAAAGCAATAGAAATATTACAGTTAAATAAGTAACTCCGTGGTATCGGTAAATGCATGTGTTATTTAATAGACCCTCCAACTTCACAGTAATCTACCTTAAGAAAAGATTCAAGACTGTTATCGGACAGAAGGTGAGCATTTTACTTGCTAATAAACGATCTTTCCAGATAAAGGCTGAAATCATCGGCAGGTTAGGTTAAGTGAGCTCATTCCAGTTATTTGTACATACAGATCAAGATTCTAATCTTTTATGTTATGGCCTTTTGTTAATGAGAAGATCTTTGCTTAAATTCTTAAAATAAGAATATTAAAAAATAATTGAACAATGTCCCTTTGCTAAGAGTACTCCTTTTTGATTAGCTCCTAAATAGAACCAAAGGTAGGATCAATTTTGACTTACCTTTAACTGGATCTCAAATCGAAGAGAGATGAATTTACCTAAGAGAAAAAATTAACATTGTCCTCCATTACTCAGGCTGAATTATCACTCTCTTTTGTTTGAAGAAAAAATTTTCTCCTCAACAAGGTATGTATATATATTTTATATTTAACTGAAGAAAACATGCTTACAGCACATAGAATTTTTTTTTTTACTTTTTGACTGCAGTTGCCAAACATTTGCGATTATAAAAACGATGGCGCTACATAAAATAGACGTGCAACACTGTTTATAGCACACACAACAATATTATTTTCTGCTGTTTGGTGTGCAGAAACTGTAAATAGGAAAATGTGTAAGCTATTAAATCTAGTAGCAATAAGACTCTTAAAGCAAGGTTTATTATAGCAATGCCTTAAAAAGCTTTACTTTTTTTTTTTTTTTTTATCTCTGGGTGTTAAATTTTCATGTTTGCAACAGTATTTTAGCTCTGGAGCTATTTATCTGATACCATCGTCTAGAAAAAGGAAACGGACAGATGTCTATAAACAAAGGGCTCCACCTGGTGGTAAAGACAAGGTATGAAATGTCGGTGAAGAGAAAATGCTGCAAAGGGAAATAGATGAAAGGGCAGCATTGTGTGCGTGTTTCTTGTAACGTATATGCTTGAAGGAAAGGGAGTGAAACAATTTCTCAAGTCTGGAGAATAGTGCTATAGCTTATCATGTAATACCATCTGATTATTTCTTTCAAATTTAGTCCTTCCAATACATTTACAAATTATTTTATTCTAAAGACAAATCTGAATAGACATTCACGTGTGATCTGGACTGATATTAAGCACAATAGAAAGCAAACTAGGCATAACATCGGATCATTTTACTTTTAGAAAAAGTTCTGTTGTATACATGTTTAAACAAAGAAAGCATTTGCTCCAACACAAAGGTGCTCTTTGGAGAGCTTTGTGGCTCACACAGAAGTGGAAAGGATGTGGTGGGATGGTACAAAGCTCAGTCAGGGTAGTGAGGAAAGGGTTTGAAATCCAGGACTAGAAACAGAAAATATCTCATTTTTAAATGGCATTTGTGGCTGAAATGTTGAAGACTTGGAATCTACATATTGTGACTCTTCCACCTTTTCAAACTCTAAAATTAGGCCAGGAATTACATATATCAAATGCTATGCAAAATGTAAAATAGGCATGCCGTTTATGGCTCTCTACGTAAGGTGGAAATTAAATCTTCAGCCTCCAATAAAATTGTATTTCTGTAATAAAACTGCTGCACCTTGCCTCGCGATTACATTGAATCCCAAATTAAACACCCCATTTACTGTACTGTAACAAGCAAAAGGGTTTGCAACACTGAACAATATTACAGATATTGTAATACTGTTCCATCTATGTAGTGCTCACCGAAACAGGCTCATTCCTCACTGCTGCTTTTTTTTAGAACGCAGCATATTTTAATGAAGGGATTTTAAAGTTTGCCTTTCATTGGTATAATTTAGATTTCGGTCTTGATTATATAAATTAGCAGAGGTGGCTGGGGCTAAACAATTAGGTAGGATATTTATTACAAATTGTCCTATTGCATTTCATGGATAACAGTCATGTAAGCAGAAGCAGCGGATGTGCTAAAGGCTAGGCATATTTCTCCATGCATTGGATATACTGCAGATGCTTTTCCCTGTAGCGTGCACACACCAGCTCCGTAGTGCACGTGAGCTATTACATAAGGTACAGAGGTTTTAAACTTAGGATCTGTTAATAGTGTCATGTCCTTTTTACACCCAGCGTTCATTTAGAAGAATTAGACCGGGTGTCATTTTAGGTGGTCTCACATAGGTTGGGGTCTTTCCCCACTGCGCCTTGTCCCAGTCGGCACTGACTTGTGCATTTGTGAGGTGGCTTTAGGAGAAATGAAAGCCCTCCGCGGGTGAGGATTAGAGAGCGACGGATACCAATATCGCTTGGTCTTGCCAACTGCAGTGCAGGCAGGCAGCGCAGGGGCTGTGGCTGTCTCTGCCTCGGCAGCCCTCCGCGGGGCCACCCTCTAGTGGACTGAGGGGGAACTTCTTCTCCCGGCCTCCGCGCAGGTCTTCATCTAATACATGTGCTCCCCTCCCCCTCTCTCAGGAAATGGCGGATATTATTGACCTTCAAGTCCCACGCAGTGAGATGAATGTTAATCATGACGGGATTGCTAATCAAGTTTAATGGTGTAGGACCTAGAGAAGTTGTGTTAGCAGTTTCAATTCTGCTAAAAATGCTAATTGTTCTGTTACATATGCTAGGTGAGGATAATAAGGAGATGGCCATCGCTTTAGTATTTCAGTTTGGAAGTTGTTGCCCATAATGTTGAGAGACCTGGGTATGAATGACTTGCCAAGAGGCTAATTTGGGCAGTTTCTTCAGAGAAATCGGAGATTCGAAGCTCGGTGTCTACTCAGTTCAAAAAACAGAATTCTCCGCTGTGGGGAAATCTCTTAGTATCAGAAGCCAACAGAAGAAATTTGAGAACTGGCAACAACACTTGTCTACACTGAGGGATACAGAGGCTATAGCTCTTTTGAGCATTTTTCATCTTTTCCATTTCCCTTTCTGTCACGTTTGCCAACATGTGAAAGGTAATATTTTTTAAAGGTAATATTTCACCCTCACCTGGGAATCCTAGTAAAAGCGCTGGTAGGAGTAAGAATCCTAATAAGGGAACCAAGAGATCCTCAGTTTTGTCTTTGCCCACATCTCTTTCTTTGGCCCAGGGCTGTGCCTCTGTTTTAGTGGAAGGACCCCTTGCTGTCCCTAGCTTCAGTGTTTGCGCTGTTGCAAAGTTGGTATCTCCTGCATCTCTGTTGTTTGCCTGATCCCTGGCTGTCTCACCTGGGATCCTGCTGGGCACATGCACACAGGGAAGTAAAGGACACTGAGTGCTGTATGAGCAATGCTTTTTTTTACCTGACTTTGATTCCCCTCAGTCCCATGGCTCAAGCCTAAACTTCTTCTATAGCCCTGCCATGGTGCCACCTACTGATAAACTGGACTGCCATCTGCTGCAGGACAGTTTACCAGCTGAATCTGGGCCTCGAAAAGCTCCCTGGTATTTTGGTCTAAGTTTAGAAAACATTTAAGTGATAAGTACAAATTGCCAAACGATAATCTCTGAAGGCCCTGAGCCTGTGTGGCTATGGACCACAGCGTGTTCTTTATCTCTGTTGCCCCAGCCTCCATATGCAGCTTTTGTCATCTGTGGTTTTTACGGATCTCTAAAGTAATGATTCAGTGCAGAGGAGATGCAAATGATTCCTGGGTGCTATAAGTGAGCTGTATCAGTGGCCAACATTACTTTCTCATTAATAATGATAATTATACTAATTAGCCCAGGCACCACACCTGTGCAAGACCCATATTCCTATTTTACAGATGCAGTAACTGAGACACCACAAGGTTAATTACCTGAAGCGCATAGCCATTTGGTAACTACCACATTTTAAATCTCACAATTTGCTTCCCCGACAATGGCACAATTATGCCTCTCTTCAAAGAAGAAAAGTTATTGGTTGTAACACAGGTGATTTGTATTGATGGACAATGGAGTAGGGACCATATGTTATTTGTTTGATAGTTGTAGAATCGTCCTCATTTTAGTGGAGTCTTTTACTATATTTTCCAGATTGAGGTTACTTTAGTATCATAAAGCTGTATATACACACTTTTAGCAAAATCAGTAGTCACCCATATAAATGAAGATATGGTAAATGGAAATGGGACAGACCCTGGTGGGGATTGAATCATGTCCCTCACAAAAGGCATGTTCAGTTCCCAACCCCTGGTCCTGTGGGTGTGAACCCACTTGTAAGTAGGACCTCTGAAGATGTTATTAGTTGAGATGTGCCCAAACTTAATGAAGGCGGGCCTTAATCCAACATGACGAAAGTCCATAAGCAAAGGAAATGGGATCCAGGAAGAGAAGCCATGGGAGAACCTAAGAACTGAAAGTCAAAGGAACCCAGAAGAGAAAGAAGATGCTGCCGTGTGCATTGCCATGTGATGGAAAAGCCAAGGAACCCTAAAGATTGCTGGCTAGCCAGAAGATAACAGCTCCGGGAGGAAACAAGCCTTCTAGCCTCTGAAACTGCAAGCCAATAAATTTCTGTTATTAAGCCAACCCACTGTATGGATCTGTTTTAGCAGCTGAGAAACTAAGACAGACCCCAACATATCCTTCTTGTAGAGATAGAATGAATTCAGTGGGGTTTCTCGTTCTTTTCATTTTCTTTCCCAGAGAAAGATTATGTGTCCCACCCCCAGTGGTTCAGTGAAACTGCAGCTGTGCATCAAGAGGCATTTTTGCATGCATGTATTCTGAGAATAATGTAGATTATTTATCCTTTGGGATAAAACAATAACAACAACAAACTTGAAAACAGATGGTTCTGATACAGTCTGATAAGAGTGTAAACAGGAAAATATCTTTGTTGACTTATTTCTCAGTAATCAGTAATAATTAGCTATTGTCTAGAGATGAATTACAGTTTTGATTTCACAAGTAAGGTCACAAACAGCCTCTGAAAAGTGAAACTAAATTTCTGACATGGTCGAGGAATTAGTGGCTCTTGCCAGACATTCCTGATTAACATTTTCCTTGATTAATATAAAGGAATTAAAAGGCTTGGAGAGGGTCATTTCTGCATTCTTCATGGTTTCTTTTAAAATCATTTGATTTAGAGATATTTTACCCTTCTGGTTAATGCTTGAATGGGTTTGTTTGAAAAAGAAATTTTTAATTTCTCTACAGTTTATGGAACTAAAGCTCTCTATTTCTTTCCCTCTTCGCCCTCTCCCCCCTCCTTCCCTTCCTTCCTCTATTTCTTTCTCCTCTTATCATTCTAGATGAAGATAAAATCTTGTCTTTTTAGGGTTTGGGCTGGTGTTTCTAGGAACTCATTATATTACTTTGTCAGACTTTCTTTCCTGACAGTCATTTAGATTCAATAAACATTAAATGAATGCTTCCTATTTGCCAACACTTGCACTAGGCACAGGGAATATAAAGATGAATCAGATACTTTCTTCTTTTATAGGGCCCAGAATTTAGCTGGAGAGGCAGGTACATAAATAACTCACTCAATTTGTTACGAGTGGGCAAAGTGACATGGGAGAGGCGTGGGGAGAAAGCGATTCTCCCTTGGGAGGACAGGGGAAGCTTTACGGATATTAGAGCAGGTCTTAAGTATCGCCGTGAAAAAGTCCTGGCTGCAGCGATCCCTGGACTGCTGGCTGGGCCATCCCGAATAATAGTGAAAATTCAAATTGCCAAACTATTCTTTGGATCAGGCAATTCCAAACCATCCATTGTTTTGGCAACATGTTGAAAAGATCATGAGATCCTGCCACACAATTCAGAGATCTGGGGAGGTGCCCTCCCTTTACAAGCTTTTCTTCTCCGTAAGGCTTACTATGGAAGGGTTAGAGTGAATTGCTCCGTGATGACATTCCTTTTGAAAGCATAATCCTTTCTTTTTTTTAAATACGTATTTCAATTTTCTGAAAATATTTGCTATTAACGTAAACTAATCCAAGCAGTCTGTGCAGTTCGTCCAGAAGTCCAGGTATTTCCTTTATTCAATAATATTCGACAAACATTTAGCAAGTACTTCTTATGTGCCAGGGACTGTGCTAGGCATGTAGAGTCAGAGGAGAAAAAGTAACGCGTGGAATCTCTTGTGGAACATAAAATCTGGTGGGGAAGCACCCAAGTAATTTATTAATTAAAATATGACAAGTGCTATTATAAGGGATAAATGCAGATGTTTTGTCTACTCTGTTTTTATTCTTCCTTCTGGTAATTGCATCTTGATTTTATTTTTGAGAACTCGCCTTCACCACTGCAGGCAATCAAGGTGCCCCACCCCTAGCTTGGGATCCAAGCTGGGCCAACGGGATGCACTTTACCGCGGGTGCACGCTCTCTTAAGTGTGGTGATCTAAATATCTTGAAATTTCGTAACTGATTCATCCCTAGCTTTTCCTTTGATTTTGAGAATTACCCTGTGTCTGTCTACCAAATTACTTAAGTTAATCAATTTCTACTGCTGGTAACCATTATAGAATTTACAGAAATATCCAAAAAGCCAGGATTCAAATAAGAAGTAAATGGGAATGTAGCATGCTTTTGATGATTTGATGGAATTGAAGACTAAGGAACCCATTTGACGGTGATGCTGAGGCTACTCCATTTCAAATGGCGTGAGTTTGGAGACGTGGAGCTAATTTCCTACTTGTGTCTGCAATAAATAGCATTTACATAATTATAGTATCAGAAATCATGTTTGTAGTCATAGACAGAATGTGTATATTACAAACTTTGTGTAAAAATCTCCAGAAATAGTGTACTTATGTTCCTTAAAATTAGTCAGCTCCCCACCTAAGAATTAAAAATCATTAATTAACACAAACTGTAGAAGAAGGGAAGGGAGGAAGGCGTGTAAATGAGTGAAAGCCTTTATTTTTCATGGAGGGAAGCTAATAGCTACTGATTACCTAAGGTTGAAGAATCAAGTACAAGAAGTAGAGACATATTATTTATTTAAAGTTAAGGTAAAAACCAGTGGAAGAACTAAAATTTAAATTGATTAGCAGTGACTGCCACTGGGGAGTAGTTGGTGGTGGGAGAAGGGGTTAGAGAGGGTATAATTAGACATAAACTTGGCTGGAGAAGATCTGACATCTCAGAAATATATAAGCCATTAACCTAGGGATGGAATTAAGAAAGCAATATCATCCTGGGCTCTGTTGGAGCTAGGGAGTAATCCTTGTATAAAATTGATCGCAGGCGCAGGTCTTATTTGAGTATTACAATTTGGGTCTGTAACTTTTAAAACATATGTAAGAAAATTCCATAAGCATAATAGTACAGAGAGAGGAAGTGATGACAGGGCTGCAGAATATGTCCCTAAAGAAAGGAGGTGGGGTGTTTATCCTGGAGAAGAGAAGGCTGAGGGGAGACAAAATTACAACCTACAGGCAGTGAGGTGAAACTGTGGAGAACACCAGCCGTCTTCATCTCACTGGACCAAGCAGAAGAAAATGAGTTAAGACTGCATCAGGTGAGTTTGTTTTTAGACACAAGAAGGCTTATGGTCTGTAAAGATGATGGAATTCTGGAACAGTCTGTCCCAAGAACTTGTGGAGTGCTTTAGAAATAAGATGGAACCATTTGTTTTCAGAGCAAAGGTTGTACCAGACTTGGGATCCCTGAGAGAGGGAGCGGGCATGTTTTATAGTTTAATGTCTGTGAATTTTCATGTGGAGAAATATTAATGATAAACTAGTCTAAATAGTCCTACCTTGGCTGTGATTCCCAGGTAATATTTCATTAGGGGCAAATAAAAGATCAATATTCACATTTTTTCCCCCTGAAATACTATGCTAACTACTAGTTCTTTTAAAATATATATGCACACACATATACCCGTTACTTTATCTATCTTGTTTGAAAAGAAATTCATATATTCTTAGGAGCAGTAGTACCAGAATCATATTTACTAAATATTTATGGTTTATATGGTTTATTAAATATTTATGGTTTACTTTTCTAACAACAGAAGTAATATATTCTTAAAATAAAAAAAACAAATAAAAAAGTAATACATTCTTAATGCTGAAAACTTCAAAAACAGAAAGTACTAAAATGCAACTTGTTTTCCCATTAAGAAATGAGCAAGCAAACAAAAGTAAATAAATCAATCGGGCCCTGTCATTTCCTGGCTGATGCTGCTGAGGTGCTCCAGCTGGCAGGACTCTGCTCGCTTAGGCCCCCCTTTTCACAGCTGCGGTAGGACTGCGTGGTTAGCTGTGCCATGTCTTTCTTCCTCACTGCAATTGGATCTTGCTTTCCTGTTCTCTGACACTTCAGCTATTGAAACAGTAAGAAATGTGGTAATGGAGTATTGATTTACCTAGTACCTAAATCAGGGCTACTCCCTTCTGAAAGCTGGTTGTATAATCTGCGTCTGGGGAGCTTGGCCCCTGGCATACAGTCAAGATAGTAAAATTAATATCGGGGTTCTCACTGGTTCAGTCTACGCCTTGCGTGCTAAATGCTACATTTCCACCTACTCTCCTTTGTTTGACTCAGAGTTCAGCAGGGAGCTCCTTCCTTATGATGTATTTAACATCTGAATTCTTCAGCTTTGGACTTTGGGTCTGAGAAGGAACCTTATGTACTTGAAGCTCCTACTAGCTTAAGATTTAGGGTCGGGAGGCAGGAGTGGGAAGGGAAGGGGGTGACTTCAGGTCCTTTCACCAGTAGTGCTGCCACAGCAGGGTTCCAGAACGAAAAGATGCTTGAAAATCTCAGAGCATTCTCAGGTCACAGAGGCATGAACGTGTTGGCCAAATCTTTCTATTCATGCGAACAACTTGGCTATGAGTTTGCATGCCCTCGCAGTCCTACCCTGCCCGGCCCCTTTCTCTGTCGTTCTTACAATTGAGTCAGAATGATACTCTGGTTTCTTTTGATCTTTGGGCCCTCTCTCAACACACTGGAAGAGGTTATTTATTTCCCTCCCTGGTTTTATGTATGAATGAATAACTTGGGTATCATCCCATTGGGAAGGCCTTCCCCCGGAATAGAGGCAGTCCTTTAACGCTCTGTAACCTTTTCTGTGGATTAAAAAAGAACAAGGGGGCTGCAAGGAATACACAGGAGCTGTGGTCCTCATTCATTCAGCTGCTACCTTAACGTGCTTACCTTTAACGTGTTTCTGCCTACTGAATTCTGTGCTGGTTGCAGCGTTTGGGCCCACATCTGCCCTGAACACATAAAGGAAGATCATGTGAACACTTCCCGGCTCTTCCTAATGAATTCAAAGAACTTCAGAGCTAGAAGGAAGCTTTAAAGAGCTGTTTAAATTTACAGGAGAAAATGGAGACCTGGGAGAGATTACATGTCTCACCCAGGTGAGAGTAGATGTCTCTAGAGAGACTAGAGCCCACACAGCTGCTGGATGGCAGATCTAGGGCTAGAACCCAAGTCATTTACTTACTCGGATCCAACTGCTTCCTCCAGAAAAGAATGTCAGAGAAAGGAACAGTACCTGCCTGCTCTCACCAGTTCTCCCTGTTCTGTCCTGCTCTGAAGTTGCCATGGGCTGGAAAGTCTCCTCAGGTGAGCCACTGGTTCCTAAAAGTTGAAAGTTAAGTAATTAAGAAAAGGCACCATTATTACATATTCTCTGGAGCTTTGTGTGGTTATTTTTGCAAAGGTATCTGCAGCATTAGTACGTATCTAGTAAACAAGGGTTTATGTAAGATCTATGCAGACTAAGGTTACTTTTTTCATAACACCAATTAATTTCCTCTGTCTTTTGCTGTCTCATTTTAGTTTCTAACAATCTCAGAGAGCATTTGATTTTTGCCTTTTCGCTTTCAGTTTCTTTATCTGTAAAATAAAGTCGTAAGAGTTGGTCTCAGATCTTTTCAGAAGCTGGAAAACTTGGATCTCTGGGTTTGGGTTTCCTAAGAGCTAATATTTGGGGTCTTTAAACAGCTCAATTTTATCCTAATTCTGAATACTTCATAATAAAATCTTTCTAACATCATTTCCGTGCACCTGCTATTGTAAACCATGTAGGCAGAGCTCTCTGAGTCTCCTCCTGGCGAGCCAAGATCAGGCATGTGAGCACTGGCACAGTTGAGTTATTCACTACAGTGATGCCCTCAGGGGCTGAATTAGCCTTTGGGCATTGGCTTTTTTGAGTTCATTTGTCAGAAATAAAATAATTTCTGAAAAAGCTGAAAAACAACAGGAAGAGAAGTGAAGAAGGCTCAAGTTCACTAATGAGCAGGGAAATTGGCCAAAGGCAGAAAGCCAAGTGTCCATTTACAGTCCAAATGTTTTCACTTTTTTCCACCTCTACCATCTATACCCACCTCCTGAGCGACTTCCTCTCAAGCTGGTCCTGATTTAACATTTGAATCATTTCATCACAAGGAATACAAAGGGGAGACACATGCAAGACTTTGCGGATGGGAGGCAATAACGGAAATTGGGAATTGCTACCAGGATTAAGAAGAGTCACCTTGTTTTAGTTTTTTTGGTTACTCAAGCAAATACTATGAAATGGGTAAGCTTAAGCAATGGGAATATATTAACTTGTAGTTTTGAGGCTAAAAGAAAGTCCAAATCAAGGCAACACTTTCTCCTTTAAGACTGTGGCATTTGGGGCTGGCTGCAGGCAGTCCTTGGTGCCTCTGTCAGCATGGTGCCTTCTCCTGGTTGCTCTCCCATCTCTTCCATGTCCCTTTGATGTAGCTTCTTGCATCCGGCGGCTTTCTCTCTTCTTGTCTGAATTTCAGTCTCTTATAAATGACTCTAGTAATAGGATTAAGACCCACCCGATTGAGGATGAAGTAATCAAAAGGACCTACTTACAATGTGTCTATACCCACAGGAATGGATTAAACACCTAAAGACACTTAGATTGTTTTCTTGACTTTGGACAGTTTGTTTCATTCATGCAGATTTTGTATACATGGTGTAATTAATAGGACTCCACATTCACAAATATCCTTCTGACACAAACGGTAGATTCTAAACTCCTTCTAGAAGCTCTGACCTTTTTCTGCTCTTCTTGACGTCACTAGTGAGAAAATGACTTTGATATGGCCTCTTCTAAATTGGGGGGGGTGGAGGAGGAAGGTGGACGCTGAAGACCAAGATAGAAAAAATTACCTTCTATTAATGTCCCAAACCTGTACCATGATACATCCAACCCACTCATTCTAGTTAGTTTTACTATTGACATCAGCTCTAGTTATAGAAGCTTGAAAACATTGCATATATTCTTTACACTTGAGATTAGTTAGGTAGCAGGGACAATTATACATATTTATTTGTATATGTATATAAATATAAACACACACACCTATATATATATGCATATACATATCCAAAAGTTAAAGTGGAGATGCAAATTAGAGAAGCTCAAAGGGGAAGCCCTTATTTCATATAATGAAAATGGAGTTTGGAAGGGTTAAGGAGAAGAGAAGAGCCTACCAAGGAGTGGGAAGAAAAGTTCCAGAGCAGGTACAGAAGGAGAAGAGAATTGGGGGAAATGGCCAGAGGCTGTGAGACTTGGGAGGAATTTGGATGTGCATTATTCTGTGTATCACCTTTTTGCTACTTTCCATAAGGAAAGGCCTACAGCTTCTCTATGCTTTTGGAGTCGGAATTGTGGTTTCAGGGACCCTCGTTAGGAGGAAACCAACTGGGTTGAGCAGATTTTATTTCGGACTGCTGATACTTCTATTTAGAAGAACGCAAGGGCACGCCACCCACGACATCTGAAAACCACAGCTTCAGGCGCTGTTCCTTACCCTGCTCCTGCCTGCTTGGCTTCGGCCACAATCGGCACTGCGGTCTCATTCACTCAGTCGCTGTAACACCAGGAAAGTTGGTGCCGGATGCCGAGTCCCATACAGCTCCATTAAAAAACAGCCCATGAAGAAAAGCAGAAGCATTCTAACTAGCTGTCTAATCTTGGGAAAAATCACTTAACCTCTCTGGGTCTTTTTTCTGGGTCTGTAAAAGAAGCAGCTTGAAATCTGTACAGTTGTAAGCAGCTGGGGATTGAGCTTATCTAACATGATATCTGTGTCACAAATGCAGTTTTGGGACAGAAGTTGTTTGTATGAGAAGTTGACATATATAGACAAGGTGACTTGTGCCTGTGCACTCACGAAACAGGGTGCTATCCTTTGTCACTTCCAGGCCCCGGATGAGTGGATCAGAGACTAAGTGTGCCATCCTGGCTTTGCCACAGACTCAGTCCTACTCTGCAGCACTGTCCAAATTATACCATGGAAATAGTCAGGATGTAGGGCCAGACATTTTCCAAAGAGAACCCAGAGCGGTTTTATGCTTCCCTTATTGAGGAGGTGGAAAATTCCATTCCTGTGAGCAAGATTATCCCACTGCTCAGGGTGTGGCTTGTGTGTTAAATGTCAGATTCCCAGCTCTTCCTCTTTGTATGGCTCAGAGTTCATCAAGGAGCCCGTGCGTTATGATTTGGCTCACGGGGTAGATGTGTCTATAGGCAGAAAATAAATTTGAGAATTTTTGTTCCCATGGCAGGCAAGCTGATTGTAAATTTTTGAAAAAGAAGAGTAGACAGTATTAATGTGGAGAGGGAATCTATAGGGACAGAATATACTAGAGAAATAGTGAAAGGCAGAGAATCGGGCCACAAAAAGCGCCATTCTGTGGCCCATAGAGATATTTTGCAGAGTTTGGAGATAACATGTGGCTGTGTGCTGCTGGCGTGTCAATACACCCTCGGTGCCTATGTCAGTGGTGGCTTTGCTTTATAATCACGGTGGCATTTTGCAATTCATCTCTAATAAAGAGTGTGAAATGTTTATTGGAGACTTATTTGTCTTGTGAATAGTATATATTACAAATAAATAAAATAGCATAGTGGTCACAAAACAAAGGATGAGAATCAAGTTAAATATTGAACTAGCATGAAATTGCTATAGATATCTTGATTGAGCATTATAAAGTCTCTTCTATGTGGAAATATCTCTGTATTTATAGACTGACATACTTCCATAACTTCTATTTGGACTGTTACTAATGACCGAGAAACTTAACCATTTCAAAAGCTGAACATTTTTATAGAGATCTCTGTCAGGCTATGAAGCATTACTATTTCACAGTGGGACATATTCTCTTTATATGTCATATAAAATGTATTACAACAACTATTAAATAAGTATCTAGATTTATATCTGTCTCAACCCCAAAATAAAAATCTTCAAGAAACATGGACACAAATGCCCTCAAAAAAAACAAGCTGCTTAACAATCTAAGAAGAATATAATTAAAGAAGTCTATTTTAGACATATATGCAGTTATTTTAAGATATGTTTAAAATTTGCAGTTAGTAGCAGGAGCGGGTTATTAACCACACAACTTATCCCCCTTAGTACTCGTATTAGCAAAAATAAAATGTCCAGAAACCTCAGGAAGTTGATTAGTAATCTATATTGTATACTAATTAGAAGCACACTATAGATTGTAATATGCAAGATAAAAATCTCAGGTCGCTGAGGGCAAAAACGTAAACTTTCATATATTTTGACAAGCATTGCCTTGGTCTGAACTGTTTATAATACTTTAGAGTGTACTAGCAGCTTTTTTTTTGTAATATAAAAGGTAATAGAATCTTAGTAATATGAGGCCCCACTAGAGATATTTGCTATTAAATTGTTGCTGAGTTGCTGAGGTTTGAGGGGAGAATTAGCGAGTTTTCAGATTAGCAAAGCAGGTTCTGGCAGTGTTTTAAAATTAAGGCAGTGATGCTTTTCAATGAGGTATATTTTAAGGATTCACGATTAGAATTTCAAAATAGATGAAAAGATTGATTTTTAAAAAAATTCTCGAGTGGTATATGTTAATTAGTGTTTTATGTAAACTAATTTTATGATTGTCCACAGGTTTAAGTGTGTACAAGGGAGGAAAGGGTGAGGGGCACTTCACGAGAGATGCTTTGAAAATGAGGTGTGGCATTAAACTTAAATAAGTATTTCCCCTTTTTGTTTTCTTTTTCTTTTTCAAACCTTCCCCCCTTTCAACCATTATCAGAGTTGCCAACACTGGATGGCATAATTATGTGAACTTAGGCTTTTGCCTATGTTTCTAATTCTGAATTTGATGTACTCTAAATTCCACCCTGGGTATCTTTTGTTCTGTGTGATGATACTTTGAATTCCACCCAGAATATCTACTGTAACCTTCAGAGGAACCCGAAGGAGTGACAGAGCACTTGTATTCCTTTGCCACTTGCAGTGGGAAGTTCAGCTTTGCGTCCAATTTATTGAACTTGCCTCTACTGTGAGCAAAGTTGTCCAGCATTAAAAAAACTACTTGATAGCAGCCCTGTTAAATCTACTCTCTTAACTTTGGCTAAAGAGTTAAAAGCATTGCTGATATAGGAAGAGAGGAATTCCTTTTCGTCCCCAAATAACTGTTTTAGTTATTTTTATTAGAATATGTTCCACCCTAGAATTATTAACGGTGAAGAAACAGTTACTGAAAGTTCAAGAAAGAAATCCTAGCAGTTTGGCAGCAGTAGTTTTCAGCAGACGTCTTTAAAATTTATTTTGAAACAACTATTTAGACCAGAATTGGCTAGTTATTAAGTCTCAAACACGATATTTAGCTTATATGATATGCTTATTCAAAGGGAATTTGTAATTAATTATCATGAAGTAGCTGTACTTGAAAAACACATTCTTTATAAATTGAACTAATTTTCATGGTATAATAATTACATCCATTAGAGCTTCCCCTGGAAGCTAAAGCAGTGATCTTTCATAGAAGATGCTCAATTTGTGTGGCGGCTGATGACATAGATTCATCTGGAAAACCATGCTAGTCTTCAGCAAACTTCTCTTGATATTTGATCAACAACTTGAGTTAGAAAATGTGAGAGGCGTGTGGAACCTGGGAAGCCTTCTGCTTTATAGACAGTGAAACTGAGTAAGGCAGAGAGGGGCAAAATCACTTGATAAGACACGTTGCTACTCAGTGACAGAATTTGGACCAGAATTCCATTTTTGTTAATTCCGGATCCGGAATTTTCTTTTCAGGTTACCGTGTGATGTGTACACCAGTGTATATGCACTACTTTAGAATCTGATTTCACAGATAGACTCTACTCTTCTGTGGGTTGTTTATTTGATTGGTTGGTTGTTTTTTGGGGGGAAGGGCATGGGCTGGGAACCAAACCCGGGTCTCCTACATGGCAGGCGAGAATGCTCTCACTGAACTGCCGTTGCACCCCAGGGTTTGTTTATTTGAATAAATGCATAGACAAATCCCTGAAAATGTCCAGGGAGCCAGCCCTGTATTCTCTCTTAGTGTGGCAGCTTATAATGCCACAGATGTGTCCTGATATCAACCAGTTGATGTTGGAATTTAATTTATAGTGTCCAGGTATTCTACATACTCCTGAACATGTGATTTTTTTTTCTCTGAATTCCACGATTTTAAGTTGTTCATAGATCAAGGTGCAAGGTTCAGAAAATGTCTTCGTCATTTACTATTGCTCCAAATTGGAAAAACCAGGTCAGTGAATTCTACATCTGTATCAGCTGGTTTGGAGGGACCATTTTAAGCATTCTCAGACATGTAGCTAAGAAAGTCTGGGCTTCTTTGACATTACATAATTTCTATGCTAAACCAAAGATCTCATTGAGTTGGCTGTTTAGCAACGTCTTGTGTTAGATTATGGGTGTGTTGGTTCAAGCTCAGTTTCATCATTTTCCAGACTCAGGTATTTCCCAGATTTGGAAATACTGGGAAACAGCCCAGTTCCTGTCTTCCAGGCTCTACTGGTTATTCAGACAAATGTCGACAAATGTAGAGTAGTTTTCAGCCTGGGAATCAATGCCTGAGCACAATGTAGAATTTTCGTTTGTGATAGATGTTATCTTGTTTCTAGTTCTTGTTCAAGTTATTTTAAGGAAAAGCACCACCTGTTCTTTTCTGACTGACTTAAAAAAAAATGACATGATCTTCTCAGCGTGAATATTAGCAAAAAGCACATAGCAATCTAAGCTTTTGAACTCTCTGACAGCTGGGGTGCCCAAAATTGATGTGATTTTTCCTTAATGACTCCAGAGCACCATGTGTGTGTGATCAGAGTAGACTGTGATCTTAAAAAGCTCTGGTATCACATGGGAAGTTTCCATTTCTTGACTAAATTGACTTTCTGCTTGGAAATTAGCATCCCATCATGAAAAGCAGGACCTTGCACAGGAGCTCGGAGGAGGTCTTTGCTGACTGTATTTGAAGCAAGCACAGTTTCTGCTGCCCCTCACTGCAGCACATTGGGAGGCTATTTGGATTTGAAGGACAAGTGATTGTGAAGTCTCTCTAAGGAAGGGGACTCCAAATGAAGCCTATTCTAATAGTGAAAACGTGGTTTAAAATGCAGCCCATGCCAGCATAGGAATAAATTAGAAACAGACCATAAAAACCTCACCCATAGTCAATACACACCCAGAGAATTGCAGACACCAGGAAGACAGGATGGTCTGGTCTTCGTTGCAGGCAGAATCCTGTTCAAGTGCGGCAGTTATCAGCAAGCAGAGAGGCTTGGTTCTGTGTTGCATCGGTTACCTGACCTTGAGAGTTCATGAATTAAAGAAGCTTTCAAAAATAATTTGAGGACTAACATAGAATTGCCAACTTCCACCTACCCCAGGCCCAGTAAAGATATTGAACCTACGTGCTCCCTACTTTTGTTCTTATTTCATACAAGAAGGGAGATTTTAATACCTCTATATGAGAAGACCATAGTCTAAGAATAAAGACCTTTAAATTGAATAAATTTAATTTTATGAGTCACTACATTCTTTCTTTAATGAAATCTACTTTTTCTGTGGGTCTGTGAAAATATTTGCACAGACCTACATTTGGGAAATCCCTGTTCGAGAGTGAACAATATTACAAAACTCCCTTTGCTTTTGACCCCGCTTTTTTCCTTCAGGCTGACATTCTTCATGGCTAATGTTCCTTTTTTATTCTGATTGAATGTCACTTAGTACTGGCTAGAGCCTTGTACAGTAGTTTTGATGGATGCTTCCTGGTATTATCACTCATTCATTCATTCACCAAGTACATAGGGCATTCTAATTCAGAATAATGCTTACAAGGACCCAGCTCATGATTTGCCAGCCAATTCCATGTCCCAGAACCCTGGCTGGCCCTGCTGTTTCTAGATGCTCCTCTGTGTAAATCCACCTCTTATCCAGTGTACTAGAGCTGAGATTCTAAAAGTCAACAGCTTTTGGTGGGGTGTTATGAAAACTCTCCCTATGAGAAAATAGATACCTGGACTGCAATGAAATATTCTGCCTCTAACTAGCTAGGTGATTCTGAGGAAATAATCTAAAGTGTCTGGATCTCAATTTTCTAATATGTAAAATGAGGATAACAACACCAGCCACATTCTGGAAATTGTAATTTATTGGATATTCTTGGAGCGTCAAGTTTTTAATTTGTCATTTGACTGAATGGTGTAGCTAAATGATTAAGGTCTCTTCCAACTCTAACACTTTATGCTCTAAAGCTTATAGCATTTGCTAGTGGAATTTATCACTCATCAAACTTTTACTGAAAGTATAATGTAGGTCATGCACTGTGCTGGATCCCAAAGACACAAGGCAAACACTCTGTTATTTCTCTTTAGGTTGTGTTTGCAAAGTCATGCTTCCTTCGTTTGTAGTTTGTTCATTCACTCACTCACTCATTCATTCATCCATTTGTTTATTTAGCAAACATAGCCAGACCCAGGCAGTGTACTAGAGAGACAAAATAAAATAAGACTAACTTACTTTTCTTAAGGAAATTGTTACTCTTTTCCAAGAGTTTGCGATTTATAAAAAGTATCCACTTTCTTGTGCTGTGATGGTTTATATGGAACACAAGCAGAAATAGTAGTGCGTATTCTGAACATAGGTTTATTGGTACACAGTTCTCTCTCTCTCTCTCTGCTCACTGTCTGTCTGTCTCTCTGTAGCTGTATTGTTCAGAGAGACCTACTTGTTAAAGTTAGCTAGAAGTTATTTGACCAGATGCCAATTTTGACAGTGAAATCCAAGCTAACAAAATCTAATGTAATTCAGGAGTATCAAAACCTAAGGATCATTTAGGGGGTACCCAGCCCAGAATGAAATGAGGACTTGGCATGGGATCTATTTATTTGACCAATGCAGTTCACCAAAATGATTATTCAGGCTCCCCCTTCTCTCAAAATACCTCAAGTACTAACAATAACAACAATAAATAAAAATTAAAGGAGAATAGAGGGTGGTATGATGGTGGCTCAGTGGCTGAGTGCTTGCTTGCAATGTCGGAGAACAGGGTTTGATTCCCGGTACCTTCCCATGCCAGAAAAAAAAAAAAAAAAGGAGGAAAGAAAAAAAATCCTCTTAGATTCATAGAATTATTCTAATTTTCATTTGGCAATGATAAATTAAGTAAACACTTGCCAATTAGCTACTTTCCATCACACTTTATACACCCAACCTTTGATTACAGAGAAACATTTCTTGCAGCTGGTGAGACTAAAAAATTACTTCTGCTTTGAATAGAAGAGTGTTTATTCAATATCCTACTCTGTTAAACCCAATTGCTTGCAAATTTAAAATTAAAAGACTTTGTATGCCATTCTTTTTCTCTAGGATCAATTTCAAAGGCATATTATTCACTGGATAAGTTACTGTCGATGATTCCAAACCAAAATCATAGGGTCTTTAGGCAGCTCTGATATTATCAAACTCTTGGCATTGTGTAGCTACGTGATAGACGCAAAATACATTTAGTTTAATGAATGAATACATGAATTCAGTTAATTAGTTGAATTTAATAATCATAGTATCTTGCATTTGTATATTATCTTACAATTTGAATAAAACAGAAATTAATTCGCATGTTGGTGTCAAATTTAAAACCTTGAAGCCACTGAAGATATCCTTGGCTGACAGTGAAAGCTACAATACAGGTGTGCTAGGAAGTGTGGATAATTAGAAAAATAAAACAGAAACAATAAAATTCACACAGTAAGCATAATGAATAAAATAAAAAATGAGCTAGGAAGCAGCACTGTGGTTTAAAAGGTTAGTTACTATTATTTTTAGA
Organism: Tamandua tetradactyla; assembly: GCF_023851605.1. Classification (NCBI taxonomy): domain Eukaryota; kingdom Metazoa; phylum Chordata; class Mammalia; order Pilosa; family Myrmecophagidae; genus Tamandua; species Tamandua tetradactyla. Next base: position 148,822,721 of record NC_135329.1, read on the forward strand.
CAATATGGGGCAGAGTTGATCCTTAAACAGAATTTCAGCTCCAAATAATTAATGTTTACTCTCGTACGGGTGAGTGTGTGTGTGTGTGTGTGTGTGTGTGTGTGTGTACATAGACAGTGTAGCTTTTCCATTCTACCCAAAAATAAACGGAAAGGCTTACACCAGAGCTTCAGTGATGGTAGCCTAGATGGCAGCTAGTCACCCAGGTGTTCGGCACAGTCTCCTGTTTGTTTCCTAGGTAGGGCTGTGGCTTTGACTCAGTTGAATGTCAGTAGGAGTAATGGTGGGCAGTGCTCCCAGATCGTCTGCTTAAGGACCCCAAAACTGGCCCTCCCGTGCAACTCTTCTTCCTTGCTGTGGCCGTGGATGACAGGAAGTCTTCTTTGAGAAATCAGAGTCAAATACCTCTCCCTCAAAGGTAATGGCTTACTTCAAGTTCCTGGATACCTCTATTCTCGATTTAGTTCCAAGAGCTCAGACATCACTCTTGATCTTAAATTGCTTTGAGTTCTGAGACAGCTCATGGAGAACAGCATTTCACCCGTAGGCGGCTGTAGGAGGCTGACAGGTGTTAAATGAGGTGTGTTGAGGTTGTTAGTATATTACTGAATTCCTTCTTTGTTGTTGTTGTTTTAAAAGTTGTTTTCTTAGCCTGTTTTACTCATTAAACATGCTTAGAGCAAAATAGATTGTGTTAAATTTATGAGGACGTAAAATGATAAACATGCCCATAAGGTGTATAAGTCCCAGAAAAGATATGTTCCTATCTGTGTACACGTACTATTTAAGTTCTGCCTCAATTCCCTGAACGCGGGCTTCCTTACCTCACCATCTTGAAGTGCTCCCATGCCATAGTTAGGCTACTCAGAATCTTGTTCTTCCAAAATTAAAATCAGAAGAGAAGATTAAAAAGAGAACTAGAGAAGATACTGGTTACAAGCTTAAAGAATAGATACCACAGAGGCTAAATCCCAGCAATAACATTAAAATATCAAAATGTCTGGGTTTCAATAAAAGATTATAAAGCATACAAAAAAATACAAAATAAAAAAAAAAAACGAAAAACAAGAAATGATGGGCCAGGCAAAGGAGAAGCTTAAAGCAGTAGAAGCCATCTATGAGAATGAAGAGGATCAAATCTGGGACTCTCCGGACAAAGGCTTAAAAAAGATGGTCCTAAATGTGCTCAAAGATCTTAAAGGAAAATATGGACAAAGAACTAAAGGAAAACAGGGAAAGGATAGATGAACACAAAGAGAATATCAATAAAGAGATGGAAATTATGAAAAGGAACCAAATTTTTTCGTTACTGAAGACCTTAGTAACGAAAAATTTTCTAGAGGGGTTCCTCAGTATATTGGAGTTGGCAGAAGGAAGAATCAGTGAACGTAAAGATAAGACAATTGAAATCATCCACTCTGAGGAGCAGAAAGAAGAAAGAAGGAAGAAAAATGAAAAACAGTTGAGGAACCTGTGGCACACCGTCAGCATACTGAGAGGCGCATCGTTGGAGTCCTAGAATGAGAAGAGAGAAAGAACTGAGAGAATCTTCAAAGAAATAATGGCTGGAAACGTCCCAAATTCAACAAAAGGCACAAATACACACATTTAAGATGCTAAATGAATTTCTAACAGAAAAGACCCAAGTGGACCTACACCATGTCATGTTACAATCAAACTGTCAAATGCCAAAGATAAAGAGAAAATTCTGAAAGCTGCAAGAGAGAAGCAATGTGTCACATATAAGGTAGCCTCGATAAGATTAAATGCTAATTTCTCATCAGAAAGCATGGAGGCAAGAAGACAGTGGGAAGACATATTTAAACTGTTGAAAGCAAAAATTTACCAGCCAAGAATTCTAGTGTATCTGACAAAACTGTCTTTCAAAAATGAGAGAGAAATTAGGACATTCCCAAGTAGACAAAAGCTGAGGGAGTTCATCAGCACTAGATTGGCTCTACAAAAGATGCTGGAGAGAGTTCTGCAGGGTGTAAGGAAAGTACCCTAGACAATTCACTGAAGCCACAGGCAGAAATAAAGATGTCCGGTGAAAATAATGACATGGGTAAAATATAAATGCGTGTATTATTGAATTTTTTTATTTGTAATTCCACATTTTATTTCCCACAGGATCTAAAAGACAAAAACCCATGAATGGAAAGATAAATCTATGGTGTTAGACTCATAAAATAAATAGTATAAATATGAAGTTTGTGACAAAGACTACATAAAGATGGGGTGACTATAGGTACATAGTTTGCATATAGTATTAAAGTTCAATTGGGGTAAAAGCAAAGGAGATTATTATAGATTTAGGTTGTTAAATTTAAGCCCCATGGTAAAAATCACAAAGAAAATGCCAGAGAATGTGCAAACTCAAAGAGACAGAAAGAGTGCACCAGGGGTGGGGGCTGGGGCAATGGAAGTTACTACGAAATGAGTATAGGATTTCTGCTTGGGGTGAGGGGAAAGTTCTAGTAATGGATGGTGGTGAGGGTATCACACCATTGTGACTGTAGTTAATTCCCGAATGGTGTGCTTGGGAGTGGTTGGGATGGTGAGATTTTATGTTGTATATATGTCTCCAATTAAAAAAGAAAGAAAGAATGAAAAACTAAAGATATAATGACAATTAACTGCAGCACGTGATACTGGATGGGATCTAAGAATGGAGGAGAAAAGGCTGAAAAGGATATTATTGGAACAAAAGGAAAATTTGGAATATGGAATATAAAGTTTATATCAATGACACATTTCTTGAACTTGATCGTTACACTTAAGATGATTACATAAGTGAATATCCTTGTTCATAGGAAATGTACATGGAAGTATTATGTGTACAAGGAGTAAGGAGTATAGTGTGTGCAACCTGCTGTCAAATGTTCAGAATACATAGCTAGCTGGACTGACAGACAGATAGATGGAGTGATATTGCAAAGGTGACAAGATGCTAAAGTTGGTGGATCTGGAGGTGAAGTGGGGGTATGTTGGAATTCTCTATATGAGATTTGTATTATTTTTGCAACTGTCCTATAAGTTTGAAATTATTTCAAAATAAAAGTTAAAAAGAAGAGACAACAAAGAAATTTTAAGAGAGAGAGCGAGAAGCCACGTAGTAATTGAAGAAAAAAACAACAAAAAACAAAAACCAAAAAACCCCAAACATTTGGGCTTCTCAGAGACCTGAGTTCATTAAGAAGCTTGTGAAAATTGTACTGAGAGCCATTTTAAGACTCACATCAAGGGGTCTGTGATTTAGTAGAAGAATCATTTAGAATCAGAGTACTTGGATTTCAGTTTCCTGTTCTGCCACCTAGTAACTGAATACTTTTAGGCAAATCACTTAATTCTTCTGAGCCTCAGTTTTCTCATCTGTGAAATAGGGATACTAATACTACGTTACAGAGATTTTGAGAATATTTAATAAAATAATGACATGAAAAATTGTCAAATTATCAGGTATTATCAGAGATAATATTTTTATGACATGATGTTTTTATTATAAAATAATATATGCTCATTACAGAAAATTTGACAAGTGTTTGAGAGGTAGTGTATTGACAACACAATTGAGAGATTCTGGGATATCTACTGATCCCCAGTAAGTCTGAACCATTACTGGAGCTTGCCAGTGCGCTTATTTAAAAGATCTGTATTAGAGTTCTGGGCAACTACAGACAACCCACAACACCAATTTTGTCGGAAATTTCCAACAAAAGACCCTTCCTCAGTAGTCCCCAATCAGCAAACTGCATATCTGGTTAAACTAGGCATTCTTTGAAGGAGATTCCACGTGTAGCTTCTATGAGTCTTTGATCAATCTGTTGCTTTGGTACACTCTTCAAGCACCAGTGGGGACCAGTCAGGAAGGCGACCCTCGCCTGATGTCATCTCCCGGCACCTTCCACAATTCCCATCTCCTGGAATTTCCCACATCTGTATGCCTTTAGGCATCTCAAACACCCCTGTCGCTTCACATAACCCATATGATGGGAGAAGGGGGCCCGTCAATAAAAGTATGAGGGGACCATTTGTTACCCAATTTAAAATGTCTCCATTTTCTTTTTGTTTTCCTTGGGTGGATGGGGGGAAAACCTCTAATATAGCTAGAAAGTCAGAAATGTGAATTGGTTACAGATTTTTTTTCCAGGAGGGTCAAAGAAATAGAAGAATTGGGTAGGAAAGATGAGACTAAATGAGAGGGAGAAAGACAGAAAGGCAGCTGTTGGGAAGGGACCAAAATTCCTTCTGCCTTTAAAGGAGACAATAATACATTACAGGATATTTAAATGTTGCATCAGATAGTGGATATGAGCCTATATGGAGCCCTCAGAATGTTCTGGAATGAAAAGTTCTTAAATGGAATGTCTAAATGCTAACATACAGATTTAATGTTGGGGTTCTTTGACCCCAAATCGGCACCAGCCTCTAAGCTGATTAAAGCAAGCTTTTACAGTGTGTTTGCACCTTGCCAGCTTTGCCCATTCAAGGAAATTTGCTGAAAACTTGGCTCAGATCTTGTAAGAACACCATAAAAAATAGAGCCTTTTTTATTCTTTTAAGCTTGTCATCAAGAATATTTGCCATCAGAATGTTGTGTCAAATAAAAAAATGTGGTCTCTCAATAAAATAGTTTTATTTTCACTTTAGTGTGAAAACTGTGCTTTAAGATCTGAACGACCTGAGCACAAAACAAAACAAAACAAACAAACAAACAAATGGTGAATAAAAATGAACTCTAAAAGCATGAGAAACCTGAAAAGTTGATGTCTTTAAAGCAATGAAATATTTGTTGAAAAGGTAACTTGCCAAAATGACACTGCTCGAACATTGCTGGAACGCATAGTCTCCCTGACTGAATCATGAACACATTCCTTTTTTAAAAAAATTAAAGGTAGGCTGATGTACTGACATTAGGTTCCATGCAAATATTCTGGTTATTTATTAGTAATTTATTGTCATTTTACTGGAAATTTTCTCCTCTTAGTTCTTACAAGATTTTACGACCTCAATTAGCACTTTTACTCCTAATAATCGATACTGATTTTACTGCATTCTTTCTAGATTAAAAAAAATACCTAGAATTTAAATCTTAACAGTTTTTAAAGTAACATATCTCATTTAAAAAAATCAGGTCTATTGGATAGTTTCTTTATTGCAGTCTGGAAAATGATCGGGTGGGCTCTTTATTCAGAAAAAAAATGACAGTTCTGGGTAATGTGACCTCTTTGGAATTGTTTGCAAAAATTAAACAAGAATGCGTGCGTCTTTCTCCAGCAACTTTTCAAAATCAGGTAGTGGTGGTTATTTTAATCATTTTGCAGATTCTGTTTTTAGTTTGGCTATTTATCTCCACGTTTCTAAGAGTTGGTTCTGTGGCTCAGAATTTCCATGGATTTCACAGGCAGATCGCCCGATTGGGACCACAGAGTTGGCCCCCGTGTACTCTGCGACGTCCTCAGGAGAAGAATGACGCACGGTCAAGGGTGATTCCTGGTCATCCTGTCCTGTGACAGTGAGCTGGAATGATCCGTTTTTTACATTAATAGCTTTTTGCCCTCCTAGGCCAGGCTTTCTCTGATAACATGCCACACATTACCTCTGGAACACAAACAGTTTGCTGAAACCATTGATTCAGTGAAATCCTGCATATTGTTTAGTTTAAATGTTTTCTGTGATCTTTTACATGTTGTTCAATTTCATCTTCTTTCGGAATTTAAAAGGTCAGCTTTTGGTTGTTTGTCTGTAGCTTTCAGTGACACGAGTAGGAAATAAAAAGGATTTCTAAGAACTACCTTTTCCAGTCACACACATTTCACAAACATCTGAGCTAAGTTGGGTTGGCCGGGAAATCTCTGCTGCCACATTAGTGATGTGATAATGGACTCCACATATCACCTGGACATTAATAGAATGAAATCACTTTACTGCTTCTGAAAGCTGCTTTGTTTTCAGCTGGCATCCTAAAGGCGCTGTGTGAGTACAATGGATGAGAAAGTCAAATATAACAAAAAAATCATCCTTATTGCTGGTGTGTGTGTGTGTTCGAATGTTGTTCATCTTTGTGTAATGGGTCCACTGGCATTTGATGGAAATGACCAAAATTTAGCTAGTTGCAAAAAGTATTTCAGGGTTTCCAATCTGCTCTGCTCTGTGACATGCAAAACTTGTAATGACCAGGGACCTCTAACTCAGCTGCAATTGCCCATCAAAGGTGCAACTTTATTCTCTCATAACGGCCTTGTAATGTGATCAGCAGACAGATCTGCAAACTTTTCCCTGAGCTGTGCAGATGTGGCCGTAAAAGAGGCATGTATGCCACGGTGCATTTCCTACTTTCCTTCGAAAATGATTTTGGTTTCTGATTATGGCAGAGTGGCTCCCGTGTAAAATTTCCTACAGGTGCACACCCACTTAAGGAAAGCCCAATCTGTAAAAATTGGGATCTACAAAATGAGAACAATTCAGGGCTATTGCTCATTTTATAAAAGCACGTTTTGCTTGGTAAAGATATTCACCATAAACTCCTATAATGAGTTTCTAGAGTGCATTTGTGATATTCTTCAATTAATGAAAATTAGATGTACAGGTATTTTTCAGATAGACACCTGTCAAATTAAAACACAGACATTATTAAATAATTAGGTTTGTGATTTTTTTGGTTGGGAAAATTGTAAGCCGTACGCCAATTATTTGTGTGATATGTTTTGAAAACATCAGGCATATTTATTTCACCTTAGAAAAATCAGTCCTTAAAATACTGTTCACAAAAATAAAATGTATGGTTTATAAAACTAAGTTTTAAGTTTTTAACCTATTTCTCCTCTGAAGAATATGGGCTTGTGACTAGTGTACATTCTTCATATCACATTCAGAGTCTAATCTGGTTTTCCAGCAATCACATGGATAGGTGTAAACAGATAAATAGTCACCATACACCGTTGACTGCCATGGCTCATTTTTCATCTTTTGAAATAAAAGCCCAAGAGAATTTTTGTCAGGATAAATTGGAGATAAAACAAGTTATCTTTTGAAGTGGATACTTTGAACATGGCAGATTTGTGGAGAATTTTCTTTTGCTTTTGACTCCTTTTAAGAACTAGAAGGCTCTACAAAATGAGAGCCGTGGTTATTGTAAACAGTATTTATCTGACCCTGAATTAAAGAACTGCCTTTGAGCTCGGGCTGGAATTGTTTGGTTTTTGTATTTTAGATATACTACTGGATTTAACCCTAAATTTAAACGTTATACATTAGTTGAAGTTTCCCTAATTAGCCACAGGCGCATTCCTGTATATAAACCAATAATATGAATACATGCATCTCTCTCTAAAGGAGTCTTAATTACATTATTATCTGAAATAATATCTTTTTAACGGTTCTTTGAACAATACCACTTATGTTTTCTTCCTGCATGCAGACCTTTCATAAATAACAGTCTACATCAGGACAAGCAGTACATTCAGCAAGTTTTGTAATATGGAAACAGGCAAGTTGGAAAAAGCAAATGAACTCTGCAATCGTAATAAGCTTCTAGATCCCTTTAATGTAGAATTCACAATAGATATGTACATCGTTCATTAGTGTATTTTAATAGTCTTTCATACAATGCCATCCATCAAATATCCAAAGAAAGCAAATAACTCAAGAGAAGAAGTTGGAGAAACCCAGAAATACTGAGCTAAGGTGTTATCATGAGGATAAAATGCATGGCAGAATAATAACAATATTAATAACTACTAAGGACACGTAATAGCTAAATTAGTGGCCACATTAAGAATGGGCCTTCTTGTTTAAGGTACAAAAATAAAAAAACAACAACCTGCCAGACCCCACCAATTCTGAGCCATCTTTCTTACTTTAAACAAGATAAAGCAACGCTTCTAGCAAATCCCTTAAGACATTTTAAATCCTGCCTAAGATACAACAGAATTAAAGAGCATTACATGGACTTTTTGAATGACACAGCTACAGAATTGTTATCCATTGAGCTATATTTAATGCCTTCCCCTGAGCCCAGGATTTGTTCCCATCTACCCCCACAGTCAACGTTTAACCCATCCTAACAGTTTGGTGAAACCAGATGAATCAGTTTTATTTTTCCAAAGAAATTCTGTTCAGAGAATTACATTACAGCATGCATAGAAAGCATGCATTGCTTTCTAGTGCCGGTTTTCTCTTTTCTCCAAAATTTCAATTTTGTGTTATATTTTTTCATTTCTTTAAGGACTACTTGAGTTCATTAAAAAACTCCTTATACGTGCCACATGCCACAGACCCACGGGCATAAATAATATGGTTTGAATTCAAATACACATCCTTTTCCCATTCGTTTCCATTCTCAGTGCCAACTTTGGTTCAATGAACAATGTCCTTCAGCCTAGTCTGAAGGAAGTTTCCAGTACTTAATGCCCAGAGCAGTGCCCCACCACAGTACGAAACTCTCCAGAATGGCCAATGGTGAGGACAGAATAAAAACTCATGAAAGCAGAATACAGAACAAGGTGAGAAGATTAGCATTTACCTGAGGTGGCAACAGCAGCAGCTGCAGCCTAGCCAGGGAGATTTTTTTCCAAGCATCATTTGCTGATTACTTTAAAGACCATGACACCAGCATAAGTTTGGAAGGTATAAATGAAATGAAGAGTTGAAACGGTCATAGAATTGAGAAGATCTGAGATATCCCAATTCGTTCCTTATTGCACATTGCCTCATCTTTCCCGGGAGGAAAATGGTGGCATTCATCCTCTTTGCATTTCTCAGAAACATGTTTTAAGGATTAAAGAACTCAAGGTGGCAAAGGACCAAGTTGCTATTTATCTAAGATTCTTTCTAACTAGTGGAGCATCATGTGATACACTGAAAGAGTTTATTTATTGCGTCCCCAATTGAATTGGCCTCAGAGAGTTAATACAACATCCACAGTGACAAATTTACTCACTATGAATGAATTGCATTCGTTCTATTATTTGTAAAGCACATTCCTATCCGGGAAGAAAGTTGCAGTATAAATCCCATTCTTTTCAGCACCTTGACTGGGGAAGTTCCAAAGAAACTAGCTCAGCCTTTTGTCGGCTAGGAAGGTCAGATTATTCCTTCTATTAATTTGCTAAGTATTCTCTGCCTTATGAGTTTTGACACATTGGAAAACTGGCAGATGCCAAAGGGTGAGGACAAGAGAAAGATGTGGGCTCTTTGCCCCACCAGGCTGCATTATCCTTTTAATTCTGTGTAGCCTTAAGGTTTCTTGAGATTTGGGGTTGAATTTGACTCAAAACTGGGTCCTCTTAAGAGGAGGCTGACTTCTAGATCAGAGAGCATCACAAAGTTTTAGAAGATTCAGCATTGTCCCAAGGGATCCAAAATCTTAGGTAACCTACCCCTAAGGATTTCCACCGAGGTGGTACTATATATCAAGTCTATATTCTTAAAAGTTCAACAAGCTGGCCTAGTACCACCATTATTCACTGTTTACTTTGGTTAAATTAATTTCACCTCTCTGAGCCTTAGTGGCATCCTTTGTAAAATGGAAATAAGAAGAGCTAGAGTGTTATTGTGAGGTGAAGTAAGATAACGCTCACAAGGGTCCTAGCCTTGTGTCTGGTACATTGTAAACACTCACCAAATGTTAGCTCTAATACGTTCTTAGACGGAGTTTTTCATGTGTGACCCAGTTTCTGCTTGGCTAGAAAGAAGAGACTTGAAGAGGAGATGGGAGAACCCCGGTCTTCTGGAAAGAGTGAAAATACATGGGATCTTCAAAGCAATATAAAGCGTTTCTACACATATAAATGAGCTAATGATGAGTTTTATAAAATTGACTGTTTGATAATCACTAATCTTTATTGAGGACTCACCTTGTGCAAGACACTGTGCTAAGACCTTTATTTAAATTATCTCATTTAATCCTCATAGGGATCCTAAAAGCCAGGCACTATGAGTATTCTAAACTTTGAACCCAAGGATTTTAACTCCAGAGCCCTTACCCTTAACTATCCTAAACTGCCATCCTATGATAGTGTTGATTGCTCGCCCTTTTTTTTTAAGTGCTAGATATTTTTCTCAACCTTTTCTTCTTTGAAGACTCTGTCCTCACATTTGACACCAAGTTATGTGAATCAAACTATTATTGTTTTAGCTGCAGCTGCATTTATTAGTAGTAGTCATAATACTTTATACTTGTATTGAAATTTCCAGCTTACAGACAGGTAATATGTATTTCATTATTTAGTCTCCACATTTTACCCCAAAGATTTCAGGGCAGTCACCTACCTTGTCCTTACCAGGAGGTCACTCTTATCCTCATTTTGCTGCTAAGGAAGCTGAGCTGTGGATAGAGCACATAACTGGGCCATAGCCTCCCCTGGAATGAACAAATCAAGCATAGCTTGAACCCAGGACCTTGATTCAAATAAAGAGTGAAATTATCATCAGTCTTTTAAAACTGGAATGATACAGCTTTACGCAGCCAAAGGAAAAATTATTTTAAACCTGGAACCATTGCATCATCGATCTAAAGCCAGCTCATTTCCAGCTCATTCACTCAAGATCACTGGGCTCTTACCAAGTGTGAGGCATTATCAGGGATGCAAAAATAAATCAGACATAGGACCTGACCGCAAGGAACTGATTTGAAAGAGGAAATTAGAACTTTCAATCAAAGATAAAAATAATGTGGGCTATAAAAGAAGGATTGGAATTCAGGGGATTGAGGGAGTCTTTGGAGGTGGGCTTGGGGGAGCCCCTGCCAAAAGAAAGACTTCCTTAGCAAGGGAGGGGCTTCATATCAAGGAAGTTCCAAGCTAGTTTACTCAGTAAAATCGGGTTGATGATTAATGGGGGCTATGAGGCTTAATTTGGCACTAAAATGAAAAATTGTTTTGTCTATTAATTTTCTCTTTTCTACCTGTTGTTTTGTTCTCATCGAGTATGAAATATTTTATGAACTTAAATGAAAACATTTAAGGTTCATGTATTCAATTATTTCCTATTTTGCATTTCATTCATTTTAAAGTTATTCAATGACGTCGATGATATGCTACTGCATAGAAACATCTCCAGGTAACACACATCTGCAGTTTCCCTTTAAGGAAAGATTTTGGGATTGTTTTTCAGGTGGTCATTCAGTGATACAAACATGTAGGATGGAGATAAATTGCTCCTGGAAACATTTTCATCGTGGAAAATCACAGATGTTACTAAATGAGACATTTTATATATATAGTAGCAAACATCCATAGGTACATTTCATTTTGAAAGTCCCATCTGTCTTAGAACCCAAACAGGCTTTGACACCAGGGAATGATTGTGGCATTTTGGGACATGCAAAGTACCAGGGATATACGAGGATCCTGAAGACCATGCTACTGTTTTACTGTTTGGGTGTTTGTAAAGAAGCAAAAATATAATTGGAATTGTAATTATGTCTCTTGATATATGTGATCACTGTATTTTGCAAAGTATACCATGAATACCCAGCCCAGTATTTAAGTATAACTGCAGCTTTTAAAACAAAAGACAGCCAGAAAAGCTTTTCGCTAGGACCAGGGTTTTAAATGATATCATTATAGCTAAAAGTTTGACCACGATGGGAATAATGACTCTGGTGTTTTTCAGCACCTTATTATTCATTTCACATCTTTATGTCAGCTATCTGCTCAAGTCCACAGAGTCTGTAATATTTAAATTAATAATATAAATTTAACTATTGCCATTAAAGCAAAGCACTAATTAGGTCCCTGCTTGCTGACTGGCATTGTGATGCAATGGGTAAAATGGTTTGAACTGATTGCTGACACTGCCAGGAAAATGTGAATTGAGTTCACTTGAGATTAAACAATCTCTAGTGTTCTAAAGGAGGGGAAAAGAAAACGTCTCATCCCATTTTTCTAAAATAGAAAAAATCCATGAAGAGACACAAATAACTCATCAAGCAGTCCAGAGCAAGGTTTCTGAGATGCCGTACAATTATTTTGTGCCTTCCATTCAATGGCTTTTCTTCTAAGCACTTGATGGGGATGTAGTTTTTCTCAGCCATCAGTTAGAGTGTGTGCCTTTTTCCATAGTGTTTACATTCCAAGCTAGAGATCCAACAAGCAGAACTTTACTTGTTTTATAAACACTTCTAAATGAGCCCTAGCATTAAAAAAAAAAATCGCTTGAATGGCATTCCTATTTGCCATTATTCAGGAAAACAACCAAATATAAAAACAGAAATGAAGGGGAGAGGCAAAATAACACTTATTTTAATTCGGGTAAGGAGATTCTATCCTGGAAATTCTAAAAGCAGGAAAATATTGCTAAAAAGTCTAAGCACGTACTCCATTTCATAGATGACTGTCAGAAACAAAGCAAGGGCTTGTTTCTACTGGATTTTAACTCTTGAAATGTGTATCAGCTTGCTCACTGCTGCAGACTGGCTCAATGGAATCTACTTCCAGAAAAATAGGGCAGCCCAGCTTCTCTGTTTCCTTTCTTAGCTCCAAGATAGATAGTGGGCTGTTCGGCCATCTAATGGGAAGTAAGGCTGATCTGGTGGTCCCACCCGAGGGGTACAATGGAGCAGTAATTGGATGTGAGGCAGAAAAATGGGACTTGGCTCAACATGCTTTTAAAAATAAGCTTTGACTGTAATAAAAGGTGAACATTATGTTCGTCAAGGGATAGTTCCATATGTTGCGTGAAAAGATTCCATTTTTAAGAACAATGCTCTTACTCTAAGGAAATTGATTATTTAATTGGATCGCTACAACCTAACACCATTAAATATTTGCCTCATTTAACTTCATCAAGTGACAGTTCATATAGTCATGCTAATGAATCCATTTGTTAAGAATATTTTCTCATACCAAATTTATTCATGCTTTCCTATATCCTCAAACCTTCTCCCTCCTTTTCTCCCCATTGCTGAAGTGCCATAGTGCAGTTCCCCAATGAGGAATTGTTCTGATTGTCCATCATTGCCAAAGATGAACAGTGAAGTGAATAGCAAAGGACCCCATTTACCAAAAGCATTGTTTACCTTCATCACTAGCTTGGCAAGGACCTGACACTAAAATGATAGCGCGAATGAGGTCTTAATTATTAAAAAGCTTAGCTGGATAATGGTGTCGGTCAAAATTATTCTTCTGGAATTCATGTATATAGTATCAAAATTACTTTTTTAAAAACTGAATTCTTTAACATTGTTAGAGGCAGTATTGCATAGTGGTTTATAAAAATAACAGCTGCTATTTATTGAAAGGTCACAATGGCTTGACACCCATGATCTCATGTAATCCTTTGGACAACCACAGACTGGGCTTTTCAAGTGAAATAGATCAGTGTTGCTGCTTTCGACCTCAGTTTCCTAATCTGTAAAATGGGATAATAAAACTCACCCTAGAGTTTTCGTGAGGATAGAATGACATCATACATATATATTGACTGAGCGTATAGTCTACCCTCAATAAAGAGCAGTTACTCTGATCATTTTCCAAGAAGAATGGGTTATCGTCCCTGTGTTACTAGGGCTTGGGGCTATACTCAGAGAGCAATTCACCCACCATGCCTATATTTGAAGAGCAAATCTGACAGGCCATTTTGAAAGTACCTCCTTTCAAAAGCAGGCTGCACTAGAAAGAGCCCATTATGTTTGTTCTTTCAAATCTTTCTCCCATGTCAGTGCCATTGCAGAATCCTCTGAAAGTTCCTGATGGACCCTCAGAATTAATTGCTAATACTCCAAGGATTGGATCAATATAAATTTAGTTACTGTTCTATGGGTAGATATTTAGGTTGTTGCCAATTTAAGAATACTTTAAATACTGCTGCAGTTAATATCTTCATAATCATATTCCTACATTCTGAATGACTTCCTTTGTGAGCATTATTATGGATCGTGTATATTGCGCAACTGCTTTCCATAAAGGATGTGCCCATTTATAATGCACTGTGTGGATATAGTTTCACCAAACTCTAGCATGTGAGAGTTCTTTTCTCTTACAGAAAATCTGCAATGCAGAAATGTTTGTTACACAATAGCATTAGATTGAATAATGATGTAAGTACCTGTTGGAGGATGTAATTGTGAGCTATATACCAAACTCCTAACCAAACAAAGCTATTTGCTAGTTCTGGGCAGGAATTAGATCATTTGTTTCCAAAGAATCACTTTAGAACAATGGCCTTGATCATTTGCCTAATATGGTAGTGACCCAGAACCCTTCAGGAGAGACTTGGTCTCCTTAGGTCAAACAGGGGGATAGTTTCCATAGCAACCAACATTGTACCAAGTACAAAGCAGTGGTTTTTCAGAAATTGCCATCTAGTTTTTAATCTGCATGAGTTAAATGACGCAATGCTTTTGCCTACTTGGGACAGGGAATCCCATATCAGTAAACCGGGCTCCCTGGAACTGAAGGTGCTACAACCATGGATAGTGGAGGAATGCAAAATACAAGATTGAAAGCTAGGACCATGCGAGCCAAGGCAAAGTTGAATGATCAAAGTAGAGAGCAGGTCCATGCCTGGGCTGCACCTAGAGAATCCTTGCAAATTGATTGACAAGGAAAAACTGTCACTTTGAGCACAGGACCTGTTAAATTAGCATGAAGGAAAAGATCAAAACCAGGCTGGCTCATAGGAACCACAGCTAACGTTTATTGAGGTCTTTCTATAAGCGGGTCTGTACTTAGCTTTTTACATGGATTGTTTCATCAAATTCTTTCCCTAAACTTCATTTTATAGTTGAGGAAAAATTAACTAGCAAGTGAAAGAAAATTTTCCAAGATATAAGGACAAGCCATAACAATCAACCCAATTTTCATGTTTTGCATCCAGACCAGCAACTCCAGCATCTTCTCTAAGAGCCATATGATGGGAAAAACCATCTCCCATGGAGAGCGAGAAAGGGAGGAAGAAGAACTGCAACTGAACTGTCCCACTTCCAGAAGCCTTCAGAGGTGTGGGTCAGCAAGTCCCCTTGAAACTTTGTAAGATGGAAACAACCAATAACCAAAATATTTTCATGGCAGGAGTTAATAGTTCAGAGGGCTGGCCTTTCATGAGACTTTTCTCCATCTCTGAAACACAAACACATATACATTCCTGTTCAGATAAGATGCATGGATTCTACAGTTCACCTTTTCTTTCCTGAACAAGCATTTTATCAAGATCAGTGAAAGGGAAATGCACTTTTTTTTAATGCAGCTCACCTTTGTCCTCTTCCTGTGCTTTAGGCCAATCAAAAGAGCACAAGACTGACATTTTGTAGGTTTTACCTCTGAGACTCTAGTGTCACAAAACAGCTGGGAGTACTGAATGTGCCTGATACTGTCTAATGTCTTGCGGGTATTTCCATTGATTTTACTTCTCAGTTCACAGAAAGACCTGGTGTGCTTACTTTGACCCAGTGCTGAGATGTTCTTAACCTGACACAGCCTGTACAGAGGTCAGAAAAAGGAAAATAAGGGGGAAACAGAAGGTGCAGGCTAGCTACAGGAGTACAACTATGAGGTACAGTGAGCTAAAGTAGCTTATCTGCTCTGTTTCTAAATAGAAAACTCATTCCTACCCCTCTAAAATACTACTTTGTGAAGTTCCCATTGCTCTCAGGCTAAAGTTCAAGCTCCTTAAAGTGACTCATCTATGATCTTATTTTTCAGTCCTATCCAGTCCCATTGGCTGCTATTTGCCCCCCACCAGATATACTCTAGTCTTATGGACCCACTTTAGGTTCTAGGATTGAGCAGTTCTCTTTCTTGCCTCAAGGGCTCTATACCTGCTGATTCCTTGTCCCTTAGGGTTCTTCTTCTTCCTTCCTTGTTTGGCTACCCTAAATGCCACCTCTTCTAGGAAGTGCTTCCTGACCACTGCAAACCTGGTCATGCTCTTCTCCTATATCTATACCTGTGTACTCTGCTCTGATAAAAATGCTTCTCCCACTGATTGAAATTCCTTATTTATTTGTCCGTCTCCCTACTAGGTTGCAACGTGTTGGAGGGTAGAGATTGTGTCTTCTTCTGCGTTTTCATACCCAGTTCTTAGAACAGTACTAGACTCACAGAAGGCAATTAAGAAGGCTCTTCTGGCTGGTGTGGAAGTCATGGCTTCTGCAGTTTCTTTAGACAACATGTGCTTGCACTACAGTGCACTAAGTGTATAGAGATTAGTTTCCATTCCTACGTTTGTTCCACTGAATTGCAGGCTGTCTGCACATCTATTGCTCCCACACAACTCTCCATCTTCCTCTTTCGCACACTTACAGTTATTAAGCTATACTGTTGAACTAGAATCTTGCCTACATCACTACTCTATGCTCAGAAGCTATTCTTCACACACCTCCACTGCATCTGTCCAGAAAACAGTTACTAATCCTTCTAACTGTTCCACAAAGCCTTGGTCAAGTTTGGTATAAACCTAAAGGTAGCTGATAATATTCTACTTTCTTTCCATTCTAAATAGCTGGGTTTTGGGACCCCAAGACTAAGAGAAAAGCTCCCCAGAACCACTTGGTTAGTTAGGGAGTGGAACTGGTACATATTTTTTGTTGTTATTGTTTCCAAAAGTCATTTATGATCTGAATAGATACACACAGCAGCCTGGGAGCACCTATTATTCTTGGGGTTACTAGGACTGTTCTAGGACCTTGCAAATTATCAATGAGAAAGACAACATGCCTTGAAAGAATTAAGGTGCTTTTTTGGGGGGGGGGCAAATGGTTCAACTTCAAAGAGAGGTTTTGTCTAACATCACCCGGCAACATTTTCTCATTCCTGCTCCTTGGATGGAGAGGAGGAGCTGCTACTTCCCACCTGCCTCCTGCCCTCTTAACCCAGAGCTTGTTACATTAAGGTAGGAAAGTTTTATGTGTGTAATTTGTGAAGTTCTCTTGAGCAGACAGTGCTATATAAATGTGAAATGCTGTTATTAATAATAAAGGTTGGCTAACCTAAGAATACTGTAGAATTAAAGTAATGAGATTCTATTTTTAGGCAGACTTGCCAATAACATGCAAGTATGATAAGGCTATGATTTAAAGCTCACTTTAACCTC
Organism: Tamandua tetradactyla; assembly: GCF_023851605.1. Taxonomy (NCBI): domain Eukaryota; kingdom Metazoa; phylum Chordata; class Mammalia; order Pilosa; family Myrmecophagidae; genus Tamandua; species Tamandua tetradactyla. Next base: position 148,839,755 of record NC_135329.1, read on the forward strand.
CCATGGCTCTAAAGAGTACACTTTCTGGGCTGCCGACACAGTAGTCGGGCGGCAGCGCTCTATTAACGCTAATGGTAGATCTGCACTTGGAGCCCAGCATGCCCAGCTAAAAATAGGCTTCGGTCATTCAGACCTGAGAACGTGCCTCACAGACCACCTGCTTTCACCAAATATAGATGGGCCTCTTCAGCCACCTCACAAACCCTCATCACTGTCTTTGAAATGATCCCCAAAGCCTCCAGCATGTGTCTCAAAAATCTCTAATGATCTGAAGCTAGAGGTGTGTTTGCGAGGCTCAGCTATATTTGCTCTCCCAAGTGGAAAGATATTTAACAAAGACCAGGGTTCAGAGGGACTCACAGCCAGAAAAGCAGTCCCACTCATCGGGAAAAAGGAACCATTAGCTCTTCCTCCACTAATGTTCAGGTCAATGCTTTGTCAATAACAGTAACTCTTCTTCACCAATTTAGTGCAGCCTATAAAGATCATTATGACTCATAATTACAGATGCAGATTTATGTCAAAATGCACATATAAATCTCCAGTTCTGGCGATGGGTCACCTCTTATCGGCAAAAAAGATTTGTGAAAGGAGACACTCTCCTTGATCCCAGTGGGTATTTTTCTCTTTCTGTTTTGGGGACAGAATTATAAGGGCTTGCTGTCAAAGACGCCAGCGTGGCCCAAGGCACATTGCAGATTCACAGCTGGAGGGAGTGAAGGGCTGGCCAGTGTGGTGGTGAGAATGCCAGGAGGGTGATGCAATTGTAGAAATATACTTTCTGGGCTTATTACTATCTGGTTAAATGAAGACTACCTTTTCAACAACTGCAGGCCAGACACTGTAAATCAGAGGAAAGATGATTATCTGAACAGAAGGAGATGGGTTTTAAAATGACTGAGATTTCCTGAGGCTGAAGTCTACTGCTTGATTCAGGGAAGCAGGGAAGTATTAGACCTGATGGGTTATCAAATGCCATGGAAGTCTGAGTGGTCAAAGGACAGGTCAGGATGGGCTTGCCAAGCATTCTTGCTCCTAGAATTTGATTTTTTTTTAATGAATTTCCTGCTAAGAAATCTGAGATTTGTCTCCAGAGAACAACCAAACTGATGACAGAGTGGCAGGATTTCCCCAGCACCTGTGAGGGTTGTGAAAGATGCATCTACCCTCTATGTGTGAACAGGTAACCGCTGAAAAATTGCTGGCAATTCTATTTAGTAACTACTTAAATGCTGAATCTGGGAGATTATTATGAGAATGCTCAGAAATTCTACTCTTTTCCTACTTACAGATCTCAACCATGTATACCTAGAAAGAACAATAGATGTTTAATATGGTGAGTTTTAGACAATGTTAATAAAAATACATAGAAAGCTAAACATACACTTACTCTGTGACCAAGCAATTCACTTCTGGGACTATACCCCAAAGAAGCAAGTGCATATGTCTGTAGATGACTCGTACAAGAATATTCATCACAGTTCTATCCTGGAAAGAAGCCATATACCCATCCATATGGGCAAAGTGGCGTATATCCTTACATTCAGCAACAAATACGAAGAAATGACTGA